>NC_071289.1:52539758-53141543 GCF_943734705.1 Anopheles coustani
GGGAGAGCCCAGTGTGTCTTTTTAGGTAAGCACCTTATGCTAAATTTTGGTGCAGCGCGGAAGCCATGTCGATGTCGATGTCGATGGAAAATGGATGGTATCGATCTAGTAACAACAAATGCAACCGATTGTGAAGTACAGACAGACACACACACACACACACCCGAAGCGCAATGCACGCGAGACATCTGAGGGCGCGAATAATGTGTATTAGGGAGATATGTAGATGGAGAATTTAAATAAAGCGAGCGACAGTCATTTCACACAGCTCTTCGTTCGGTTTTCCGATATCTTTCGATTCCGCAGAATCGGGTGTGACGACGGTGCTGGTATGAGATGACTGAAAATTGAAACAAAATCGAATTCTATTGCCTTTTTCAATTTGTTTTATCACGTATGTCCGCATTGGGAAAACATACTTGTTTGCTGCATAACGCCATTTCTAACCCTTAATATAATAGTTGATATTACACTCTCGGCTACACTAGAGAGTTTTCATTAGTAACTACTAACCAAAGTCTACTAGAAATAAAATGTTACTACGTAGACGTTGAGTTATGAAGACCGATAGTGGTCGTTAATATGTTCAAACAAGCAAACCAAGATAATGATGATGGGTCCAACCTGTTACCTAAACATATATTTTAGAAATGCGGTGTTATCTAAAGATATTTGTTACAAATTTCTACGCAAACACGAAACGACCAGTCAATTCTTTTTTCCCCGCGTACAGTGGTTTGCAAAATTTTCAACAGAGACAAATCGTGGAACCACTCTCCGGAGTTCAGGGTCCAAAAATACCATCTTCTTTCTGTGTAGTCGGTACCTTTCGTGTCCCACATACGGAGAGGAGCTACCAATTTCCAGGATTGGCGAATTAACCCAATGGCTTATCCGTGAAACGACCCGGTGGTCGCATTTAAAAAATCATCAATGGATGAATTCGAGGCGACTGCCACGTGATTGCACAAGAGCGGACGATGCAGTTCCTATAGGAAGAGCATCTTCGAATTTCCACTTTTAAGGGCGCGTGTCTCAAAGGTATGTTGTCTCGTTCATTTTTTTATTTACATATAATTGTGTAAAACGAAAATTTCGCGAGTGTGATTTTAACAAACTTTGAGTTTAAACAATATACAACTACAAAACATTTCACACTCTACTGGGTTCTACTTAAAAACCTGCTTAACGTATACGGCACACAGACGCTTTGAATTAGCGAAACGCAAGCAAGACAAGCTGCTTTACCATTGTGTTGTACCCCCAACTCTAAATTTTCGTTGTTTTAAAGTCGGAAAATAAATGTCTCCATCAGACATTTGGCCCAACCTAGGCTGGCGAGTGATTTTCTTCGTCCAGACTACAGATGTGGCAGAATTCAATTCTAAATTCAATTCATAAATAAAACGGATTTATGCATCTAGAACATTCAGGAGTTCTCTATTTTTAGTACAAGCGGCAAAAAATACAACTTTAAAATTGGCTACCCACGAGTAGCCGTAAATGAAGTAATTACTTTCCATCACAGATAACGGGGTCAATAATTGTTAGTTAGAACATTGCTAGATTTGCAAAATGTAATTCGTGTGTTTCGGATAGTTTGGTATTTGGTAAAATGTTAAGCAAAGGAGATAATCAAATCGTAGCTTACGTTCTTTTCCACGTTGTTTTTCCACAATTATTGTTTCTGGTTTAGCATTTATTTTCAATAATATTTATAATGATATAATAATAATCAATAATCATAAGAATAATAATAATCGTGTATATAATAGGTTAATAGTTATTTTAATTTGTGTTGTTTCTTGTTTAATTCCCTCTTGAGTGGATGTGTGTATGTGTATGTGTGTGTTGGTTTTCAATGACTTTTCCTCTAATTTTCCTCTCTTTCCTTTTCGTTTTACACATTTGTTTTTCGTTCTTATTCCCCATATTCATCCGTCGCTAGAGCACAAGATTACTATTTATTGTGTTTTCTTCGATGATGGAGCACAGCTGTACCCTCATACTGACTTTATAGCAAAATATGTGTTGTATAATCTGAAAGTATTAAGAGTATTGGAGAATGAGTGTTCTATTCCCGCAGCCTCCATTGCACATGCCACCATTGGCAGCGGGCTGAGTGTTGATTTATATTCCTTCCGTTACTATATATATATATTACTTTGCTTTGCTTCTGTATAGTTCATTAAATATTTAGTACGTCTTTTGTTGAGTGTAGAAAAAGAATGCGTTTGCTTGTTTTTACATTGCCTCTCGGTACTATATAATTATCTTACGACGTGCTCTGGTGTTTTGTTTTATTTGCTTTTCTTTACTTCTATCTGTTACCCCTTGCTCGAACAGGACTACCGAGCCAGATGATCGCTGGCTTTAACAAGTTGTTTGATCAGATCATTTTTTCATTCGTTAGATTCAAATCGGGTTCATGTTTTTTCGTTCAACTATGTGCTATTTTTCTTAAGCTTGCCTATACATGGTTACCATTAACTATTAAATTTTGAGATGTTTTAGGTGACTCTTCCCTTAGGTAAAGCTTCTGCTCACCAACCTGTACGTCGAACTAGTGGAAGGTTTTTTAAAAATTCATCTAAAGAAAGGGTGTTGTTAATTGTTGCTCTATTGAATCTGTAAAATATGAACTATAAATCTGTACAATGTTTCGAGCAAGTTCTGAGTTGGATGTTTGTCTCATCGACTTGGCTTTCCTTAGTTTTTGTATAGAAATCCAATCCAGAGATCTGTTTCAGGACCATCGTCGAATATACCACCAGCGCTGTAGTGACAATGTGGAATAGGTTTATGTTTTACATATCCTTTTTTACAATATACATTCTTACACTCTATCTCTCCGCTACGCTCTTTCCGAACGGGGTGTTTGCTTATTGTTGCTGGGATGTAGTTATTATTCTGCCCTATTTCATCAGTTTCGCGTCCGTCTCCGATCCATTATTACATTCTAGCATTTTATTTTATCCTTATATCGCTGGATGGGAGGAGTGTTGCTGTTGTTCTTCGGACAAATTAAATAGGAAAAGGCAACGAAAAGTAAAATGCAAAAGAGAAGAGGGGAAACTGTGTGAGAAAATATCAAAAACAAACTTAAAAAGAGAGCACTGGCACAACACGCACTCCGACTGAAACACACGAAAACATAAATCATAGACTTAAGACGTTATCCGCTTATCATACGAACATACATTAATCTCTAGAAACAATTCTTATCCCACAAACAACACTAAGAAAATGCACATTTTTCTCTCACGCCCACGCTTTCCCACGTTTTAACTAATGAAAAAACTAATAGCTGACGGTTTTGGACTAACATGAAATAGTAATAAACATTTTCCTGTGGCGGGAAAAAGAACGAAGAGAACATAATTCCATATAAAAACAAAAACTTTTAAATTAGAAAACAAATAACCTAGTTGCAAACGCTATGTTTGTGTGTGCGCTTTGTGGGGCAAGGCGCGGTTTGTTGCCTCGCATTCGTTAATGTACCGGTTAAATTGTACTTTCTACCTCACCGGGGCGGGCATGGTTAATTTTTTGTCTCTATAATAAGAGTGCCTTAGTAAACATAATTCTTACTTTAAAACCTAAAAACGATCCAACGCTTCCTCTGACAGATGGGGCACCCTTTATTGGTGGCCATGGTCGATCTTGTCAGCACCGGAGAGAACCGCTGGACACACGCTTCCTCGTCCCTAGAAACGCTATCACATCTGAACTGAAGCAACAACAAAAAAAAACCCGTTATTAGAGCTCCCTGGAACGTATTTCACACAACATACACGCTGTGCGTTGTTTTGCTGTGACAGGGATTCTTACGAGAAGCATTTGAATCCGTGCGTGTGGATTTTGTGGATCAATTCTAGCCTGATGCAGTAACTAGTTACATTTTGATTTTGTCCTGGTATTGTAATATTAGTTAAAAATATATTATGTTTTATTTATAAATGTACAATCATATACGTATATACGTATAAGGTTTCTCCAACACGAGATGTTCCTGTACCTTCTCTTTTCTCTCATGCTTTCCTTTTTCGATTTTTAATCGTCACTTAGCCGAGGCCTCAATTTTTGTTTTTAAATTAAACTATCTTAATATATGCATTTTGTTTTATTCGTACGTCTGCGTTTAGCATGCATTTTCATGTATTTTTGTAATTGGTTGACGACTCTGGTCCCCTATGCTGAACGGAAAGTAACCAAAACATAAGAAAATCGTTCAACGATCACGATCGGTTCAGTTTAATTGCAACGTCCCGGTTACGGTACGGTAAGAGTAATGGCAAAATAGTGCAAAATATAAGATCAAACGATTCATATCCGTGTGTAAGAAACGGGTTTCCTACTAGTCACATTTTAAAAACGGATTTTGACCGTTACAAATCGTGCAAGAGGCGGTGACATCGGTCGAATTTGGTTTCGAAAAGTGACAACAAAACAAAGTAGGCTGCACAAACTAAGGAGGATAGAAGCTAGGATAGCCGACATTAGACGTATTGAAAGGACTGCTGCAGGTAGTCGATCGACTCGGTAAAGCTATCGACAAAGGGTAGATTGTTTGCCTGCGCTTTCACCATGTCCGCCGGCAAGGTCGTCGCTTGGTTTGAAGCACCGTTACCAAGCTCCCCCTGGGGCTGCGCCGGGTTGTAGTTCATCCCAACCGCTTGCTGCTGCTGTTGTCCGGGCACACCAGCATGCTGTGGATGATGGGGTGGTACGTTGGTGTTGCTGCTGTTGCTGCTGCTGCTGCTACTACTGCTTCCGCCTCCCGGAACCACACCTGGTGGTCCCGGAGCATGCGGATGATGTTGCACCAGCTGCTGATGATGGGGCATGTGTGCGTTGTACATCTGTTGCTGCTGTTGATGTAGATGATGCTGCTGCTGATGTGGATTATGATGTGGGTTTTGCTGCTGGTGAGGGCTGGCTTGCTGCTGCTGTTGTTGCTGTTGCTGTTGTTGAAGTTGAGCATGATGATGGTGGCTACCACCCATTGACGAGTGGCCCATCGAGCCGGAATGATGTGAATGGGGTAATACCTGTTGGTGATGCTGCTCCTGGAAGTATTGCTGCTGTTGCGACTGATGATGATGATGATGGTGATGGTGAAGCTGTTGCTGCTGTTGCTGCTGCTGATGATGGTGATGGTGCAATTGTTGCTGATGCTGATGATGCTGCTGATTCACCATCTGTCCCGGTTCGACCGACGATAGTAGGTGAGCATGACTTGGGAGTTGTGACTGTTGTTTACTATGAAAATGACCTCCTTTCGAATGAGATTGTTGATGTAACTGTTGTTGCTGCTGGTGATGCTGTTGTTGTACTTGCTGTTGCGCTAATGCGGCAGGTGATTGTGCAGACGGTCCTCGTGACTGAACGTGAGGATCGGCGCTTGTGCGGGAAGCAGGTATCATATCATAGCTTTGTTGTTGCTGTTGTTGTTGTGCTTGTGACTCGAAGTTACTACTGCCGCCAATCATTTCTAGGTTTGTCAAGATATTTCCCAAGCTGTTGTACGCCCCGCTGTTGCCGTTACCACCAGTTCCTTCCTCCTGAAATTCCATCTTCATCATATTGGCATTCCATATGTCCTGAAAACGATCATACAATTCGTAAATTATTTTTTCATAGTAACAAAATATCACCTACAACTATTAAAAGTGTAGTAGTATAGTATAGCGCTGGTAACATAAAGCGCTGCCTTCTGCATACTTTTCAGAAATAGTATAAAAAAACAGCAACTATCTAACTTTTTTTTATGTGAGACAAGGCCTCTCTCCGAAAAGAGTTTATGTGACCGAAAGACGGTATATTATAGATCGGTGGTGGTCAGCCGTTTGTAATACCGGAGGGTGCAAGACTCGAGATTCGATAACACATCTGTGGTGTGGTGTTTCCTCGCACTACCGCTGCGCCATGGGCACCCCCCATAGCAACTATCTAACTGTTGGGAATATTTTGCAATGAAATATGAAGTTTCGAATTTTTTTTTAACGTTACAACCATGGCCGCGAAATTAGAAGAAATGAAAAAGTTGTGCCCCATTTCAGTTTGGAATTGTTGTTGTATATATAGTTCATCGTCCATAATCGGCTTTTTAGACCAACATGATCTACCATAGTGCGAAAAAGAATGGATTATAATAGTGAGGTGTACAGTCTAGGGAGCGGAAAGTAGACTCATATATCACTTAATAGTCCCAAAGAACCTCCGTATGTTTGTGGTAGTTGCATAGCTTTGTAAGTTGTACACAAATAAGTAGTAGTGGAAGCCCAACAAAACTTTGAGAGCAAATTGTTTCGCTAGAGTTATTGATCATTTGAACACGCAACAAGCAGGAATTTTTAATAAACGAATTTTCATTATTCCTAACAAAAGAAGGCATTCGAGAAAATGCGCTTTTGAGTTGTTAAAAGATTGTATCGTTCTGTTATACTACATCGGCCTAGGTAGAACATGTAGTCACTAGAGCAGAGAGTGAAAACTCTGTGGTGAACACAGAAGGATCAGTTTGTAAAACATATAGTAAAAAATCACAGTAAGCTTAGCTTAGCATCTTAATATATAAAAATAACGTCAGTTCACAAGAGATGAGAATGAGTCATTAAAATAAATATCGAAACCTTCTAACTCGTTTCGTTTTACTGCTTACCTGATATCCCATCATCTCCTGATTGTTCATATTCATCATATGCTGCTGCTGCTGCTGTTGCTGTTGTTGTTGAGAATGTTCCTGAGATGACTTGCTTTGTACACCACCTGCTTGTGCCTGCTGAGGATGATGTGGAAGCTGCTGTTGTTGCTGTTGCTGTTGAAGTTGAGATTGTTGTAAATGGTGCGATTGGTGAGGCGATTGGTGTTGCAGTTGCTGCGGAGAAAGAAACCCGGAGGTCGTGGCTACGCCACTAGCCGCACCTACACCGCCACTAGCACCAGCACCGCCAGGGTTATTTTCGTGGATTGCGCTGTAATATTTACTACCAGCACCCTTCATTGCGCTGGCGGATGCAGAAGAAACTTGCGTTTGTCCGGCATTCGCACCACCAACAATTCCACCGGTCTCCACACCTGCGTTCTGGTTGCCCATTTCAGCCATGTTTTGCCAATCGTACGCATTACCCATTTGAGCGTAACCGTAAGGAATGTTTCCAGTATTGCCACCAGAGGGTCCAACACTCGCACCGCCTTCGCCGGCCATTCGATAGCCAACCGTTGAGGGCTGTTGCTGTTGTTCGAGATTACCCGAGGTGCCACCCGTACCACCCCGGGAGCCACCGTGTGCCGACGTGTAGTGCAGGCCGGCCGCACCGGCTGGATTCGTCATGCCAACGAACTGAGATTGCGAGTGATGATGCGGAAGGGCCTGCTGTGATGAATGATGTTGATTTCCTCCATGCTGCTGTTGCTGTTGTTGTTGTTGCAAATGATGGTGATGGTGATGTAGGGCCGCATGATGACCATGCCCAGCGGGACCTATATTCGATCCCGGTGAAACTCCGAGTCCAACACTGTTGTAGTGCATGGCACCTTGCGCCTCGTATGGATTGTAGGGCAAATTCGCCCCGCTGCCACTGTTTGTGTTATTGCCGCCCAACCCGACGCTACTTCCTGCACTGCTCGTCCTCGAGGGGGGCACCACCATACCCATACTAGGCGATGGACGGGGTTCGGTTTTTAGCATTCCCGCAGCAACAGCCATGAGCGGGTTCGTACCATGATGACCTGCCATGACCTGGCCTACGCCGGCGTTTTGCACAGCCGGTTCCTGGTGTACCTTCTCCAATACCTTCATGGTTCCAGATGCCGTGGCTGGGAGCGGACCACCGGCCATCGTACCTGGCAGTTTGGTAGCGACGTGGGGTGATTCACCCATCGAATCGTGTGCTACCATCACTCCGGGAACGATAGATCCGGGAACCTGGGATGTCGGGGCTGCCACTATACCTGCCGGGTGAGCCATTTTTTTATGCTTCGCTAAGTTCGCCGCCGTACGGAATGCTTCGGTGCATCCATCGATCGGACACCGGAAGGCGGCCTCCTCCTCGTGGCAAAGTTTGTGGCGCTTGAGCGACCGCCGAGCGGCGAACAGTTTGTTACAGATGGTGCACTTGTATTTTTTGTCCTATAATTGGCGTAGAGAAATGAAACTGGTGTATTCAATGCAAGCGACCTTACAGTGTATTCTACAGATACATTGATATTCGTTTGAAACTCAACATTTATATAGTCGTTGCATGAATCCAAAAATTCGGCACGCTCGAAGTTGTAAAATCATTATGAATGTATGGTGTAGAATCAAATGAAGATGATGATGATGATGAGTCCAGATGGCCAACCGTTTGCTTTCTTAGTTCGATATCGTCACGTCTGGTAACCCCTTATTTTTTCTTCTAATACATAGCGCAATAACCTTCCACACTGCTGTGAAATTTATCTGAACTGTGTGACGCAAAGGTGGGAAACAATTTATTAACATTCACTTTAAAAATTCGTCGCGCACCCTGTACTATCTTTTGGGACACGTTGAAACAATTGGCTTATGGGACGGACATGAAGATTTTAGTCAAAGAAAAATTTGGTTTGATTGTACGAATTCATAGACGGTTTGCGGCATAATTTGATTCGATTGAGATAGTTTGTAATTAACGGATTACGAACATTTTAATAGCTGTTTTATAGTAACGAACTGTTTATAGATGAGATGACTGAGATATCATTCAGGTTTATCAAGAACTATGTACTCAAATGTTAATTCGTTAACATTTGTTATTTAAAATAGATTCGTCGGGTAGATGCAATGACCTTATTTCAATTTAACATATAAAAAAAATATTTTTTTGAAGAAATACAAACTGATACCATTTCTTCAGGCCCGTGGTGAACGTGCCATTCCATGTACCCACTTACCATTGAGTGCGCTATTTTGATATGTTCTTTGAGGGCTTCCTGCGTGAGGAAGGACGATGCGCAATGCTCGCAGATGATCGATCGGTCCGTGACTGTCTGGTGCACCAGCTGATGTTTATCGTAGTCCTGCTTCAATATGAAAACTTTCGAGCACTGCTCGCACGCAAACCAAATGTCTGAAAATATTTAAAAGGAAACATTTCGATCGAAAAAAACTGCCGTTAGTAATGCGAGTAACACAAAACAGTCAGATATTGTCACACTATATGGAGGCCGTTGATATTGAAGCTATCTTATGAGGGATCGGAAACAATACAATGATTTGCACCAGATGGTAGACTCTAGTTAATCTTTTAGATTAAAACACTGTCAACTAGCTTCGGGGCAGAACCAAAATCTTAACCAAATTTTGGACGGTCGTATTTGACCAGACACCCAGTTTCTACACCTTGAATGAATGACTCTCACGACACAACCTACCGTTTTTGTGGCACTTTAGCATGTGCTGATAGACCTTGAGGTTGGAGTTGAATATTGCACTACAGATCTCGCACGCGATGCTCTCCGTGTGATGGTTCGTCTTCTGGATGTGTCGATCGAGCTGGGCGCCAGTGGCGAACACCAGGTTACATGTTTTGCATATCAATCGGAGCAGTTCTAGGGAGGGAGTACCGAAAATTATATATTATTATTCACTGCTGAAAAACTGAAAACACAGGTTGAAGTGCTTACTTTTGCCCGCGGGTTCCTTGCCCTCCTTCACGACAAAATGATCCTGAACGTGCACCTGAAACTGTTGCGCATTAACAAAGTTCGTTTCGTCGCAGTGCTCGCAGGTCAGAGTGGTATCTGGAAGCTGTGTAAATAAACAAAGAGATCGAGTGAAATGAAGTTACTTCTACTGTTAAAGAGAGGCTATTTATCGGCGGCTACTTACAGGGAAACGTCTCGCACCACCTGGCATCATATTGGAGGAGGCCATAAAAACCCCTCCACCAGCACCAGCACCACCCATCGGATCACCCATCGATCCCGGTCCTAATGGGTGGTGCGCTTGGTGGTGGAGATTGTGGTGTTGCGGATGCCCGGTGTCCAGAAAGCTGCCTTGTGTGGCCAATGGGTCTTGCATGGGCTGAGTTGGAGGTCCACCACCACCTGCCAGTGTTGTAGACCGATGCTGCGGAACCGAGCCAAACTCCAGGTTTTGCCAGCTAAGGTGCTGTTGTTGCAGCTGGTTGTGTTGCTGTTGCTTACTTGTCGATGCAAAACTTATTCCAGGATCATTGAATGCACCCGCTTGGGATCTTGGAGCCATCGTTGAACCACTTCCGCCGAGCATCGCGGACGATAGTAGCGTTGGTGTACCTTCGTCCCGTCCGCCAAGCGATGGAAGGGCCGGTGTCGAACTGCCACCACCCGTCGTGTCAGAAAATTCGTAATTAAACGAAGACATATTGTCGCTGAAGTTGGTACTGCTGTCGCCGAGCGATTTTTCGCTGCTACCGAGGGCCGACTTTTTCAACGCGCCAACGCCACCACCACCGACCTTTAACGAATCGCATGAACCACCACCGATCGTCACTCCGTCGCCAATACCGTGGCTAATGAAGTCGGCACTGGCTGAGGACGCCCGTGACGGATCGCCGGTGGTGGAGGTGGACAGCGTGGCGCTGGTACCGCCAGAAGAGCCACCTGCACCACCACCAGCAGCAGCGGTTGCGGCGGCGGCCTTCCCTTTCGGCAGTCGCTTCTGGGGCTCGATGTGGTGCACGGTTTTCATGTGACGCGCTAGGTGCGATTGATTTTTGTATGCATCTTTGCAGTTGTCCACCGTGCAGCGGAAGGCCCTCTCTTCCGAATGGCAAAGTTTATGGCGTTTGAGCGACCGCTTGGCGGCGAACAGTTTATTGCAGATGTTACACTCGAACTTATTCTCCTATGAATGGAAAAAGTATACATATAAGTACTTTTCATTTAAAATCCACCTCAGAGGATTGTTGTAGAAACATATTCCGGCACTCACCGTCGCCGTTTGTGATGACTTCACATCTTCCGGAACCGATGTATGAGCAAGCTTTATGTGATCCCGAAGGGTTGTTTGCGATAGAAACGACAACCCGCAGTGATCGCAACAGTAGGATTTTTCCACAACGCTGGTACTCGTCTGCTGTAGCAGCATGTTCCTTTCTAAGGATGCCTTTTGTGAGAACACTGTGAAAAAATCGATGAAAGCAGAAAGATATTTAGCACTTGGATCGTGTATAATGGCTAGAGGACACAACGTGTGTGTGACTCACCATTGTTATGCATTCGAGTTACGTGATGGTTCAGTTTCATACTATTACAGAATATTGCACCGCAGATTTCGCACACCACGCCTTCCATCTGATGGTTCGTTTTCTGGATGTGCTTTTCGAGATATTTCTGATTGTTAAAAACGATGCCGCATGTTTTACAGCAGTGTTTGTGGATTTCTAGAACGGATGGTAGAAAAAAACGGATTTCATGTTATATCGCATTCTTCAAGACGAATTAATTCCATCACCACCAATCGTTTGTCGACTCACTTTTACAGTTTTGTTCCGCGACCCGCTTTTGGCTAATAAAATGCCCCTGGACGTGTATCTGATACTGCTGGTTGCGGGTGAACGTTTCGCCACAGTGTTCACAGATGTGAGGTCGATTTTTGTGATAGATTCGATTATGTTCAACGATTTCCTTAAAATAAAAGTTCATTTTAATAACACTCCGAAGGGGAGCTAAAGTGAATAGTTTTAAAACTTACATCCGATGTTACCCCACGTTGCTTCCCACAATCGGGACAGTATCCCGGATGGAGATTAAAGTGGATGACGAGAGATTTTCTTTTCCTATAGCTGTGCGAAAGAGAGGAAATATTCACCTGTTAACTAATTTTGCTCAAACAACCCGTTGATTGCTTGTACCTTTTATCACAAAGTAAGCACTGGTAGATCTGTTCCTTGTTTCTTTCATGCGAAACCATGCTTGAGTCGTTCGTGTCCAGCGTGTTTGTGTCGGACGAAAGCATCAGCGAGGTGTTATTGGTGGACGATTCCTCTTCCGAGAAGATTTCGTTCGAAATGTCGATCGAATCGTCCTCCTTCATCAGCAGCAGGTCGTCGTCATCTTCATCTTTAATTTCCTCGAAGCAGTGATCGTCTGCGATCGAATACGGTGGATCGAAATCAAACTCCTCCTTCTTGATGTAGGTTGCGGGTGGCGAGTGCGACGAGCCGCTGCCGTAGCAGATGGCTGGCAGAGACGTTCGGACGGTAACCGTCGTTAGGGCGGGCCGTTTTCGCACGAATATTCGCTCGTTTTTGTAGATTTTCCACGTCGGAAATATACTCTGCTCGAACATGTTAAATAGCAGCTTGAAATCATGGTTCGCGATCATTCGCACCAGTGCGCGTGTCATCCGGACGTTGCCCAACCACCGGCCAGCACTCGCGAGACGTTGGCCTCCTTTCAACAGGGAACTGCAGGCGGCCGCACTGATATTTGCCCCTAAGCGGACGCTGTCGGTCGGGGGCAGGCCGTCGAATAGATTACCGCGCAATAGCTTCCCCCGTAAGTCCCAGGGCATGAGCGGCGGGTGCGGTTGGGTGCGATGTGGATGCATCATCAGCAACCCATCGCCACCAAGCGATAGGTCCGTACTTCGTATGCTCGTGCCGCCGAGGTCGAGACGGGTTGTGCTGGCCAACCCACCACCGTAGGAAGATGCACTCGTGCGTGCGGTTGCCACTGATGACGCCGATGCAGACGCAGTACCCGCACCACGCGTCTTGAGCAGATTCACTACGATCACATTCTCGATGTTGTTCAACTCTTTGAGTATTGCGGGCTTATATAGGCGTTCCTGGCAATCGTTGTACAGAAACTTGACGTACAGCTTGATTGCCGAGATAAGAAACAGCAGGGCCTGGTATTTATCGTCCGACTGGAGACATTTGAGTGTTTTGATCAGTGCTCTGACCTACGCGCGGGACGCACACAGTTCGGATTGGGACGCATCGTTGCGCAAAAATCGATAGGTAAACATCATGGCGAGGCGCGATCGTCGTGGCCACATATTTGCGATTTGCCCGCCGTGGGGGGAAGCCAGCCGAAGTTACGAAAACGGGGACACAACGGAAGGCGCGAGAAGGTGGCAAGAAAGAGAGAAAAAGAAACGAGTCGTATTAGTTGCTTTCCTATCTGATGCAGCAGACCCAATTTACGGGCCAACAACCACTCGACCACCGATCCGCGTCGGGAGTGGCCAGCCGTTTGGGGCGCTTCGCCATCACTTACTTGTATCTGGAACATATGCGCCCGTGATCGGTGCTGCATTTTCACTTCCATCTGGACAGGGAAAAAGTAAGAAAATTAAAATTTTCTTTGATTGTTTACGAAAATCTTGTTCTTTGACATATTGCTTTTCAGAGTTTTTTCTGGTCTTTTTCTATTTGACAATCTCGCATCACTTCATCGCGCGTTTAAAATGCGATACGTTTATAATGCGTGGTTGGAGTTGACAAGGAACAACAACCAGAAAACCGTTAACCAAATGGTGTGTTACCCAACGAGAAATTTTGGCGTTATTTTGGGGTAAAAGAATTCTCTTCACAACTGTCCGCTCTTCTTTTCAGAATTCTTTTACCCCTTTTTTTGCAGCAGATTTCCTATGCAATCTAGGCGTCAACCGGCTTTTGAAAAGAAGTGTAACTCGGGGTCCACACTACAGCGCGACGTCCCGTCACGAAACGCGACGTCGCCTGACAGGCGGCCGAACTCTATACAAAAAAAATGTCGCACAAATACACGTCGCGACGACGTCGCGATAGCTCTTGTCAAATGTCAATTCGAAACGAAAACAAACCGACAGCTGGACAAAACGTAAACAAACCGAATCACAAACGCGAACAAAACGAGCCAGTTCCAGTTCGGTAGTGAATCAGAGCGGAGGTTAGCAGTGCACAAGTTTCCTGAAAGGGTTAGCGGAAAAGTAAGGTTACGGCAAGACCGCGTGGTCACGCCGAGCTGGAGCTCAGGTCAGACAAATCCTAGCTGCCGCACATCTCGTGCTGTTTGAGTCAATCAAGCGGACCACGAATTCTTGTGTCCTGACAACGGAAGGAATTATCCCTCCCGTGGACGGCGGGTGGACATATGGCTTTTATAGCCGGTCCTAAAGGACGAGCCCCTTCATAGGAGTTCGGACAGAGTCGGTACGCCTCTGATTACGAGTAAGGGAACAAACGTTCGACTTAGCGTAGGAGGATATACCCCGACTCGCATAGCGAAAGAAGAAGAAGAAGAACAAAACGAGCAATATTCTTCACGAAACATCGGATTTTTCGTTTTACTACTTATTTTTAGGCTTCACAAATGTATTTCAGTTATCAAACTCCGTTTTGATTAATATTTTTACCAAGTTTTTTCGGGTGCCGAAACGTAAACAAACTGCTCTTCAACAAGTAGGAGATGACGGAGAAATATATACTTCCTACGGTGGGCCAAAATATCATCGTTGTTTGTTTAAGTTTGTTTTCTCAGTGAATTTCAAATGTGGAAGCGCCAAACTCATTCAGGGTGCATAAAATACGTAGCTAAACAAATATCATGCATTACTACCGCAAAATTTAATAAAAAAATTTTGGCCGAGTTTGCGCCCCAATGTGATACATATTTCCACATTCTCCCCTACCTCTGTCGCGCTTTGCTTGCGCGATTGTTCTGCCGAAACTGGGCTACTTTTGAAACGAGATGTCGCGCTGCAGTGTGGACCCCGAGTCACGTCAAAAGCGTTCTCTTTCGAGGCGTCCCACAAGTATAAAGAGAATTGTTTTACACTTCTTTTCAGAAGTCGGTTTACGCCTAGATTGCATAGGAGATCTGCTGCAAAAGAAGGGGTAAAAGAATTCTGAAAAGAAGAGCGGGCAGTTCTGAAGAGAATTCTTCTACCCCAAAATAACGCCAAAATTTCTCGTTGGGTTACCATGTTTTTCACAACCTTTGGAACAATTTTCGACGGTAAACCTCACAAATTTCTGGTTTTCTACACAAAAAGTACAATTTTTACCTGTGCAACGCTATAACGTTCGTTTTTTTTTTCGCATCTGCTTTAACCTTCAGATCTACAACCGCCTACCTGGGTAAGTTTTGCCCTTTTATTTTGCAATTACTTCGAATTGAACAGCTATATCGACTCGAAATTCCTGGAATGCCTCAAGCAACATGTTCTCTATCATTCTGCCGAAAACCGACCTTTTATTTTTATTCTAAGTATTTTTTTACACCATTTTTCTATTTATACCCCTTAAATCTACAACCGCCTACCCGGGTAAGTCGTACGTTTTGTACGAGAGTTTATATTTTTCTGTACCAAGACCAACCACCAGTAGGTGAAAGGAGGTGCCTCTCTGGTTTTTCTTTTTATATTTATATTGAAAACAATCCAAATTTATCTAAGACACACTTTGAAAGACTGTTTTACTCCTCGAACTCCTCGAACAATTAGTAATGAGATAAACTCGAAGACGATGTACAAATATGCAAATTATGCTACATTTTGGACCACACAACGGCAACGAAAGCATTCTAGGTGAACTTTCATAATTTTCTACACAAAATAATTATTTTTTAATTGCAAGAAAATCATGATGCAACGGCTTGAATTAAATACAAAAGAAACTGTTATCGTTTGAAACAAAACGATCGAATTTATGTATATGAGCTAAGTTTTAAAATGTTAAGGCTTAAATATTAGTTGTAACAATGTATAATGAAGAATTTCCTCCAGATATGCCACTGTATTTACTGAGGAACATGAACATTTCCAAAAGGTAAAATTTAATAGAAAAATATTTCTACATCTTTGAAATTTCAATTTATAGTCAAAAATGTTGAAGGCACCAAGAAGTTACTTCACCAGAAACTTAAGAAGTATAAACAAACACAATAACTTATTGAAAATGTATGGTTTACAGAGTTGGCGATTGTAGATCCATGGGATAAAATATATTTGAATGAAAAAATTACTTACTTATCGAATTTTTAATATTATTATTTGAAAGGGATGTGTTAGAAAACATTCTTAAGTATCATTACTGAAAATTTCAACTCACTACGGCATCTAGAACAAAAGATATTAGCTTTGAAGCACAGCAAAATGCAAACCCCCATACAAAACGTATGGCCTACCCGGGTAGGCGGTCGTATGTTAACGTAGGTATTTTTGGTCGTAGACCTGAAGGTTAAGCAATGGTGTGGATTTTATTCTGTACAGGGACTCCACTTTCCCATCACTATTAATTCTTCAAGTAGCTGAGAGAGGTTAGCTCATAGCATCGTCGTGGCAGTCATGTATAAATACATTTTTGACAACGGCATGTGTGTTATGACGAAAAACAAATGTTGCTCATTTACACAGTGTCCTGTAGTACTCACTAATGAAACAATAACAGCTAGTAAATAGTAAACATAAAAATGGACCAGTGTCCATTGTATTAAAATTTCTTTTATTTTTATAATTGAATTAAAGCGATTTGTTAGTGATGAACCCACCTTGTAAATTGATACTGCTTAAGCTTGTTCGAGACTGTCATTTTCCAATGCGCCAAGAAAAGAGTTTGCGAAAGATTTGGAAATAAACAATCGGGGTTTTGTGAGGTTGCTGAAAGCTGTAGTCGAAAATGGTAATTTAATGTGAGATAAAGAGCAAAAGGATGGGAGTAATATGGTTTCTTGTTGCAGCTTTTCTATTCTTTCTTCAAATCCCTTGTTGGCAAAGATGTCGTTGTCGAGTTGAAAAACGATTTGAGGTAAGTGGAAACGCTCCACTTTGTAGCCGGCATAATTGCACACTCGTATTACAGAAACCATCGAATAATGTGTTACAAGCAAAATCATTCTATACGTTTCTCTTCTGTTGCAGCATCTGCGGAACGCTACACTCCGTAGACCAGTACCTCAATATCAAGCTGACGGACATCAGCGTGACGGATCCGGAGAAATACCCACATATGCTGTCGGTAAAAAACTGCTTCATCCGCGGTTCGGTCGTACGATATGTGCAGCTGCCCGGTGAAGAAGTAGATACCCAGTTACTACAAGACGCGGCACGAAAAGAAGCTGTAACTAGTGTACGATAAGTAAATAACACGATTGGTCACATACCATAAAACAAACGATAAGTTGCGGATAATAAGATGATGACAGATAGTTTTACTAAATTTTAGGGTACCAAATTTTCCAGTAGAAGTTCTTTTGGTCATTCTTTCGTGACAATTATGGCCTACTGTAGTAGGCTACGATACTTACTTTAATGTGAACAATCCATCAGTACTTGTGAAAGTAACAAATATTCTCAATTTGGAGGAAATATTTTAAGCAAAATGTGACTATGGTTTTGGTGATTTTGTTCAAATACAAAAAATCTAGATTAACTCTTTCAAAAACATGGGAAAATCACCAGAAATGCGATAAAAAACATTTAACATACCAATGTGGTTAGTTAGTTTCCAAAAGCATAGTCGAGAAGCATGGGTTTGTTCATCATAACACAATGATAATTCTAAAGAAAACACAGATTTGAGTTGTGTAATATTGTACTACAAACTAGGAATGGTATTATATGTATACCATACCTTGATGTGATAAATGCATGGCATACCATATATTATTGTCATCATGTTTGCAAGCAATTAACAAACAGTTTTGATTTACTCATTTCGCATTGATTCGATTGGCGAAATAATACTTTCCTTTCCATATCTCACAATTGCTCTGTTGGGATTGATTTGTAATAGTTCTACATGCCTTTCCGCTCGTGAAGAAAATGCTCCATAACAACAATAAATAATAATTATTCCTACAATTAAAACTAACCAAAGTCGTTGAAAACCCCATACCGGGGAAATCAAAGTTCCGGTCGTTTTTACAATATTTTAACAAACCAAATTATTCCGGAATTACTGTTCTTTGAACAAATGACATGACCCCTCAGACAGAAACCCACTAACAAAAAAAGCTCAGAGAGACAATTTACTGTGCGCAAACTTGAAACTTTTGAGGCAATTTCCCGTTTTGCGTCCTTTGCGCCGACCGCTTCCGATTGACTAGGATGGGGTTCTGTTACGTAATGGGGCTCCTGGGGTTCACTGTTCGATCTGCGTGGAATTAAAGTAAGAATTCTGCATCAGGTAGAGTTTATCGATGTGCGTAATGCTACCGGCTACGGTTGGCATCATCGAGCCGATGCTGTTATTATTGTGATTGACTAGCTGTTGCTGCGTTTGACCATTGTGCACGCCACCAGAAAGTGTACTGGTTCCCTGACCGCTGGCACCACCTCCTACACCCCCAATGGAAGGGCCCAGCCCGGGGTGGAGATCTAGGTTTTGCAACGACATCGTATCAGAGGTAGCCTCGTCGACGTTATCAAAGCTTTCGTCTAGCGAAATGTCCGAGCTGCACAGGCTTGCGTCTGAGTTATCGGGAAAATCTGAAATAAACGACACAGTTAGCCCGTGTTGAAGAAACATCTCAGTACTTTCCAACGGTCTTACCTGGCGAGTACGGAAGGTTTGGATTTAGCGGCTGGCTGGAAGAACTATATGAACTGTCCAGACCCAGATAGTGGCTGTGGTCGCTACTGGGCGATTCTAGCTTGATTGACTTTTCCTCTTTGTCCGAGTGGTTCTTCTCGCTGTCCCCGCCGTTGGCGTTCGCTTTGGACTTGCGCGAGATCTTCTTCATTTTGGCTCGTTGATTCTGGAACCACACCTGTACTACCCGTACCGAGAGGCCCGTATCCTTGGCTAGTGCCTCGCGAACCTTCCGGCATGGTTTCGGTGACACATCGAACGATGCCTTGAACTGGCGTCGCTGGGCGGAAGTGAGGATCGTTCTCGGTCGCTTGGGCCCTCGTCGACCGTCCCGTGTCCGCAGGCCGTCCTCAAGCAGGTAGTCGTCCCCGTCGGCCCCGTACAGGTGGGCCGCCGGATGGTGCTGCTGGTGGATCCCCGGTGCGCCATGGTGGTGGTGTATGGCAGCTGCTGCCGCCACTGCCGCCGCCGAACCGTAGAAATCCTTCTCCAAGTCGTGCTGGCAGATGAGTTTGCCGGCACGCAGTGAAAATGGTTCGCCTTTCTGCAGTGGCCTATTGCAGGTGTAGCACAGGAAGCAATGCAGATGGTACACGAGGTGTTTGGCGCGCATCACCATTTCGCTCGGGGCGATTCGTTCCCCGCAACCGTAGCAATCGCGCTGGTGCTGCTGCTGCTGGTGACCCGGTGACTGGTGCTGCTGCTGGTGAACGGACGACAATCCAAAGATCCTGAAACGAGGGGGAAGAGCAAATAGCGGCGGCGTTGAGATCAATGGTTTGGCATCAGTTTGTGCCACTATTAGGTGGTTAGGTGGCAGCGGTTATGTGGTACAACCAGAATTTCTACTCCTCCAAACTACCCGTCGAACGAAACCTGTAATACACGGGTCGCTTTTGAGGATTTCGCTGTAGGCCGGATGCCACCCGGGAGGTGAACCTTTCGCCTATGAAGTTTACCGAAAACTGGTTCCACCGGATTGCGAATGAATGGATACACCTTATGGTGACACGAATCTCGCACCCTGGTGTGCACACGAGGGATGGCCACCAACCTACACAATGACTGCTTGTCGAGAGTTATCTACTTTTGTAAATCACCGATTGTGACTATTTCAGCAACAAGTACATTTTACAAGTACAAGTTGCTTTTACACTAAATCCGTGCGCCGGAATATCAGTATACAAAAAAAGTTCTTTGGGGCGCGAACACAAACGAAAAGTACAATAAAATAAGGATAACATAATTACTCTGTTCAAGATTTTTCTTCTCTTTTTTTCTTGTTAGAATTTTTGTGGAGTTTGATTGCTCCAAAAATGAAGTTTGGTGTTTTTTTTCGTTTTTAGTTTGAAATATGTTACTTTAAGAGTAGGTATCACAAGTGCTGAAAGTTATTTAAATCAATTTCTCAAATTCATCATTTTATTTCTATTTCGAGCTTGGAAAATTTGGTTTGGATTTTAGATTATTGTGTTTAAATTCAGATTATTGTCAAAAAAATAGAGTCAAGACCACAATTAGTCGTACGTTTTTCGTACTCTACTTCGTGCCAAATGTAATTGTCTATAATTTTTTATTTCATTAGAGCTTTCAGATTCTTTTCAGAATAATCTTATGATAATAAGATTGTGTACCAACTCATGCAGTACTCCTAGGAGTTTTATGATGACTTTGCATGATGTTATTTCATACAATATATTTGTAACATTCAAATTCTCTCAATTTCATCGGATTTTATTCAAATTTTACAATTACCTTCGGTACCTTTTACCTAATTTGAAGAGCTTCATAAGGGCTTTAATCATCGTTTTGCTATTATTAAAACTAGCTTTTTTTTGCCAACACAAAATCACATTAAAGCTTATCAAATCGGGTGAATGCATTCAAACACGATACCATGAAATTTAAGGTAAAGTTATGACTTCTGTGTCCAGTAAGAGGAATAGAAGTGATGAAAACACATATCTTGTCGTACCTTTTGGAATTGTTGATTACGAAGTCATAATGATTTGCTTTATACGATAAATGTTTTGTAGAGTCTTTTAAACTAACAAAAATATACAATCATTTGCTAAACTTGTATTCAGAGAAGAATACCATCAGCAAGTATTCTTGAATTTAATGGCACTTGGGAACGTTTCAATTAAAATGAAGAATAAATTCCACGGCATTTTTACTTGCTTTTGATGATCGAACTACCCGATAGGGGTAAACCTGAACCGGATTGTATGACTCGAATGGTATCACGTCCGGTAGACAATACCTACCGATAGTAGTCGTCCTTGCAGTAGACCTTGGTGTTTTTGGTGTAGCATGTCTGGCTGAGCTGGATGCGGCAGATGCAGCAGAGAAGGCACTGCTCGTGCCAGAACTGGTCCGGGGAGAGCTTCATGAAGTAGCGATCCTTTATCTTTTGGCCGCATCCTTCGCACAGTTCCTGCGTTTTTTCACTCTTGATCGTGCCAACGATGTCTAAAGGAAAAAGGGAATAGAGAACGAAAAAAGAATCGGTTGATTATGATTGATATGCTGAAACTTTTTATGTTGTTGACTCATAATTTCGTGTCGTTCTCAATAAACAAATACTTCTAATAAGGGTATAGATTGGATGTTGTCTCTACTACTTTGTTGACTACCTGACTTCTCCACTAAAAGATATCATTCAATACAGCCAAAATGGTTTGTAAGTGTCAAATATTGGATACTTTGGTCAAATATTTTTTTCAATTTTAAGAAGAACAACATGCATGGACCCTGCGATTTTGCCATCATTTGTTGATGTTTTGCGCATTTGTTGACTGGGTTTATCTGACTCGCTTCTAAAAATTCCCTTCGGGCAAGTTGTCACCATCGTTCGCGGGTTGGACTTATTCCCTGTCACGAAGACCTCACGAAAACACGAAAAGGGGCGCACAAGGCCTGCGGGCGCACCGGAAACGTGCCGGACGCCATGTCTATGCCGTAACTACGCCTACGCCTAGGTACTTACACACGCCAGCATTTTTGCACACCATCACTTCAGTGACGCAACCACTTTCATTGGTCGACGTTTTGGAAACCGATTTTCCCAACTTTCCCTGCCCGAACGACCACTTCCGGCCGCCCGAGAACAGAGGTTATTGTCGACCCGTTTATGCGGAACTTATTCGAGTATGTTTTGTAGGTGCTCGTTGATTAATCATTGGATTAAACTTTGACATCAATCGTGTGCAGTTCAATCATGCTGAACAAGGTTGAAAGGTTCGATGGGCAACTTTTGCAGTGTATGCATGAACGAATAATAGTGATAATACTGTGCGTGATACTCGACCATCCGTAAAATTTAAGGTTTGGAAAGTTTGAGCTTTAATTAAAGAAATTTCTGCTTATGTCGGCCGAGCGTTTTAAGTCTTATTTGCAAATATTTTATAATATATGTTTTATGTATAACAGGCCGATTTTATGTATCACATTTTAAGTTATTTTATGTGTCATTTTAAATAACACAATTAAATGCTACACAGTTTTTTAAACAAGAAAAAACTTAGATATATTTGATATTGTTCAGGCATTGTTCAAACTACGAGCATTAAATTGATAACTCTTTGCATAAACATGTATTGAGGTTGCCTCACTTTTATTATAATCAGTTGTTCAAACTAAAGCTTTTCAATTATGTATTCTTAAAAATTATACGTAAAGTGTGCGAAATCATGACCTTGAACCATGAAACCATCTCCCTTTTTTCGGAACGAAAAAACTTTCTATTTGTAAAGCAAAAGGGCAAGCCTTAAGGTAGAATTAATTGAAATTGATGGATACGCCAAACAACAAGAGAATACAACAATGTAGTTTCAGAGATAAACGTTTTCAAAATTGTTTTGTTGTCCACATCGTAGGTACAGTAAAATATTTTTTAAATATAACATGAGTGTTGTTATTTTGGTAAGTTTCAGCGTCTCCAACTTGGTAGAAGCCTCAATTGGTATTTGATCATTATTTTAATAATAAGTTGTGCAACATTTTCCCAATGGCCGTATTGAATGGATATGATGTATGAAAATGTGCGCAGGAACACACCTTGGCTTTTCGACTTCATGTTGCCTTTGTTTTGCACAAAACATCAAGGCAGTACAATGATTGAAGCAATTAAAACACAAAACTGCAGAAAAATGCAAATAGCTTTCCTGCTAATCGTTTGGTTTGATTCCTTTCGTTTCACATGTGATTGGATTGGTTTAAGTCATTTGATAGTGATTTGGGTAGCTTGTATGTATGTGGCATACATCACTGCATCCACAACAAATCCCACGCCCCACTAACGAAATCCCTTTGTATGTTTGTACTGGAACGGTGTGTCAGTCGAAGTGGCAACAATTCCAGGCTTTGCAAGTGCATAAACAAATAGTGTCCATCACAGCGAACCCACAAGCAACGAGGGAATGAAGGGATCGTGTTTATGTGTTTCTTTTCGAAAACGGGGACAGCATTTAATAGGCACATGAACTCGCACTTTTGGCTTTCGATGACTTTTCGCTCGACAGAGCCCCCCGAGGGGACAGTGAAAATAAGTGGCCAAAAATGCAATTCTCAAAACCGGACAGCATATTCTACAGCCTCCCAGTACAACCTTCCATTCCCTTCAATGGACCTTCCAATCGCTGGCTTTCACATTTATGACCATACCGTTCAGAGAGGGTGTCATTTATCAACTGGCTGAGTTATGGGCTCAACGTAATTTTTCACTCCAATGTGCTGGAAATGGTTAGAAATATGAACCATTCTAAATGCTGTGGTCTATTTGAATGTTTCGGTAGGGCGGAATGTTCGGATTAGAAATTGCCGAAACAGTGCTATTTTATGTTTAGGCAATGGCAACAATGGTAGTTATAGGGAAGGACCGTGAAATAAAGCTGTAATTTATGATCAAATTTATGTGGCTTTTCTAACACTGAATCTGTTATCTGCTTAGACAGGGGAAATGTTTTTTCCCATAATATAGCAAAATAGGTCCAACAAATGGAGGCTTTTGAGCCACCTCAAGAACAACCTATAATTAAATTAAAACTTAGATTTTGTTAAATTTTTATCTTGTATGTTTATGCCAAGATTTAACGAAATTTCCCTTCTTTGCAATTTGGTCCGATTAATTTTATATCTTTATTTATATATTAACTATCCAGTTTTTTTGAGTTGTTGCATTAAATGAATACCAATGATAAGTAACCCCTGCGAAACAATCCATTTTTAAGTAGGTGGTTGACTGAAAGATTTATGTAATATTTTAAACAAAGGAAATCTGAATAATATCTGCTTAAACCAAATATAGCAAGGATCTTTCTACTATTTCATTATCAATCCGGAAAAACGATCTCCTGCAAATAGGCACATTTTTCGACCGGGGTTGTTCAAATGTTTCAATTCCACAATCGTGCCCCATCAGCCTTTGCTTACCAACATGATGTTGCGCCCGCCCGCGTGCAGTATTTGCCGACGGTGGAAATGCAAACATGTGCACACGGTAAGCACACACCGAGAAATTGCGCTCTCTTATCAGCTGTTAAACAACTTGTTCTCCCTCCGCCCACCATCCTTTCCGGATCGATCGATTTATTTGGTAGGCTGCCGGAGGGCGGCATTATTTGTATTCCTCGGCAAAAGGGGATGGAAATTGGGGCAACCTGGCGGGCTGCTGACTGGATGATGCCAACAATAAATCATCGTGCATAAATCAGACAAAAACGAATACGTCATACGGCCGGGGGAAGACGCAGCAGCGGCGCATACCACTACGGCGTTTCCTGGTCCATCCTGCCATCGAATCGATATCGGTACGATCATATGTTCCAATTCCCGTGTAGTTGTTTTTAGTGATAACGTGTCCGGTAATTGTTTTTTTTTTGCTGTAGGTATTCAGAGAAAATAGATAATCGTTTAGGGCAAACATGTCATGGTATGATAAATCTGGTTCAAAAAGTCAAGCAGTAGTAGTAGTAGTATAGGATACTTATTATTCGTAAATTCACATGCTTACTTACAATAACTAAAATTAGATTGATACTGGTTGCCTCTTTGTTGTAACCTTAATACAATATTACAGGAGTTGCTTTGTACTGAAACATTATGGATATTCATTGTTGAATGGAAAATATAACCTTTGGGAAAAAGGTTTTAAAAACGCTGGTACTATTCATTTGTATTTAAATAGGAAAAGACAATAGATTACGAAAAAAAACATCAATGGAAGAGAAAAGTAACAAAACAAAACGAGCCTATCGACTAACACGAAAACCAAATCTTAAGATATCCGTACCGTGTATCCGTAGTCATGTCTTTTGGTCAGAAACTACAAAGTAAAGTAAATCCACGCGACATACATTTACAAATTGGAGAAAAACGACAAATTGTTTGTTTTTTGTGTCTTTGCTTATGGCGTTTAAGATAGAATTGAATAATTCATGAATCTGTATGACTCTCTGCATCAAATTAATGAGATATTTAAATGAGAGATTCATTAATCTTTAAAGATGACGCTAGATACTTGTTTACTTGGAAATGCATGAATCTTTGACAATTGTCTACATATTCGAATCTCCAAAAAAATTCGCAAATCCGTTCAAACGAACCTCGAATGAAAGATTCATATGAGTCTCGTGGAAAGATTAATAACTCTGTTGGCTGTAGTTAAAATATGGAAATAATAGAAATTTAAACAAATAATTGCAAAACAGATAAAAAAGGGCTTAAAGCTGGAAGAAATTCTTGAAATCAGCGAATAAAGGCAAATTTAACAGATATTTGCATGTTTATTCTTGTTTTGTTCTTATCATAAAACAAAATGAGAAATGTAAATGTAAAATCGATTGTTGGGCTTTAGAAAAACTGCAACAAGTTGGGACTGTTTTGCGGGAAGCATAAAGCAGAATAATAAAATGAAAAGATAGTAAATTAGTCGAAAAATCAAAATTATATGCTAGATTTAATCGACTTTTCGTTGACGATTCGTTAAGAAATGATTATTTGTTGCTTTTAATATGTTGGTAAATTATCACATTAAAGATTGAGAAGTTCTTAAAAACTAAAAATCAGTAAGAAAAACACTAAGGATGATATTAAATTTTGCCATAATTTTAGCAGCCATCCGAATCGACGATGGTCGTTTGATGCTTTAATTCGTCCGATGGAACGGTTCACGGTTTCCAGTAATGCTCACTCGGCAAAACCATTCACTTCTCGAGCGAAACGGCCAATTTTGACCCCACGGGCAATGAGTTCTCGCAGCTCGAGTGGCTCCGAAGATGCTGGAGCAAAGAACAGTGCCTTCCCTTGGGCGGCTTCGCTGGCGTTCGGTTGGACACTTAACAGCTCAAAGCTTTAACCCAGCGAAGCGCAAAATCGATTTGTGGGCACTTGACGGTGCAAGTGATTTTCGGCTTTCTTGGAGACCGGAGACCGGTGGGAGCAGTTACCGTCTGGAGGGAGAAGTTTGTCGGGACAGGACCTCCGGACCGGCGTTGAACAACCCAGCCCAGTGAACCTTTTCGCCCCGGACGCTCGTTCTTATCCGGTTTGTGGTTTTTCAAGTTGAACTTTCAAATCCCCGATCACTGAGGGTTTCAAGATTGGAAGCGAAAATTGAGCGTATGCTGTAAGGTCTGCCGCTTAAGTAAAGTGGTCGAGTAAGCAGAGTAGGTAGAGCGGTATCGAATGTTTAGTCGTGCGTTAGCTTGGTAGTGTGAGGGATTCAACAACGACTTTCCAGCGATTTTGTAATCCACCCCCAATTTCCCATCATAGCCACTCGATTTGGTACCGAGAGGGCATAGGTCTTGGAGTAGAACAGCTAACCAAATCAGCCTGTACTGTGGAGCTCAATAGTCGCTATTTTTTCTTCATCTTCACGCGATTTTCATTGTAAGAAAGTTGAAGGGAAATGCCGAACAAAACCGGATAAAACCATCGGCTCACAAACAAACCAGCGAAAAGTACGAACGGCTACCTTCTGCGGACCTCTCAAGTGCCACCCGAGGGGATGCTCTCGAAAATGGCGTCTTGTAGTCGGATTTTGAATTGATTAAACCGTTTCAACCGTGCACAATCATCGTGTTGCCTTTGTTTATTTGTTTGAGTTTTCGCATGCGCTCTCTTGACTCAGCGCCTGGAGGACATGTTTCCTTCAGGTTGGGAGGTAGCAAGAATCGAATCTCGACCTATGCGGGGATGAAAGAGGAAGTGAGAGAAATACATGTTCAGAAAAACAGGTCGGCAGTGCAAAGTTTTTCAGCAAAGGATGGTCGTCCCCATTTGCTACCTCCCGCCCCCTCGGTTGAGTTTTCGGGTGAACTTTTGGGAAATCAAGCTTAACTTTGGACGGAGCCGGAAATGGGCTTGTTTTCCGAGGGCAAATGTTTTCCAACCATCGAAACCGATCGGGTGTGTTGCGTGTCGTTTCCTTCCGAGGTCGGGTCGATGTAGACGACGCGTGGAATAAATCATATTCGGGTTAAAGTTTGGCTAAAAGTAATCTGTACTGTATGTTTTCCAGTTTCCTTTGGGCAAATTTAAACTACTGGAACGGTGGTAGCTGACGATCATCTTAAAGCGAATCGTAAGCGACCGTTTTTCACCAGTTCTATAGAGACGACTTTTCAATTCGTGTCATTTACGTTGGCAAGATAAGTTTTGCTCTGATCTCAGGACATAGCTTCTGAACTAATATTTCTGAACGTCTGTCAATCAAGGGAATTTACAACATGCAGTTTACAAAATCATTGCGTTATTTTTTTTCAAAATAATTCTCACGTGCCAAGTTCACACTTTCAAAAATCCTGGACCGTCTATTTACGAACGATAATATAACAGCCTAAAACATGAATTTTTATTTACGATTATATAGACACTTAAACATGTTCTGTAAGGGACTTTATCTGGAGTCTTTCAACTTGGAATTTAAATTAGAACGTAGGGGCCTTTCGACGATATTAACATAAAAATCAACACAAAAGATACACTGTAGTGTACATGGTATGGTGGAGCTAATTATTTGGTGTACACTACAATTTTCTAGATTCAAATGTTTTTAAATATACAAAAGAACAAGAATAAGGAATACGGAATAGAAGAAGAATAAATAGAATAGAGAATAAAATGAGGCATAAAACTGTCAAGGAAATTAATGTAAAGAAAAGTGATGCTTTTCGACAATGTTCTTGTATTAAAGTTTCGCGATTTTGATCACACAATTAACTTTCCGAATTTTACGATTATTTTACATACATACGAAACGTTGTTTTGATCAACAAAAATTATCAAAAAAACATTTTTTTAAAGACTAACTTCACCATAAGATTTGAGCATTGTTTGTAAGCAGTCCCTCTATGTTTGTAATTCAGTCCTGCTAATGAGATGCGCACAAATGCATTCTCACGCTTCTGTAACTGTCGGGTTTGGACACCTACCTGTTCTTTCACTGTTGTCGAGCATGCTATTATCCTTTAAATTAGTGTCGGCCGGTTGGGCCGTCGAAGGCAGACCGGTGTTAATGTTGAGATTGTGATAAAACTCCAACATATTTGTTAGTGACTTTCGCTTTAGCGCACTATTCGTTTGCCGCGGAAAACTTCACGATTCTGCTCAATTGCGTCGTTTTTGGACTGTTAAAATAAGATATTCCCTAGCAGTTCGTTATCCAACTGTACATCGCAGCACTTTTTATGCTTTGTATTTGAGCCTTGGTGTCTTAAACTATTGTACAAATTTGTTTGCTAAACATACGGCAACACGTGGCACGGTATAACGGAACACTACACAGTCTCAACTTGGGTCACGACACGACTCTGCACATTTTTCCTAACATCATGCTTTCCACTTTGTCGGGTTGGATTTATAAACTCTGAATCTTTGCAATCTCGCAGTAAAAATTTCAAACACACTGTACAACGTTTCCATACAGGTTTCGTTCGATATCGTAATGCCGGCAATTGCAGGAACAAGCTTTCTCAATGCTTATGTTGTGATGCATCGGATGTTGCGATCCGTTCAAGAAACTCACTACAAACACGTCCGAATTCGACGAGCGACGAAACGCATGTGATCGATCCAACCGCCGACTTCTGCTTGCAGAGAACTCTACGGTCGCTACAGGGAACTTTTGACATTTCATTTTGCCACAAACAAACGAAATTAGCCACGCCTTCTCGGAAAGAAAGAGACGGAGCATGATGTGCGCATGCGCCGCCATTATTGTACGTTGTACCTTCTTCCAAGAGAGAACCCAACAGCTTATTTCAAGAGTTTCGTCGATGAGCATTTTGTATGCTAACATGCACGGTTGTTTGTGTGATGTAAAATCGCGAATATGTACTAGGCGATGTTATTGTAAGAGAAACCTTCAAACGAAACACGACTTGGCGGTTCTTTGGTGCGATGTTTTATCTTGTTAGAATGGCTTCGTTTAAACCTACGCTCGAAAAAATTAGCGAATCCTTGTGCTCCAATCGATCATATGAGAGGCTAAGAAAGAAGCTAGCTTTAACAGCTAACTTTATCAAGCTACTTTAGCTGTAAGGTCAGGAAAACGATTGACGATTTGTTAACGTGTGAACGGCGAAAGAAAAACTGGCGGGAACAAATGAATTTGATTTATTGAAGCGTGTGGACGTCTTCATCTTAAGTGCTTGTTTATAGCTTTCTTGGCTGTTTTCTTTCTATGATTGCTTAGGAAAGTTTGGAAAAGATTGTCGTTAGAGCGTGTACCTTTATTCCCCACTAAATTGTTTTTACCTTTTTTGATATATTTAATTTGAATTACTGTGTGTCACAATGTTTAGCCACTATTGTTTACGCTTTTGTTTTATTTATTTTACATTCCTTCTATCTTTCTGTTTTATTTTAATGACACTGTCGTTGCTCCTGGGTGCCGTATTTGCGTTTTCGTTGTGATGGTGTTGGCCATACAAAAAATGCCATCTAAATTGGACCTATAGTCAGCACAATGTAAATTTTTATATAGAACAATGTACACGTGTTGTACTGGTTGTGTAGGAAAGGACGTTAAAGTTGGTAAAACTCACTCAATTCGTGTTTGAAAAGTGTTGTAATAATAAAGTACATCCAAACTGCAGAAAGAATGCGTTCGAGGAAAACGTCTTGTACATATTACTTTCTTATATCTTATCTTACTTGTAGTTACTTTTGCCAACAACATAGCAAAAAATGTACAAAGTTTTCTTCCACTAAATATTGAGCAATTTCTCGTCTAAAATTATTCCGCTCACGAAAAACCCATTCAGTCGTGAATGCAGATGGAAAGGTTTTTGCATTTTTATCTCCGCTTCGGTTGCCAATATATGAATGTATTTCTTAACATTTCTTTTCCTTTCCCCGTCGCCACCTAGCTTTTTTGTGGAACGCACAACGGTGGAACGGTTTCGTTTGGAGCACTGGTGCTCCTTTAACGGTTAAGTAGAAAAAGAAAACGATTCAGCAGAGTACAAAAAAATATGGCGCCAACGCGTGAGCCAACATTCCGCGCAGGACGATGCTCTCGTTAGTTTTCTTTCCCATTTCGCTCTACCTTTTCGGCCCTCTTGTACGTCGCCCGCACACGGTTTCACAGGGAATGAAACGGCGTCCTGGGAAAACGGTTAACGACAGGCCAGAGATGTTCGGATCACATTCCCTCTCGTGGCAGAGGACATAATCTTTTCTTGGAACCGTTCGCATCACAGCGTCCTATCGCAGCAGCTTCGCGTGATTACTGGTGACGGTTTTTTCCTTATCGTTTATTTCTTCTGCTTGAAATATCCATTGAAGTGAGCGCGTTGGTGGCACCAACATAAAAAGGAAAATTTCATTCACAGCGTTTCCGTTTTCTTTTTTGGGAATAATATTTGAAGTCTTTCGTAACGAATCGTTGTCGCGCATGTTGGTAGGTTGTCGTACTATAAGACCGAAAGAGGACAAATAAAACGTGGAAAGGTATTTGTTGTCATTTATGGTGAACAACGATCAACAATTAACAATGGTTACATTACAACAAATAAAGCTTGGATAGGTGTCCGTTGTATTTTACTAGGAACAATGGTAAACAATCAAAACTGTTTTTTTTTGTAATAAAATATCATGTATGAGAATTATAATTGAACAAGCTGAGATTGTTGTTGTGATTTTCTCCAATTTAGTTTTTATTTTTCCCATTGATTGTAATTTCCCATAGTGCAACGGCGATTTAATTCTATAGGAGTCCGTGAGCCTCACACTTGACTTGAACTTGTGATTTGAACATAAGCGTTTTTGTCTACTCAACACATTTGTCTACCGCTGAAGTTGTTTGAGATCTTCGGTAGCGGATCAAGTGATGGTGTGTATGGAAAAGTTCATTCGTTTGATGCACTTATCGTGTCGGATTCCATACTCCAACACCTTTCGACCGAGATGGCACGAATGTGAAGCGGGTTTCTATTTTAAAAATATCGCACGGCGAAAAAAAAAACCCGTATCGCTCTACTCATTCGCTCCCGCCATTTTCTGAACTTCACATTTTCGATTGCGTGTTTGTAATTTTTTAATAAAGTTCAAACATCGCGATACGCAATGACGGTAACGCCACGAGTGTTGTGACAAGAGCGTTGCTGAATATGACAACGGAAAAATGAAGTGAAAGATGAACAAAAACGTTACAAATCCAGTGAAAATTCTCGAAGGACAAAAGAAAAGCCAAATATGAAACGGTATGCTGGCAATAGCATGACACTTGGCAACTGAGGAAATTAGACAAAAACTGCTTTCTTCTGAAAACTCAAGCTTGTTGTTGGAGATATTTGGTAGGCACATCTTCTTCTTCTTCTTGGCGTAACGACCTTGTTGGTCATGCCTGCCCTGTAAAGGGCTTACGAGACTTTTTTCCCTATGTGTACGTGGATAGTCAGTCCTCTCGTACAGGGGAGGGTCCGGTCTCGGTTGGGATTCGAACCCACGCCGTCGAGGTGGTGAGCCCCGGCGCTCATTCATACAACAAAGGTTAGTACAAGAGTTAAGGTGTACATCAGTAAAGGGAAACATATCGTACCAATTTCTCTTCGAATTCCTTGGCCAGTGATTCCCACTTTAAGGATCAACTTCTCCTCTATTGTGCTAGTCAAAGACGCCAATTCCTAATCTATTGCACTCATGGTTTTGTATGCTCGATTGTTTGTATCTCATTTTGGATTGTATTATTTTAATTTCATGTTGTTCAAAAATCATGCAATGTGCTGGTCAACAAAGCGAAACAATTTTGCTTGTTATGCACATTGCCAATGTTATCCACATTGCAAAGCTGTTGCTTAGTGCTCTTTCAGATTTGTAAACTGTAATTGTAAATGCTGAACTGCTGAAATATAATTTTAACATATCTATAGATATTACTTTTTTTAGGCATCTATTACTCTCAATCACATTTTTTAGGCGTCTACACGGCCATTTTAGGAATAACTGGTCTAGAAGTGTGCAACGACTGTTAATACATTTTACAGCTAAGTAGGACTCCTATTAATGTGAATGTTTATGCTTAATTTGGTTTGCACAACAAAAAAAAGCCATAGATTACACATGAATGACATTTGAATGGACTAAATTTGATGGTATAGAAGTTACATTAAATACTTTATCATACTATGTGTTCCTTTTAAGTTACAATTGGTTTTGACCTATGTTTTGTCAATGATCCTATTTGTAGTATAACTATAATATTTCATCCCCGTTTTTATCTACTTGATTTCTGAATGAATTTCTGTAAACCAAACCTTTTGTTTTAATTATTTTCATCTATGGTCTTTGTTCGGTCGGAATGCCCTGGCTAATCTAAAAGATGATAATTTGCATATCCCAAATAGACCCATGCCGATTTTAATTAGACTTTTTCAATAATCTAAATTAAGATCACCAAAGAGAAAGAGAGAGCGAAAAAAGTAATGCGTGATTGGGTAAAAATTGGAAAACTATGCAAATGGAAAGCAAAAGATCCTTCGAACGCAGCCACGGGTGAAATCAAAAGAAAGCTCCAAATGGGCGTCGGTGATGTTTGAGAAATATTGTATAAATTTTCATTAATTTACCAAAGAAATCTGAGGGCCCTTTGAGGTTGGGACGGGGCAGGGACTTGGCGTCTTATGCTTTACATTCATCGTCGATGTGGCCCGCTTTGCAACTCATGGTTGGGGATTTGCGAAAGCTTTTCTTTTCATCGATGCTAGTTTGAAATGTGTGTGCGGTTTTTCCTTTCTTCACCGGATTCACTCTTGCATAGCAAAACATTCCTTCGCCGCCCGTTCGTCATTGGTAAGTTATTCCGGCTGCCTTAGGGGTTGAACCGTCTTTGCGGGGTAAAGACATTCCAGCTGCTGCAGCCGTTTTATCCGGTGACGCCGTCAAATCGTGTCAAACGTCCATAAATATTCATCGAGTGTCAATATTAGATCGGCCCTTTAGACTTCCCTTTTTTGAGGTGCCAAAAGCGCATCAAAGTCACCGGGGAAGGGAGCAACATTTTAATGTCATTCGGTGCACGGGAGTGTTACATTTCTAAAGCTGATGTTTGCGGTGCGTGGCGTTAGTGTGGATTTCTTATTTTAATTAATTTTCCCGTTCGTTGTTACTTTACCCAGATCGATCGACTTCTGACGGTTTGGTCTTGTTATTACGCCCATTTAATCCCGAAGGGAATCCGAGATGAAAGAAGTCTATGGACCTTCGTAGTAAACAGCTCAATTTATTTCTGAAACAGAAGAGCGCAGTATACATCCTGCAAGCTGTGGTCAACAATATTTTGTGCTATAAGATGACAGGAAAAAACACATTTTCTATTCAATACTCTATTACGGATATGACAGGGATACAAAATGCAAATTTCTTTTCAAATTTGCCTATTTGTATCACCTTTTTACATATTTTCCATTCACACAAAAAACGGACTGATTGAATTGTTTTTTTTATCTCATTCCTGTTGACGATAATGTTGTACAAAACCATGAAACCTTTAAATTTTATCAAGACAACATAAACTTAACGTAAACTTTAAATTTGATATCGAAAGATAAACAGAAACTAAATGTATTTTTTCTTTTGCTTTCGCTTAATGGTTTTCATATACAACCGAGTAGAAGATAATTAATGAAACTTCAAATATTCGTGGTTTCGGGTGCGGTTTTGTTGCGCAAAAAATGTGAAGTAATTATTCCCATGGGTTCAGAAAATGATGCAAAGTGTTGATAATCTAGGTGGTTTTTTTCTTGTGCGAATCTTTTCAACATTATTATGCCTTTGGAAATACCATTGCAAGAAAGAATTTACAAAAGAATCTTCCAGAAGAATCCTTTTCTGACTCTTTGGGCGATATTGTGCTGGCGTTTGTTCAAATCTGTACTCCAGCTGTCGGTTGATCCGAAAAAGGGAGAAAAGCGTGAAAGAGGTGTTTATTTTTCCACATTAACTTGTAATTAGTTAACTTTTTTGTTTTATTTCCTCAATCATGCAAGAATGAAAGAAAAAAAAGTGATTGGAAAATACTTATCCAACCAAACAAGCCGAAGGAGAATTTTTTTCTTCTCGCTCAAACTTCGCTTCGAACGTTTGGCAAACCTCATCCGTGGGCAGCTCTCGAGTGCAGCGTCAATCATCCGGAAATTCGGTCTGCTGCACTGCCACTCGTTGAAAATTGCACATCCCTTTTCCTTGGCAGCTTGCGAAAGGTTCGGCAGGGACGGCATGGGGTGTAAAGGGTAATTTTTTTTTTGGCCATTCAAGCCGCTCTCTTAGCGCATCGTTGGACGTTGTATAAATACGTTGTCATAAGTCGTCAAACAATCGCCACTTGAACCGGATCACCCTTACCGGTTGGCTGTGTGTTTGTGCATGGAGCGTGCAAATGCTGGAACATCTGTATCAGCGGTAACGACATCTTAATGCAAGGGATAGTGAGTGGTAGGAAAATTAACAGAAATAAAAGGATGCGGGCAAACAAACTTAGCTGCTCGTCCTCGTATTTTGTAAAACTTTCAAGCGATGAATAAAAATCATTTAGACACGATGGACGAAAAAAAGAAGGGAGAGGTTGGATAAACGAAGGCAAGGATACATCCGAAATTGATTCTTCAATTGCTGCCTGAGTGGCTATTTACACGCTGCCGCTGGGAGGAGGAGTGAGTTTTCACTCAACCCTATGTCATTCGAAAATTGAAACCAAAAAAGTGAAAGGCAATACCATCCGAACATATTTAAATGGTGCTGTGAAAAACGGCACACAAGCTAGTCGCGAGCGTGCTGTGAAACTCCTGTCCTTAAAAAATAGTGGTCCCTCAAAACCGAACGACGGGGAAACGGCCACCAAGTGTGGTGTCTTGAAGTGAATTAAAGTGTCGGATCGGTTACCTGGCCGGCTGCAGTTTTTCATTTGTTTACCTCAGTATAAGCTTGTGTGTGTGTGTGGAACCCTTTCATTTTATTTCTTATGCCGCTGTTCATACGCTATTTTCCGAGATATAGGACACTTTTTACCAGTTTGTTGTTTGTCAAATTAGCTCGCTCCCTATCTACTCTTTCAACTGCAATCACCCCGGTAGTTAGTGAGGTACGCTTTTTTCGTTATGAACAATCCTTCATAAGTGGTACTTCCGTGGTAAAATAGCACTCACCGCCCAATCCCTGCCATTATTACAATTTGCCCCCGAGCGACGAGGACTATCGGTTTCACATTGAACAACGCAACACACCGACACGTTAACTGCCAAACAACGGGTGATTGTTTTTTCCACGTTTGCGGTGCTAATTAACATTTAGCATGTTGGGAGGCAGGATAAAGAGAAGACAGTAGCAGGGCTGAATATACCTTCGAATGATTCTTGATGCTTCAAGTGGCTTGTTACTTTGTTTCGCCACACACCACGAGTAGTTTGAATCTACGGGATATGAAAGGGATGGCTAAAGTTCTTGTGGTTTTTACTGTATTAAGAAAAATATGGCCTGCAGGTAGGTTTATTCAAATTTGTTTATTTTAATGGATGCCAATGGATTAACTCCTGCGAACAATACCAGAATCAAGCAGTCCATTCTTTACTATTGTTGCCAAATCAGCGAATGATGTAATGAAATATAATAAGACCGAGCGACCCGTAGCTAGTAGACAAGAGCGGGTGAGACAGGCGATCTGCGCACCTGGCACAATTCAAATTTTTTATCAGTGAGAATTTTTTGTTTCTAGCTAACTTTAAAGAAGTGAATGTTTTGCCAAAGTTGTAAGTTTTTTAGTTGACTTCATCTTATGACAAAATTATTATTTGATTATGACTAAATTATTATTTTACTATTTATGTGTTTGTATAATTGATTTACCTTTTGTCCGATTTAATATGGATTAGTTATGCTAAATTGCTTGTCTAAGGATGTAATTTTTTCTCACCATCTTTTAGCATAGAACACGTGAAGAGCAAATTTGGTGAATTCTTAAACTTACTTTGACAGATGTATATTTTGTTTAACAAATCTGTTTATCACAAACCAATACACACTGATCCTTTTTTTCTTTATTATAAGTCAGTTTTTCTTAAAAGGTGATTGTGTCCATCGCATGGGCAGTGGTAATTTAGCAGTTTCTTTTAATTTTTTAACTACTTTATTTTACACAATGGTGTTCTTTATGATCTTGTTTTGTGTTTTTGCATGTTCAATTAGAGTTTTTTACTTGTTTTAATTAGCTCTTCTTTCTTTCCTTGTATCCCATAGTAAAAATATTATAGTATTTAAAGAAAGATACCCATACCTTTGAAAGTGCTTATGCAAACGATAAAATGGTTCAATCATAGAATTTCTGGTAACTTTGAGCAGAGGCGGATCTACCTATGAGCGGACTGAGCGGCCGCGGGGGGCCCCGAGCTTAAGGGGGCCCCGTGATGAAAACCCCAGATCTCAAAAGTAACTACCGATTTTATTTATTCTAGCATTGGTATACATACTTTGATCATAGTTAGTACAGATGTATTTTGATATTGCTTAACCATTGTTAATTTTCACCTAAACCTTGCCAGAATATGTTTTCATGAATCTTCTTTCTCATCTAATAATGACCGTTTGACTTAAAATGCTCTCAATTCACGGTCCATCAACAAAAGTCTGCATTGTTACCCTTTTAAACTGTTTTCGTCATCGCTGTCAAAATTGATAAAATGATTTGATAATTTGAGAGCGATTTAAAACACCCCATTGTGATTTAGCACACATAAAAAACATCTGTGAACAGTAATCTACATTTGCATTTACTTAAAAAAAGATAAACATGACATTTATCGCAAAAAAATAATAAAATGATTAATTTTCAATAGGTCTGTTTCATTATGGATGAAAACGAAACAGAACGAAAGGAATTTTATTAACTTGTTCAGAATGCTTAATTCAGAGTAATTATTTTCAGATAATGAAGATCTAATATCTGATTTCATAAAATAAGCAAATTTTTCGAAAGGAAATGTAAGTTACCTATCACATTATATTGTTGAATTTATTTATTTATTTTAGATAGTTTTAATTAATATTTACTATAAGATATGTGACGAAGTTATGCATAGTAGCGAAACGATTTGTAGAATTATACCTATCAAAAATCATGGAGGTTATATCCTGAAAATATGTATAAAGGATTGCTAGCTGATGTAAAAAATAAGTCCAATTTTGGCCATAAGTATAGAAACACTTAGAGCAATGGCAATGTCTGGAGGGCCCCGTTTTTCCAACCGCTTGGGGCCCCCGAACGGATTGATCCGCTTCTGACTTTGAGAGACAGTTGAGTTGTATAAACCAATTCAATATATGAAAATGAAATGAAATAATAATAATTTTAATCTAGTTTAATATTTATTCACCACCGAAAGGATTTTATTTGCTTTCCATACTCATGATGGACAAAATAAAAAAATTAAACAAACGCTCTGTCGAAACGATCGCGATCTATTTTTATTACAAAAATTTGTAAAAAAATAATAATTCATGAGAAACACTATCATGAGAATTTACAGTTGTAATTTACGATTGAATCAAACCCACATGTGCTCCCTAAACAATCTCATTTTAGTCGATCAATACAGAACAGTTCACCCATTCTCGCATATCTCACGGATCAACACCTTCCAAAAAAGGTGATTGCGCCTCCGATAGTTCGTTCTGGGAAAGGTCCTTCCCGTTAGCGGACGCGGTCCCCGGAAACCCCGTGGGTTCGTTTGCACCGACCGGAAAATGTGTTCCCGAACCGGCGCCGATAAAATCGTAAACAAAGGCGCACGTTCCGGGCACAGTTTTAATTTCACACATTCCCGACTTCATTATTTAATATTCATCGATCCTGCGGCGGCAGCGTCCAATGAGTCGTCCACCCTCTAAACGGGCGCACTCGGTGCAGGCTTTCCTCAAAGTCGCCTGCCGACTATTAGCGATCCCCGGAAGAACCTCGGCGCGCCAATGCAACAAATACCTGACGAAACCGGGGATTCGCAAACCGATCCCTTTGATTCGAGGGGGTGAATCTCGGGACGGGGAAGGGTGCAACAATTTGCTACAACCTTTTCCGTGCCGAGGCCTTAGGGTGCCGGAAAACGGACGCCCCCTTATTGGCCCGGACACGTGACTTGATGCCGGATTTGGGCCGTAAACCGTAAACAGTAGAATTAATACATATCGTTGGCGCACGACTACAAACAGTTTAACGGATGAGCAGCGGAGTGTTGTTTTCGGCGTCGTAGTAGGGGTTTATCGGCGAGGGAAAATCTTTGTTCAATCCAAGATATGGCGATGAACAGGAAAGGGGAAAAGGTTGCGACTGTTCCATAACACACGTTGTATGTTACTGTAAACTTTCGAAACACAGGGAAAAAAGCAAGATTGACAAGAACAGATTAAAAATGAAATAAATCCAGCAGGTTTTGAGCAATAGATTAACGATGATGGAACGATCATCTCTTCTCCTTCCTTTTCGAACAGCCACTGATCATACTTGTTTATTTTTCCATAGAGACCATTCGAACGATTCGTTTAAAACGCTCGGGAGCGTGCTTGGTCACGTGTAGAGCCCTCGTACCTGTTGGCACGTGGCCAGGAGTTGGAGAATGTTTCAAAGAAGCTGCTTTTTCCCTCATCCACATCAGAACAGGGATGTTTTCCAATCTTTGATGCTTGACTGGACACAATTGCCTCGCTACGATACCACATCTATCAAAACACGCTTCCCATGGACATTGTGCATCAGAGAAAAGGAAACGGGTTGAGTGGATGCTGGAAGGATACCTGCAACTGTTGAAGAATCTCATGGGGAATCTTGTAGTTCAAAGCAGTTTTAGAATGTTCTTTTTAGTGGCAAAGGAAACCTTTCGCATCCGTTTGTTTCTAATGATTATGTCCAATTTACGTTTGGTTTAGGTTCATGTCTCATCAAATATAATACTAATTCAACTTATTTTATATTTATATTTTTATTGCGGACCCATAAGAATTGTACAATCATGTTCATTGATATTTAGTAATCAGTAAATATATTTTAGCATCATAAAACATAAAGGGTGATTTATTTTTAAAACACTCGAACTACGAGATTTCATTTGATTGTTTAAAACGCTTTTGTTATATCCAAAGAATATACAAGGATACGTATTCCCATAAGCAAACGTTTTTGCTAGTTATTACACTCAGCTCGAATACCTTATGTTAATACGATTGAAATAACATATTTTTCCGTTTTTTGTTTGTTGTTACATTTCACCTAGTAAACATTTCATTCCACTGAAAACTGTGCTAGGAATGGAGATGAATGCATGGTTGGTCACTTTACTTTTTTATTTTTATGATTAATATGATCGGAGAAGTAAACAAAGTATGGAAGATTGACTATTGAGCCTTTAGATTGATCTAAACGTATGGGTTGTATGACAAATATTGACTGTGTACTGCTATATGTGATAGCTCAAGTATAATTTCTTTGAACGGTAACAGAAAATAAATCTACTTAAATTTACGCATACAGCATGTTGTAAGTGATTTAATATTGTTTTGTTGAGTATAAAATTAAATCTCACGATATTGAAACGTACAAGATGTTGGACCGTTTGAATGAAATGTTAAATGAATGATTCATTTAACAAAGAAAAGAAACCCGAAATCATATGTCCTTGCAATATTGTTTAAGTCTTATTCATATTGAAATACAGCATGTTCTAATAATTCTTCTAAACATGTTGCTGTAATTTTTAGATGCAGCAACACCGTAATATAACCTTCCTTAAGCAATTGATTATTATTCATTACCTATTGGCGTGCTGCAAGCATTCAATATCTTCTCGACGGGTTAAGTCTTTTACCACGATAATTAATTTATTGATTGAAGCATCTTCTTTTGTACCGTCGTTAACATAGCCATATTTCTTTTTTCCCTAATGAAATCCTTCTTTTGGGAAGGAAAATCTTACTCCAACCCGATCTGGCCGCATGCGAACGATTACCACGTCGTCGTCGTAGCGACCGTGCAGCACTTCTTCTTTCCCACAGCCCTTTTTCAATCACCTTCCACTGAACGTTGCCATCGGGCATCGGGGTTTTGATGTGCAGGGGCGTGCGCCACGATACCCTGCCCGCCGGGTGTGTGGTCACGTGCCGGTAAGCACTGTTTCCGGGGATAACATCCTAATCTCTGGAGTGTGCTGATGACTTTATAATATTTTTCACGTTACAATTTCACCTCGCCGTCTGATCCCTTCGTCTGATCGAGGCGGTTGATATCCGGAGGCTGGTTTTATTGAATATTAATAGCAGCGATGGGAGGGAAGGAATTGGGAAAGAGTCATGTCGTTGGTCGGGCAATTTCCAGTCTCCCGGAAGACACTTGCCGCAGGTTGTTTGCACGGTGACAGTGCACGGTTTCGGCGTGTGTTTTCGGTCGGCGAATATCCCTCGGCACAACGGATCTCGTTTCCGTTTGGCTACGTATGGAACGATACGCTTTGTGGATCGTTTGAAATGGGCGCGAAACGGGAGCATTTATTTCGCCATTTTGCGGCCGCGGCGTTAAATACGTCGTTAATCCAACGGCGGCACGATTAACTTCGATGCGCCTTCTGAGTCGGGGGTTGAAATAGGTTCATCTCTTTTGGATGGGCTTCTTTTCGCTGAAATCTACGCGGGGTTAGTTGTTAAATATTTTCTTCATCGGTTCAAGAAGCCACAAGTTACAGTACAGTGTGCTTTGAAGAAGTAATCTCACGTACTTTTAAATTAAATTTATTTGATTTGGTGTCACAAAATAGTTTTTGCTCAGCTTAATGTGACACTAGAACTAAATTCACACATTATTCATTTTAACGTAAAACTGCAAACTCCAAAGTGTTCCAGAATTATCACACACACTGTAGCGACAACTTTCGCGCCTTTGACTATTGTTCCAGCAATCGTGGTTCACATTAATCCATCGGTTCATCGGTGCCCTCGTAAACTAACCGCCGCTGAGCCCTTTGGCTGCGATAAAACTGGGTGGATTAAATTAGGTTAAATTAGACATCAACCGGCATCCGACCGATGGATTCCGTACCGTCGATCAGCCGTCGTGTATTTATATTTCCCTTCGGTGCGGTTTGCGTGGCTCGTCGTTCGCTGCACGGGTCGGGTTGGGAAAATTAATGTGAAAAATATTAAAATCATTTCGCACGTACGGTTGGTGCGAGTGTTTTGCGTGTGAACCGCCAGAAGACGAGAACGACGGGAAGACGCCGATAAAGATCATTATGGAGCTCGTTTGGTGCTGCTTCGTTTATGGAACCGGAGGTGCGCTGGTTAATGTAGCAACGCGGAAGTAAATCCCGGCCACGTTTGATGCTGGGGATGGTGGCGATATTTTGCGCTTATTTTATGGCAAGTGAAGCATAAATCAAAGCTCTTCGAGAGTTTTGTGCGAGAAGACGAGAAATATGGCTTAGGGAAGTAGTAACCTGAATGATGAAATGTTATAAAGAATAAATATTTTGAGGGTAATTTCGTACCTATATCTGAGAAGCTATGAACTTAGCTTAAATGAACAATAAAAAATTTCATTATAAAAAAACTAAAGTAGTTTGAAGTGACAAATTGGAAATTAAAGCCACCACCATGGCCAACAAGCTTAATAGACCACTAATCGAACAATCTGCTATATTCTACTAAACTTTAGAAGATATCTACTGTATTCGTCTGAAGTCTAGTAGAACACAGCACTGTATTTCATCAGTACTCTATTTTACTTTGTTCTGTTTGAACCTTGCATCGACTTGTGATCTTCAATATCTATATTACTTTTCATTCAATCTTCGTTTATGTACGCAAACTTTATACGATATTTAATTTGATCCATCGTTTAATGAGATATAAACCGAAGAAAAAGAACACTTAGAAACACTTTCGCTTCTAACACCAGCTGTCAATTCGGTAAAGAATAAGAAAGATAAGTGGTAAGCCAAAAAGGGATCTTCACAGATCAGCTGCCGGGTCGGCTGATCGAGAGGATCGATGACCCTTGGTGTCGGTCGTCGAAGCTGGAAGGTTTTAAATAGGGCGTGTTTCGGTGCGTTAAGTGGACAGCGCTAAGAAAATACAGTTAATAAATATATATTGTTTTGGTTCACGCTACACCAGCGGTTTCAAATGAATTTCTGTTTATTATTATTCTTTGCGTACGTTAGAACGGGTTCTATCGATGGTGATATGAAATGCTAATGATGCATTTTGTTAGCTTACGAGGATGGACACATTTCATTTAGAATTATGTTTGTATTATTATATGTCACAAGCTGATCCAACGAACTTCGCCTCGTCCAATTTTAATAATACGCTAATATTGAAATAACAGATAATTGGAACTCAAAGGAAGCCCCTTATGTTCGGTGTTGTCGATACATATCAATAACAGATCCATCTTTATGACACGGCATATCAGGCAAATCCAAAGAATGTTCTAAAATTCTGCTAAACGATTCTTGACTTCGTCTTCACGTGTTGTAACAATTACACAATTTATATGAGTGCAATGGTCCAATGGCATCAGTTTTTTAAAGGCAGCTAAAACTGCACGCGCACTTGACCAATCGTAGTTTCGATACTATGTGGCAAAGTTCAGGTATAGATTTGAAATGAGTTCAATTTTCGATGAAGCGTAGCAGGGGGAATTTGTTCATTTCTAATTCCTAGGTGTCCTAGTGCAGGAACACTCACGTTACAATTCACGATCCAGTACAGATTCTGATTTTCATTTGTAATATTTGAACTTTTCGTTTTTTCTAATTTTTTTTCATCCCAGAAGAAAGAATTGAACCCACAACATAGTTAAGATTGAGTGTCTTAGTTTTAGTAGTAAATTGTATATTTGATTTTGTTATATGGAAAAATGCCGTTTATACAATTCTTCTCATTTTCTAGATTTCCTTAGGGAATTTCCCTTTTTTTTCTAACTCTTCCTTGGTTACAAAGAAACATCATCGCAAAAAATCTTCAAGATTGGCTCAGCTGATTTTAAATATTAGCGTTACAAACAAACATTAGCTTTAATATGATTTTTAGTATGGGAAGAGCCATTTTTAGAGTTTTCTAGTTTTCTTCCTTTTTCTTAGAAATTTAAAAAAATATTCGCTCTTATAAATCTTTAATTGAGTCATAAGAAGCCAACCACCAGAAGACTTCGTATGAATTAGTTCAGTTGTTGTTCAGTGTTCGTTATAAATAGTGAACTTTTTTGTGGAAAAAGCCGTTTTTACAATTATTGAATTTTCCAGCTTTTCTTGCGAATTTTCAAATTTTCTTTTTTTTTTACCTTTCTAGAGTGAAAAGCAACAAATCACACAAATATTGGTAGTACCAATCGTCAAGATTCCAGCCGATTTTGAGTTTTAGCATTCATTTTTATAGATATAGATAATTAATTTTATGGGTAAAAGCCTTTTATCGTAAATTTTCGTTTTTCTTAAACCTTAACTAGACCAAAACGAATATACCATAAGAAGACTTCGTTGTGATAAATCCAACCGTTTTCTAGTTTTCGTTAGGGAAGGTAATTTTTTTTTTATATGGAAAAAATCCGTTTTTACTGAATTTTCCAACTTTCCGGGTTTTCCTTGGGAATTTTCAAATTCACGTTTTTCCTAAACCTTACTTAGATAAAAAGGAACAAATCACAGGAAGACGTCATCAAGAATGGTCCAGCCGATTTTGAGTTTTAGCATTAATCAAACAAACAAACATTCATTTTTATAGATATAGAGGTTTATTTATTTTATAATTATTCTCACACGAGATACAATTGTATGTATGTCATCAAAATTCGTGTTTTTTGAGTCAAGCCAACATTGTTTATTTGTAGAAGAGGAAAAGGAGGAAAAACCAAAGGGAATGCATATTGGGAGTGAGGGCATTCGGTTTAGAGACCAAGAATGCTACGAAATTGATACTCATTAAGTACTTTTGCCAATATTGAAATTGCATGTTGTTTAAGAACACTTCTACTGTCACCCCACGATATGTACAGTGTGAAGGTAAAAGAAGTGTGGGATAAGATTGAGCACTTAAACTGTGACCATTCGATTTATCGACCCCAAATAATACGAAAATGATACCCATATGGTATTTTAACCATTTTTGAGCTAGTGGGTAGGATGAGAACTTCCCTTACCCCTTCCTCTAGAATCCATCTAGAGTCTAGATGGATGAAATGATATCAACTGATAGCTACATGTTCAAAGAGTAGGTGTATCAAATTTAGTAAAACGCCATTCCATAATTGTTGAATTATTATTATTTTTCAACATTTCAACGGATAGTTGTTGGGAAGGGGGAAAGGGAAAGAGGACATTCGACAGGATAAAAAATCTCCAAAAAATTAGCTACACTCCAACCAAGTTTGGTACAGATAGACTTAGTAGATTTTGCGTTGCATACATGGGATAAGGATTAACGCTTTTCGTTTTGAGCATTGCTAATGTTTTACTGAAGAGGAGGAGGGTAGAGGGAGTCTGAGGTAAGATTGAACATTAAGAGTGAGGCCGTTCGATTTTGAGACCATAAATAACTCAAAATTGATACCCATATTGCATTTTTACCACTTTTGGGGTTGGGGATTTGTTAAATTTTAGACATAAGCGAAAGAAGGCAATTGAAACTATAAAGCTGTTATTTTAAATATATATCATTATATTTTTAAAAGATTTAAAATTAACTAGTTTCTCTTCATTAAGTATAATACATTTCAATTTTCAATCTTTAATAAGCTTAGAACTGACCATTTATTAGTTTATCAACCACGATACAAGAGTCTGACAAATACGCAACGATGTGCACAATTGACGAACGCATCTCGACGCATCATCTACGACTGCATTATTAGAATGGAATGCACAAAACCGTTTGAAATCGAATCCCATCGTCCTCGATCCTGTTTGCTACCCGGGCCACCGAGTTTGATGTAGTGTAGTGCCTTTTTTGGTCTTTCTCTGCCCACTATTCGTGTTGAAGAAGGGTGAGATAGAAAAAAGGACCGTCGAATCGTGGACCAAATGGTGCATTTTCCCTCGTTTGACGCAATGATTGGGGTTTGGTCGCGGATTGCCAAATTCCGTCGCTGCCAAAGTATAGCCGAAGCGCACCCGGGCAGTTCGGTGTTTGCAACGGCCGAAGGACGCTGTGGACGGGAGTATTTGCTGGCAAACTTAAAAAAAACTCGTCTTTGCCAAACGATGTCCGTAGGGGTTCGTAGCGTCTGTAAAGCGGATCGTTGGTCGAACCCATAGCCATCGTCGATCACCATCGGCGGATGCTTCCGGGTACGGTAAAAGGTTGAGCAAAAACAGGAAAATTTAATTTTCCCGGAAACCTTCTGGAAGGATATTTGGTTTTTATTGTTGTTGCACAGGCTCGGAAAAGCGTGTTTTAGTCTCGGTGTTTCTTTTTCTCCTGTTTTCGAACCGGGATGGGTTCCGAATGTATCCTTCCGAGCGGTTTGTGGATCGTGCATCATCAAAAGGACCGAATGGACCGACAGACGGTATCATCCTCCCGGCTTCCGGGCAAACGATGGCATCATCGTTCATTGCGGGCCAACGTTTTTGCAGTGCACAAGACGTCCGGACAGGAGCCCATACGTTTCGTATGAAGTACGCACTTAAGTATGCTTCGTTGATGGGCGCGTCGAATCGTAGATGAGCGCCTTTTTTTGACCGCCCGGGAGTAAACGTGCCAACAAAAAAGTCATGAAAGATATAAATAGAATCGTATCGACGCGATATAGGCGAACGTGGCTGCTCGTTTCGCCTGCTAACGCACAAATGAGCATCAGAAGGACTTATAAGAGGTGGTGCTGAAATAAATTGCAGCAAAAAATTAGCAACATCCATCGTCGATGGAAGCGCAGATCCATACGTCCCCATGTTATGGTGTTTAGAACTGGCATTGACTTCTGGTGCGTTCCCGGTACTTTGGGCTAAAGCAGAAGGGTTTTTTTTAATGATTCTAGCTGCACTCTGATAGGCTGCAATTTTGAGATGAAATATACAGACGTGTGTAATTGCCAAAGTTGGAACTTAATGACGAATGAGGAAGCTCATTTCGATAATAATGACGAATATTCCACGAGAGGAGTAATTTTATGCCTTTTGTGAAAAAGAATTGCATATAGGTCTATCTTCTTAATGCTACTTAAAAGTCCTATAGAATAAAATGAATGGTAATAATTTTAGGTATTGCTAAAACAGATCATAACAAACCATACAGAACATACAGCAATAACGCCATTGGCTGCTAGAAAGGAAAAGGTTAAGAATTTCAAGTAAGAAAGAATACCAAATTACTCGCACACGAAGATCAACATGAAAAGGGTATAGTGTATGTTGAAAAGTATTTTCAACCGAAACAACTTGGACTTTCAGTACACTTGCACGAGTGAACTAAAATTCTCGTGCCCTTTATTTCTCTTAAACGCAATGTTACGCAAAACGTAATGTTTACAATGAAATGACTGGCTGTCTTGGTTTTTAACGGCATTTGTGCACCGTGGCATCGAAGGTTCTGTTTCTTTTATTTGAATACTATTCAATTCGTTGAAAATGTCGAAGCATGTCATCGGTCGTATTATTCTAGGCCAGGTCATTTGTAACTATTGATAAAAAGATGAATTTTTGATGTTTTATTACATTGGGAACGTCTAAAGAATACAAACGAAGAAAATGTTTCCAAAAGGAGAAGGCAAGTCCACAGGCTAGCGATTCAATATAGGGTTATCTCAACATATGCCAAAAACCTCCACTTTGATCCACGAAACAAGGCTATTTTTTATTGTACCAACTAAAGCTATCGTGTAGTACAGCCTTTAAGAAGTGAGAGTTCGCCTGAGTCTGCTTGATGATAGCCTTTGAGGTGGATCCTGCATTCAACCATAACTGCTTATCGCATCAGGAACGCCTGACGCTGTTCCCCCTCAACCCAAAGGCATCTCGTTGCGATGTGTTTCATGAAACTTATTTTGTTGTAAAAGGGTAATTAGTACTTCGATTTCGTGCTCATGGTCTGAACTTGGAGGCGTACGTCCATTCAACATCGATTTATTTAGTTCAATAAGCTGCTCATACACTTATACCCTTATAAAACGAGGATTTTATCTGTCATCTTTGCCCAGAATTTTACAACCATATCGCGTTTGACAGATACACTCCTTCCTCAAAATTAGAACTTGTCATGCCTCATTCCGTTTTTGATAGTAGTCTGGTAAAAAGTTACAGTTAAAGTCCTCATCTAATAAGGGTATTAACAGGGATTCGGGAACAGGAATGAAGAAAAAATATCAAACCGTCAATCGTTTTGTTTCTCCTAAGTTTCAATGGCGGGTTAACACTAATGGGACCATAAGCAAACCGTTTAAAGTACGTTACCTTTTAAGAACCGCTTAAAGTACTCTTTTGAACACATACCTTGTTTGAGAACGAATAAAGATTTTCATTTGCATTGACATGCAACATGTTAGGAACACTTTTGATTCTAACGCCAGCTGTCAATCCGGCTAAGAACAGACAGCCTGATGATATCGAAAAGCCAAAAGGGAACTTCATCGATCAGCTGACGGATCGAGGCGCTGATCGAGAGGAGCGATGACCCTTGGCGTCGGCTTCGCCGGCAGGAGGCTATAAATAGGGCACGTTTGGGCGCGATGAGCGATTGTGCAAACATTACCTGTAAAATAAAGACTAATTTTTTTGTTCCGCACCACAGCGGTCCCTAAGAAATTTCTTGCTTCTTTCTTTGCTTGCACAACGTTGGAACAGTTTCCAACACAACCTTTTTATACATGCATGACAACATGTAACATAATATGTGAAAAACGCATTGCTCGAACTATTTAAGTTTCTCAATGCATTATTTTTGTCCTATGCTTGATATATTCCAAAATCTTGTCTTGATGCAAACACATGCCTGTTTCCAATTTATTTGCTATAAACATTTTTCAACTGTGATTGTAGAATCTTCGTAGAAGAATATGAATGTCAGCTGTGGGAAAATAGTAATGGGTTTTACCAAAATGATAAGAATGACTTACGTTCAAAGTTGTAATACATTTTGCCTGCCGCTTTTGTACTTTCAGCCAGGGCCCGAGAATGCCTTCGCATGTTTTTACAAAAAAACAAAAAAAAGGGTATTTCCTGGGCCATTATCTTGTTGGTAATCGAAATAATTTTATGTGTGAATGTGTTTAACTTGCATCCGACCTCGAGGTTTGATCTTTGACATCGCGCAGTGAACTGAGCACCAAATTCTCGTTCTTATCACGCCGAAGCTGCGCTAGAGATGTCAATTAGAGTTGTAACTTATGATTCTTTAGGCGAGATTAATTCAATCTTAATCTTTCACCCAAGATGAATTCAAATTGACTTATGGATCTTGATGACAAAAAAAGGGGGTCTTCCTTCCCATTTTACTGGCTGTTTGGGCTACAGTAATCAGTTATTCAAAGAATCATGAATCTTTCGGATTCATGAATCTCTCGTTTACAGAATCATGAATGTCAAAGTCGGTTCACAGAGTTATCCAGATTCATGAATTTGTACATCAATCATTCCACTATAATGTCAATCCATCAAAATACTACCAAAATGTGCTCTAGTAGTAGTGATGGAAGTTAACCTAACTTTTCTTGAAACTTTTTCCAACAAAACTCTGTTCAATGGTAAGTAAATAGTTTCTTGGTAGCGTCGATTAGTTACGTCACCGTAACATACTGTTTGCTGAGTAAAGGAGCCCAAAGATCCTCCGTGACAAGACCTTCATTCTATTGTCCGTGGGTTACTTTTATAGATGACGGAATTCTGTCATCGTTATCATCGCAACTCGTCATCACCATTCGCGCCGATGCTTCAAATATGACGCTTATCGATTGTTTAACCCGAAATAATCGTACTGCCACTCCGAATTTACAATAGGGTACACTCGATGGGTTTTTTCTGAAAAAAAAAGTTCCCTGTGGAAAATTGCCGGTCACTCGCTCCAATGTATACAAACAGTTCCGATTACTACTCCACACAGCTTCTAGAATGCCAGTTAGACGGTTTACTATCAAAATTGAGGAGTTTCAGCTATGGGTATGTCTATCTGTCTATGATGCAGTTGTGCCTAATGAAAATCTGTCCAGATTCAAGCTTGTACCTTCCTATGTAACTAACTGTCAATGAACAGTGTCGTGAAGTTTAAAACAATCTATCAGATTTAGCTCTCCGTGGCATTGTGACCTCATGCAATTTTCCATGAATCAACTCATGCAATTTTCTCATTGTTAATTTATAACGGCAGTATAAATGTTATATACATGTTGTAGAAGATTGGAACGCCTAGCGACATACAAACAGAGATAATTTAGATATGCCACTAATCAAGCAGGAATTTTCTCATAATATTTGTCGGAACAAACCATTTTAGCATGATTGAAAATCAGCAAAACACAGTTTGTTTTCGATTAAACAAGCTAGAACTAAAGTCTAGAGTAGCCTTTGGAAGGCGAATCTGGTGGAAACTGCATGCATTGCAAATCATTTTAAGGCAGGAACCTGGTCAGGGGCTATCAAATAGCAGCGTTAACCCGTTAGAGTATAACAACGGTCTAACCCGTTAGACAATTCCTAACGGCTTCCCTCAAAACTCCTCACAGCGAACAAAACATTTCTAATTTTTGTATGGGACCCCTGGTCTAGAAGGTTAAGAAATTCCATGGCGACATTCCCTATGCCAAACCCATCTAACAATTTCTTCTTTTGCTTCAATTTTTTTCTGATGACATGGATGGCGTTTACGTTACTCCAGTTGTACAATGATTATTCCCCTTTGATAGTTTTTCTTCATCGTATCTCTTTATTTCTAGCTATGTTTTACGCCAAAATATACATCAAGATCGTCTGACAAGCATAACGTCAAATAAGAAGTCTTCAGAACACAAGACGTTAAGTTTCTAACAATGAGTCTTAAATCGTTGTATTCTATGTTAAACTGGCAGGTTTTTTTCTGTTGCGACATTCGGTATCGAATCATTCAAAAATGATTCGCGCAGCTGAGCCATGACTTGCCACATGTAGACCTCAAAAGCTTTTTGAGAAGGAAGATACAGATGAATAGAAACAGAAGAAAGTATTATCTCGTTCAACTGGTGCTAGTTATGCAATAGCTGCAATATATCTTCACTTACCCGTGCAGATGAGCGCAAGCACAATCAAAAACAGTCCGGGCCAGCCAGTTGCGATAACGGCCACAACACCAAAAATAAACATAACTATCAAGCCTATGACGCCGAAAGCTACTAACACCATAGAAATAAGAATGCAGAGTCGATTTCTCTGTTGGTGGAAGAGCATTTGATCGATTGAAAAATTGTGAAACAAGACAGTTAAACTATAGTTGCAAAAACTACCTTGAGGAAGCCATACCAGTAGAGAATCACCCATGCCAAGCCAACAAGAAAGGTGACAACACCATTCGACGTTTCTATGCATTTGTTTTTGGAAAAAAAAAATCCTTCGTTAAAAGTCGAACGAACAAAAACTTCGTTTTTGCTCTATAAAACGCTGTTTGTGTCACTTACCATTATCACTATGAAAAGAGTTGCCTAGCGAACCGATACAGCCTAGCGTCAAAAGAACGCCTACGATGTAAGCATGTACTTCAAGCTTGTTGGAGAAATCACAAAGCGACATCGTGTTGTTTTAAGACCGAAATTGTCTCGTGCTCCGAGCTTCTGTAGTCGTATTCGATTACTATAATTTTCCGCAGGAAACTGGTAGTAACGGAAATTGTCAAACAGGCTTGACGGCAGCTGTGAAGTCACTATTGTGGGGTAAAACTGGGTCAAACGAATAATAGATTGTGTCAAAGAAATGGATATACATCAACTGTGAGGATAATGTGTATCACTCACCTTAAGGAATTAATTAGTAAGGAAATAATTATGTGAATGTGTCTAATTCACATCCGAACTCTGTGACTTCTTGTAGTGAACTGATCACCAATTGCATGCTGCCTGCCTTATAAGGAAGGCCTATAAGTGGCACTTCAACCGCTATGCGTTGTCATCACGCAGAAGCTGCACGAGATTTGTCTATACATACGGCGAAGTGGCACCAACCTAATCAACCAAAATGAATGTAATTCACCCGCTCACACCCTTAAAAAGAAGCATATAAGAGTTGTTGACCCTCTCTCTTCTCCACCGCTTTTAAGACACTGCATGGTCGCAGCTGTGTCTGCTCGATCCTGTTCGCTCCGTTTTTGGTCTTTAGGCGCTTGCGTTTAAAGTCGAACAGAGACGAAAATAATACACATGTTACTAGAGCCTGCGTCTGGATTGCTCTATAATCACCAGAGTCGTTAGATAAGTCGCTAGCGCTGGTTGCCCTTCTTTTGCATGCACTATTAATTTAGGCAATATGTGCTAAGGCAATTTTGGCTAGAGTGCAGGATTGTTCCACCTAGAGATCCAGCAGTGATCAGTCACTATAGTGTCATTACAGGGTTTGCCACCTATGTTCAGCTCTAACCCATCGATGATTGAAATAGCTCATCAACTGTTGTCTCTAAAGCATGTGGTGTTGAAATAGCTCATCGACTGTTGCCTCTAACTCATCTGACTTTCAGATTTAGATCTCCGTAGCATTATGACCTCATGCAATTTTCCGTGAATCAACGAGATTTCCCTACCGTCATTCCGCGAGCACAATCGCGAGGCTATCGATCACATGCTTCGGGCTTAGGCGCAAGTACATCGCTTAGCCCATGCGTTCAAGTGGCGAGCTATATTGGTGCTGCACAGGTATATCCAGAAGCGTTGAACTTCCATCTGGTTCCGGTTCTTCATTAGAACGAGTGGGAAGACAAGGTGTGCAAGAGAAAGATGACAGTTCTGGACTTACGGGGGTCGGAATGTGGGGAAAAGGGGCAATGTTGCATGTCGTAGTCATGAAAAAATCTGCCAGTTGGGTTGTGCGTGATTTGCCTTGCAACACTACACATTTTTGCTAATCTTTTGCTAATCCGCGGTAAAAGATTAGCAAAAGATTAGCGAAATATGGTGCTCAAATCGTGACGTCGCGGCCATTCCTCTCGCGCGAGCTCTCGTCTGTTCGTGTGTAGATCCGTGCTGCACCTCGGGATTCCCACTACCCGAGGCGAACAAAACACCCCAGAATGAAACGAAAACAAATCAGGTTTGTTTATGAAAAAGGTTTTTTATTATTTCACCACCTCTAAATGATGTCGTCGCCTTTCCACATCCGCTCTTTTCGCATTTTGTGTGAAAACATAATGGTTTTATGTGTAAATTACTTCGACTTATTGCACTGAAATCTTATCACTGTGATCGCACCAAAACCCAAAACAACTACAAGTTGTCAAGTTTCACTCGTAGAGCTCGCTCGTAATTGCAAAGCTAGGAGAGGGAATGCAAATCACTCCAATCACACGCATGTACATGCACACAAGTGCTCCAGAGTGCTGTGGCGGTTTAAAAATTGAATTATGTCGCACTTCGCGAGCAAGTGTGGGATCTTTCGGCGGTGCGGGGTGGACAATCATGAAATTTGAGGGGAATATGAGAGGATGTATTGCAACAATGCCCGCTGCGAATGACCGCTGGGTTATATTCTGGACAGCTCGTTTAACGGCTGTATAAATGTTATATACATGTTGTAGAAGATTTGAACGCCTAGCGACATACAAACAGAGATAATTTAGATATGCCACTAATCAAGAAGGGCCTTTTCTCATAATATTTGTGGGAACAAACTATTTTAGCATGACTGAAAATCAGCAAAACACAGTTTGTTTTCGATTAAACAAGCTAGAACTAAAGTCTAGAGTAGCCTTTGGAAGGCGAATCTGGTCGAAACTGCATGCTTTTGAAAATCATTTTAAGGCAGGAACCTGTTATCCCTAATAGGTCAAGGGATATAAAATAGCAACGTTAATGGGTATGTGAAATCCAAAAAAACAAACTGGTTTAATGGGAGGAATCTTGGTGATCTAATAACCAACAAACTTGTTTATATTTATACCTTCTGGTCATAAGACGCTCCTCCCTCCCTGATCGTAAGTTGATAACTAGGGATTTCTGGACGTTTTGAGGCCACGTTACAGAAGTGCCTCTTGACGAATAATTCAGACCTGCTCAGACGCACGAACTCAGAGATCCAGTATTGATTAGGAAGTTGTTCTGTTCGTATATGCTGTCTGCGGTGGCTCTGGTTTGTCAAGAGAGCTAGATCACGATCACGATGGCTAGATTTGCCATCAACCATAGATTCTCCGTAAGTGTAGTAAGTAAGCAGAGATTGTGTATCGTAGGCCTCCTTAACTATCGGATAGATTCACCGATCCGAACTATCGAATAGATTCAGCCATGCTACAAGCAAACCATAACAATCGACATGTGGGTGTAAACGTTGTGAAATCTTTTGAAATCCGTTTTATTTTCCTTGGCTTCACAATTATTCCCTATGGGTAGAGTGCATTTGTATGATTTTGTTTGATTATTTGACATTTTACAGTCTAGAAGGTTAAGAAATCTCAAGGCGACATTCCCTATCCCAAACGGATCTAAAAATGTCTACTTTCGCATGCCATAGATGGCGTTTCCGTTGCTTTCAATCAGATAAGCGCCTCCTGTTGTACAATAATTATTCACCTTTGATAGCTTTTCTTTATCGATGCTTTTTATTTCCAGCTATGTTTTACGCTAAAATATACCTCAAGACGCTGAAATATACTTGTCCTGTCCTGTGCTACGCCAAAATATACTTGTCGTCTGACGAGTATATCGTCAACTGGGGAGTCTTCAGAACACAAAACGATACGCTTTTGCTGTTGAGTCACGAATCATTGTTTTTACATTAAACTGGCAGGTTCTTTACTGTTCCGACATACCGCATCGAATCATTCAAAAATGATTCGCGCAGCTGAGCCATGACTTCCCACTGGTACACCTGTAAAGCTTTTTGAGAAGGAAGATCCAGACGAATAGAAACAGAAAAAAGTATTATCTCGTTCAACTGGTGCTAGTTATGCAATAGCTGCAATATGTCTTCACTTACCCATGCAGATGACTGCGAGCACAAGCAAAAACAGTCCAGGCCAGCCAATTACGATAACGGCCACAAAGGCAAAAATAAATATGACTGTCACGCCTACGATACCGAACGCTACGAATACCATAGATATAAGAATGCAGAGTCGATTTCTCTGTTGGTGGAAAAGTATTTGATCAATTGAAAAATTGAGAAACAAAACAGTTAAACTATAGTTGCAAAAACTACCTTGAGGAAGCCATACCAGTAGAGAATCACCCATGCCAAGACAACAAGAAAGGTGGCAACACTAGTCAACGTTTCTATGCATTTGTTTTTGGAAAAAAAAATCCTTCGTTAAAAGTCGAACGAACAAAAACTTCGTTTTTGCTCTATAAAACGCTGTTTGTGTCACTTACCATACTCATTATGATAAGATCCGCCTAGCGAACCGATACAGCCTAGTGTCAAAAGAATGCCTACGATGTAAGCATGTACTTCAAGGTTGTTGGAGAAATCACAAAGCGACATCGCGTTGTTTTAAGACCGAAGTTGTCTCGTGCTCCGAGCTTCTGTAGTCGTATTCGATTACTATAATTTTCCGCAGGAGACTGGTAGTAACGGAAATTGTCAAACAGGCTTGACGGCAGCTGTGAAGTCACTATTGTGGGGTAAAACTGGGTCAAACGAATAATAGATTGTGTCAAAGAAATGGATATACAACAACTGTGAGGATAATGACCTTAAGGAATTAATTACTCACCTTAAGGAATTAATTAATAAGGAAATAATTATGTGAATGTTTCCAATTCACATCCGAACTCTGTGACTTCTTGTAGTGAACTGATCACCAATTGCATGCTGCCTGCCTTATAAGGAAGGCCTATAAGTGGCACTTCAACCGCTATGCGTTGTCATCACGCAGAAGCTGCACGAGATTTGTCTATACATACGTCGAAGTGGCACCAACCTAATCAACCAAAATGAATGTAATTCACCCGCTCACACCCTTAAAAAGAAGCATATAAGAGTTGTTATAGCAGTTGCACTCACTTTTGCTATACCCCAACCAGGAATTTATACGATTCTCGTAGGAAACATCGTGAGATACCTCGCCAACGAATAAAATCGCGAGACAACCAACGAGAGGACGACAATTCTCGTCAGATAGCTTCAGCTATCGAAAAAATAAAAAGATGGCTCTCGGGTAGTATCGAACCCGCGTTGATCCCCAGCCTGATGGATCAATTATCCTATCCTGCCATCAGATAGGGCCATCGGCTATTGATAAGAGCGGGGCGCTAAAACAGAAATATAAATTAGGAGAGTCCTCTGGAGCGATGCTTGATGAACATCTCTCTAGATGAAGTATCTAAAAATAGATTGCGATGATCGTGCCTTGATTGCTTTCGTGCAAAGTGAATTCCCCACACGGGGATACGGAGCTTGCAATCGGTGCGATGAATATTGGCACACAAACAAACGTTTCGCGCATCGGATGCTGGTGGATCATTTGTCGATACTATACCGATGGACACGGCCAATACATCTGAACAGACGAAGCGTGGCGCGTCGTGATCGTTGGAGTTTCATATACGCTCAGTTCATTTATCTTAAGAAAATTCCTGGTTGGGACATATACGGTGCTCACCAAAATTAATCGAGAATGGAACAATTCCAGGAACACATTAACCCCGCTTTCCTGTGAGGCCCTCTATCTACTCGACCGCTTTTATGCCACTCCATGGTCGCAGCTATGTCTGCGCGATCCTGTTGATTCCATTTTTGGTCTTTAGGCGCTTGAGTTTGGAGTCGAACAGTGTCGATCCATTGTCGTTGAATTCTGAAAGTATAAAAAATAATTCTCATGTGACTAGAGCCCGCGTCTGGATTGCTGTATAATCACCAAAGTCGTTGGATAAATCGCTAGCGCTGGTTGTCCTTCTTTTGCATGCACTATTAATTTAGGCAATATATGCTAAAACAATTTTGTATAGAGTGCAGTATTGTTTCAGTGCTGAAATTGGAACATGTCTTTGACGTCGACTGTTCGCTGCCAGGATGCACAGAAGCACCAACACAATTGTTGGTGAATGTGTGCATAGACCTGATCAGCCATTTAGCATTGAAGGTCTGCGTTAGTGTGCTCTTTCCACTTACTGCGCCCCGCCATCTGCGAAGATGGAAAACAGCCAAGGCAGCTGCTTATCGCGTGTTTCACTACGTTCTACCACGATTTTCAGCAGCTTTGTGCTTCGCGATACTATCCAAAAATGTTTCTGACTCTCAGCGGTGCTTTGATTTCTTCATTTGCCTGTCGCTTTTCTCGTATTAATTTGCAATGCCATATTTTAAATATTGCAACAACGCGACCCAGGCTGTCCCAATCACCTGTGCTCTCTCTCTCTCTCTCTCTCTCTCTCTCTCTCTCTCTCTCTCTCTCTCTCTCTCTCTCACCTCTCACCTCAATACACATGCGTGCCATCTAGGGCATTTCCATCACCATGCAAAGGAACCAACGCGATCCGTGGAACCGTCCCTCCACTCATTGCACCAAACCGCACTTGGCTGTTCATGTCTCTCTTGGCGTCCTCCGTTACTGAAGACAACATTGCTGCTATGATTGGCTCACGACTAACGTTGAGGAAGGTCGAGATATTTGTGCGCAAGCTGGTAAAACGCGACGCGGGCTTAAGCTCGGTTCACTTTTTTCCCTCATGGTCGATATTCCAGCTGAAAAGTGTATTGCTGCACTATCAACATCATTCTGGCCGTCCTACCTCGCTCTTGGAGAATTTCACATTGAATCCCGCACTGTTAACAACCGATTGTGGTACCATTTGCTGAGGCCACCATCACTATCACTCACTCGATTCCGGCGAACGCTTCGAACTAGATTGTTGTAAATGATTCTCCTGACTTTGCTGCCGCTGCCGCTCCTGCTACCGCCTCCGCCGTTCTTGCTGCCGCATCCGCCGCTCCTGATGCGGTCTTCGCCGTTCATGATACATCCTCTGCCGCTTCTGCTGATGCACTCTGCGTTCCGGTTGTGCGTTCATGGTTAAACCACCGAATGCCCCACAAAGCCTGGGAGCACCGAAGAAGAGGAAGCATGGTGATAACGACGAGCACACAGCTGGTTCCCGGCGACTTGGAATAGCCACAATCCTCATCTACTCCCTCCCCATCGCTTCCTGGACATACAGGGGTGTTCAAATGAAACATTCCATTATCTGGATCAAAACCCTGTATCCGCTCAGCTGTGATCATAGTCCGCTTGCACTAACACGGCTAGCGCGCGGCTGCATCGACTATATGGCGGCGATTCTGCAGCGCCCTCTTTCTGTCATCCTTGGCACCTTTTTAAAAGGACCGTTGCAAATGCGCAACAGAATTCGTATTCGTTGTCCATCCCTGCGTATTGTTTTACACTCGCTCTTCTGTCAGCATTCACCAGCATAGTTTCTTGCCTGGAAGATCCAAAATGACAAACCTGGTACATTTTGTTTCCGTACTATGCAAGAGCTTTGATCGCCGTTGTAAGGTTGATGCATTCGGACTTTGTTCAGCTTTTGACCATGTTTGCTATTCACTGCTGTTAGTTAAGCTTGACAAACTTCGGTTCTTTTCCTTCTTGCTTACATGGTTATAGCCTTATTGGCTGATCGGTCCAGTAGAGTTAAACTCGATGTCTGCCGCTCTGGAAATATTGCTTGTACCTCTGGGGTATCCCAGAGCGCTTACTGAGTCCTCTCCTTTTCCTTCTGTTTATAAACGATGTTTGGCCAATCCTTCACCGAGATAGCCATCTCCTTTATGCAGATGATCTTAAATTTTCATTCCCTATCGCTACCCTTACCAACCGTGCGGATCTTCTATGTGGTTTTTTATTTTTATTTTCTAATTAATCCCTGTGCCTTGAAAAATGTTCTGTCATATCTTTCTCCTGTTCCCAAATTCCTTGTTGTGGGACTTATTCTTCTGCCTTGCTTAACATAGGCCCCACACAACACACTTTGTATTTCAAATACAACTTGAAATAATTTTTTTTTATTAAATGGTATTTATTTACGCTAGTACAACAGTTTTTGCTTACGTACTATTACACATTTATTTACACACGTATTTTACACACAGAACGCTTTTACAGGGAACATGTAAGGACATCTACATCAATCGCAACATCATTGTTTCCAATAATGTGGATGATGTAGTTTGCAAAGACGGAGAGTATTGCACTGCGCGTGCCCGCTCTTATTCTGTTTAGAGCGGGCCAGTGCAAGTCAACGAAACGAAACTGGTACCCTGGAGCAACTTGTTGCAGTCGCGTCTGCAGGACCCGATCACCAAGCAACCCTGTTCCGCAAGGTACCGGTTTGTAAGGAGTGCTTGTGTAGGTAGGATGGTGGGGATGTGGAGGTTTAGACCACCGCGGTCTCGTGGTAATACCAGCTGGTGAAATAATCGTACTCCTATGATATAATATGATTGAATCGTAAATGATGCTAAAATAATGCCTATATGTACAAAAATGGAGGCGCTAAATGTACATTGTTCAAAATGTATATATTTACATTTTTCTAAATCGGCATCATATACGACTAACGATATATGTACATTAGCCGTACATTGCTCGTTCATCTATACGTGTGCATTAAGAAAATCGTATTGCATTTTTATTCGGCATCAGATGCAACAAAGAATATACATTGGTCGTACATTGTCAATGCATATTGCGATTCCGACTCGAAATATACTAATATGAGATTGAAGTTCATGGCAGGAGTTATCCTAGGCGAGATTGATGCTGCAGCGTTGCTTACCCGCGTTGACTTCTATGTGCCTTCCCGTTCCCTTCGTCTCATGAACCTCTTTTTGTTGATTCGCATCGTACTGGCTTCAGAAAGAACGTTCCTCTCCTTGCTCAACTATCTGTCCGATCATTTCGGCTTCAACTCTTCGCTTTCCAATTTCAGTGCCTTCTTTCTGTTTCCTGTCAACAAGTCTCTTGTTCCACCGTGTTTGTGTGCATGATGAAGAAAAAAATTAAGAAAAAAAGGCAAAGGATACAGCGCTACAAAACTAGCAACTCTTGAAAAGGCAAATGAATGAAACTCTTGAAATGAAAGAAATACAGCATTTTCCGGCTTTTTATTCCAAAGTCCCATCAAAACACTAACAACCCCGCTGGCAAAATCATCATGCTTTCTCGTTCTGTCCAATTGACAATTGATGCCGACAGAACGAGAGAGCATGATGATTTTGCCACCGGGGAAGTAGCAGGTTTCATCTGACAAGTTGCGCTCTATAATGGCAACAACGCATCATCGATGGCATGGCAACATTACCGTTCTACAAAGCCACATTCAATATCTAACATGTTTCATCTCGCGGTCGCTACTTGTTAGTGTTTTGATGGGACTTTGGAATAAAAAGCCGAAAATGCTGTAAGTATCCTTGTTGAACGAATCGTAAATGATGCATTATGAAAACCATGACCATCTTAAGGACCGCATACCATGATATGTTTTGCATCTATTATAATCAAAACTTCCGCACCTGAATTGTATGGTATGTGAATGTATTTAATGAACTGGCAAAAAAGTTGCGAAACTTTAATTTTACTATTTCTAATGCGCATACACATTACTGTATGGATTATACATTGTGATTGCCTACAGAAATGAATGTCTGGCGGCCTCACTTAACGTCTGCGTTGTCGAAACGTTATAACGGACTAGAGCCGTTGGTCGACTCTTTCTGTGCTGCAGATCTCCAACTCGAAACACCGATCCTCCGCAAGTCTGCCTCGACCTGGTCAAGCCATCGTACTCGCTGCGCCCCTCTCCTCCGCGTGCCTGTTGGGTCCTTTTCGATGCCCTCTCTGGCTGGATAGCTAACAGGCCTCCTCGCTATATGTCCCAGCCATCAGTCTCCCGATTTTCACCAGGACACCAATCGGGGGATCACCTAGCAGCTCGTACAGCTCATCATTCCACCGTCTTCTCCAAGCGCCGTCCGCGTCCCGCGCTTCTCCGAAGATCGAACGTAGCACCTTGCGTTAATGCAGCGATGACCATTGTTATTAGAGCAAGCATGCAGGCCGTGACTCCCGATGGTTGCTTTAAAACACTCTTCCCTGCCAACTTGCGCGTTCATATCCCCAATGACGAGCTTGATGTCACGCCTCGAGCAGCTGTCGTACGCCTGCTCCATTAGCGCATAAAAGGCATCCTTCTCATCATCGGGCCTTCCTTCATGAGGGCAGTGTAGTTGCGGAATCTCCCTTTGACTCGCAGCACACTCATACGCTTATTAATGGGTCTCCATCCAATAATGCGCTCCTGCATCTTACCCATCACTATAGAGCCAGTACCGAGCTCGTTGGTACTGCCACCGCTTTGGTAAATGGTGGCCGCACACTGTCGTTGCTTCCATACTCTACTTCCTCTGCAGCAAAGTTCCTGCAGCGCAACAATAGAAAAACCGAGAGGGTTTATGGCGTCATATAGAAGACGATCAGCTCCGTCGAAGTTGAGAGATCTGCAGTTCCACGTCCCAAGCTTCCAATCATTGTCCTTTATTCGTAGCCTGGGTCTGGATCCGTTATTCCGATACGTATTTTGCATTATTTGTTCATTCGTAGAATGTGTTAATTCGGCTGGCCTTCTTACTAGGGATACGCAACCTACACCTCTGATGGGATTGCCACCTTAGGTATAGCTGACGAAGTTCCGCATTTCAGCTTCAGCCGCTCCACTGGAGATCAGACGCTGTTCCGAGCTGCTCCTATTGGAGAACAGACGCTCGTGGAGATTGGTGAGCCGCACCACTGATGAACAGACGCTCACAAAGCGCCCACAGAGTATACCCTGTAGACGCCCCCCTTTCCCTGTCAGCATACGACCCAAGTTCCCGCCAGGGTTGGTTACCTGATCTTCACAAAGGTTACTCGCATTCGGTTGGCACCACTAGGAGGTAGGGTAGGAGTTGTTTGGAGGGAGAATGGCCACTATCAAAGATCGATATTTGGAGCCTCATGTTGGACCGGATCTCAAACCATTTACCAACCAAATGGTCGTTGTCGAAACGTTCCTTAAAACAATAGTATACGTCATATGCAGAAAAAGGTCGACAACTAAGGCGAACGGCTATAAAAGCGCACAGCACACACACAACGCACTATCTCTATTCTTTTTTCTTCCTGTATAAGTGTACTCACACGATGTTTAAAACGGCACGGGTTTTTTTTTATTTCGGCACTACTATTCATCAACCTGGTACATACACATAGGATAAACGTCTCGTAAGCCCTTAATACCCTTATTAGACGAGGGCTTTTTCTGTCATCTTTGCCCAGTATTTTTCTGTCAAAATTGGCTTTTGACATGAAAATGCTGTCCGCTCGTGGAATAACGCAAAGTTCCACAAAATGTGTTTTGCAGTTAATTGTTCATTTTCATGTTTGAATTTAACGTATTGTTCAACCTAGAGTAACGAACAAAATCTGTTGCAAACAACAAAGCAAAAAGTAAACAAATCGCCACTTTGACATAAAAATACTAGTCGAAAGAAAATCGGAACCGGTCGCGTCCGGTTCCGATTTTCTGACAGCAATATTGCTGTCAATGGCCATCTAACACTATCTTCCACAATCGACGGACAGAAATATTCCTCGTCTAATAAGGGTATAACGGGCAGACATGACCAACAAGGTCGTTACGCCAAGCAGAAGAAGTTTATATTTATCTTCTTCTTGTTTCCCTGTTGTACGTGAATAGTCAGTCCTCTCGTACAGGGGAGGGTCCGGTCTCGGTTGGGATTCGAACCCACGCCGTCGAGGTGGTGAGCCCCGGCGCTCATGGGCCGATTTTCTAGCAGGCGCTACCGCTCGGCTGACGTGGACCCCCATATTTATACCTTCTGGTAATAAATTGATTCTCTCGTTTCCCACCCAAGTCTGCCATTGCCTAAAGGCCGAAGCCCTTGAAGAATAGTTCAGACCTGCTCAGACTGTTAACGCGCGACGTCAGAGACCCAGTATTGATTAGGAAGTTGTTCCATACTCGGTCTGCGATGATTTTGTGTTTGTCAAGGGTCCAGGTAGGCCACGATGAAAGCTCCGTATTACTTTCCTGCTAATTATCGATTCACCGTAAGTCCTTAACTCCTTAACTATCGGATAGATTCAACGATCAACCGAACTATCGGATAGATTCACTTATGCTATAAGCAAACCAGAACAATCGACATGTGCGAGTAGACGTTGTGAACTCTTTTGAATTAAGTTTCTTTTTCTGTGGGTTCACAATAATTCCCATTGGGTAGAGTGTATTTGAATGATATCTTTGATTATTTGACATTTTGTAGTCTAGAAGGTTACTGAAAATTTCCACATAGTGAATTCTCCCCTAACAAACTCGGTTCCCGCAACAGACGAGAAACTTGTAAGAAACTGCCCGCTAGGCAGCTCGAAATATCGTTCGCAATGCGTCCTACGCGCGAACAAACGTCCTCCTTTTTTGTATGGGGATGAAACTAAAGGAGGACGTTTTTCGAGCAATCGTCCTACTTGTCCTACTCACCATACAAAACTGCTCGATGTTTGTGTCACGTAGGACGTTTTTTAGGACGATTTGCTCGAAATTGCCTAGCGGGTGGTAGAAAACTCTTGACAGCACTAGTAAAGCCCCTCGTTTTGACATTTAATAATTGACGGATTAAGAAGAAGCGAAGAAAACTGAAACAAATGCGTGTCCACCTAGCGCACTACTTTTTCCGTATCACCGAGGAATTCATGATAAAACGAGGCGTCCGACTTTTAGTGCCTGGCTCGAAAACAAGACTTTTTTCATTCGTGTCCCATTATTTCCGCATTTGGAGTTTTTTTTGTTTCTTTTTTTTGCATATTCGCAAAGAACAAAGGTTGGAGAAGTCCCTTGTGCAGTTTCATGTCGCTAGATGCTTCGAAGAAGAAGATAACTTAACTCAAAATAAAAAGATTGTTCTATTTTCAAGTGTCCGACTTTGAATGCCTGGTACTGTATATATAACGTAAACATCAGCTTTTGCCTCAAATACTTTCGCATTCCATAAATGGTGTTTTCGTCGCTTTTAATAAAATTCTTTCACAAGCCTAGCACAACGTTCAGCTCCTCCTGTGTGTACAATGATTTACAACCCTTTGATAGTTTTTCTTCATCGATGCTCTTTATTTCCAGCTATGTTTTACGCCAAAATATGCATCAAAATCGTTTGGCATGTCGTCAAACTGAGTAACGTCAACTGAGCAGGCTTCAGAACACAAGACGTTACGGTTCTGCTGATGAGTCTCGAATCATTGTATTCTATGTTAAACTGGCAGGTTCTTTACTGTTCCGGCATTCGGCATCGAATCATTTAAAAATGATTCGCGCAACTGACTCATGACATGCCAGTAGTAAACTTCAAAAGCTTTTTGAGAAGGAAGATGCAGACGAATGGAAAGAGAAGAAAGAATTATCTCGTTCAATTGCTGCTATTTATGCAATAGCTGCAATATATCTTCACTTACCATTGCAGATGAGCGCGAACAAAATAAAAAACACTCCAGACCAGTGTATTGTGATTACGACCACAACGCCAACAACGAACACAGCTATTGTGCCTATCACAGCGAAAGCTAGGAACACCATAGATATAAGAATGCAGAGCGGATTTCGCTGTTGGTGGAAGAGCATTTGATCGATTAAAAATTTGTGAAAATTTTCCAAACGAAACGGTTAAACTATAGTTGCAGGAACTACCTTGAGGAAGCCATACCAGTAGAGAATCACCCATGCCAAGGCAACAAGAAATGTGGCAACACCAGTCGACGTTTCTATATATTTGGTTTTGGAAAAACACCCTCCGTTAAAAGTCGAACGAACAGAAACTTCGTTTTTGCTCTCTAAATCGCTTTTTTGTGGCACTTACCATGCTCATTATGATAAGATCCGCCTAACGAACCAATACATGCTAGTGTCAAAAGAACGCCTACGATGCTGGCATGTACTTCAATGCTTTTGGATAAATCACAAAGCGACATCGTGTTGTTATCAGGCCGAAATTGTCCCGTATTCTGAGCTTCTGTAGTCGTATTCGATTACTATAATTTTCCTCGGGAGACTGGTAGTAACGGAAATTATCAAACAGGCTTCAAGGGAGCTGTGAACTCACTATTGTGGGGTAACACTGGGTCAAACGAATAATAGATTGTGTCAAAGAAATGGATAAACAACAACTGTGAGGATCATGTGTATCCCTCACCTTAAAGAATTGGAATAATTATGTGAATGATTCCAACTTACATCCGAACTCTGTGACTTCTTGTAGCGAACTGATCAGCAAATGTATGCTGCCTTCCTTGGGTAGCACTACAACCGCTAAGCCTTTTTTATCACGCGAAGCTGCACGAGATTTGTCTATTGTCGAAGTGGCACCAACCCAATCAGCCAACATGAACGTAATTCACCCGCACACACCCTGAAAAAGAAGCATCTATAAGAGTTGCTATAGCATAGGCACTCGACTTTGCTGTACACATCACTTTTATGCCACCGCGTGATCGCCGCTGTGTCTGCGCTCTTGTTCGTTCCGTTTTTTTGGTCGCTCGCGTTGGGAGTCGAACACTTTTCAAAGTATGAAAAATAATACACGCATGACTAGAGCCTTCGTCTGGATTGCATGGTATGGAAACGAGTTTTTTTTTCAATTTTGCGCATGATCAAAACGTAGAAAATTCTACGCTGTCTTTGACGTCGACTGCTTTCTACCAGGATGCATCAAAGCGGACTTTTTCATCTTTATTCGTGCACAAAACTGCTGTGGTTGACACCATTGTTGGTGAATGTGTCAATAGATCTCATCAGCTGTATAGCAAAGATCTTTTCGTTCACGCGTTAGCATTAAAGGTCTGCGTTAGTGTGCTCCAGTTACGTCTTTTTTGACCTCGTTTCTTATCGTTTTCCGTCATTTACTGCATCATGTCATCTGCGAAGATGGAAAACAGCCAAGGCAGCTGCTTAGCGCGTGTTTCACTGCGTTGATCGGCGACACAAGAGGATCCCGTACTAGACACATATAGGTAGCGCCAGAATGAACTTGTGTACTTTGAAGCTTTATGAAATCAAACCGGAAATAATTCGATTTCCATATTCGTCAGATGTCAGGGCCCGAGTGCGTACTGAGTCCTCTCCTTTTCCTTCTGTTTATAAACGATGTTTGGCCAATCCTTCACCGGGATAGACATCTCCTTTATGCAGATGATCTTACATTTTCATTCCCTATCGCTACTCTTACCAACTGTGCGGATCTTCTATGTGTTTTTTTTCTAACTAATCCCTGTGCCCTGAAAAATGTTCTGTCATATCTTTCTCCTGTTCCAAAACTCTTAGTTGTGAGACTTATTCTTTGTGTGGTTGCCTACTTCAACGTGTGGAGTATATCCGTGACCTCGGTGTCATTATTAACTCTAGGCTCTCTTTCAATCTGTACCACGAAATGGTTTTAAGCAAATGTTTTAAAACTCTAGACCTGATCAGACATTTGTCTCATTTGAGGGCCCTTTACTGTGCCCTCGTTTGTCCTTGTAGCGTAGTGGAATTGTCCGATCAAGCGCGAAGGTAGTTTGACCGAGTGCGTCAGTCGTTTCCAACGCGAACACCTTTTACTCTTTACTTGACTCCTTCGGTTTTAGTATCAACGTGTTCGGTCCGAGCCGTGACTATGCCGACACCGGAGAAAACAACGTGTGATGCTAAGACCTGGACTTGAAGATAACCGAGAATTCGTTCCGCGACGTGACTATGCCGAAAACAGAGGGAGATTCCAACAACTATTATTAAGTCTTTCGGACATGGTTAGGAAGCTGGCTTTCGGTGCGATCGGTCCACGCCGTGACTACCCCGACAACGGAGAAATCGCGACCGAGTATGGGATACAACTTGCGGATCTTCCGAGAGTTTGGTCCGTGCCGTGACTATGCCGACGCCGGAGGAAACGCTCTTAAAATTTCCTAAGTCCTTAGGGTAAGGTTTTTCGGATTGCTGAAAAGGCAAACAATTATTAAGGCGAAACTTCCTTTCCTCACAAGTGTCGAGGTTGAGAAGATGAGAACATCCACGAGCCTCGTACCAAGACGGTCAAGGTGACCGCCTTGGATAGATTTCCATGAAAGTCTAATTTTATTCAAAATTTCTCCGTCTTATATACCTAAATGGTTTCTATACACTAAAGAGCGCGAGCGAGATAGAAGATCTCGCTCCAGAATCCAGATTTGTTCGCATCCAGATTGTTCGTTCTAACATATTCGCATTTTTTCTGTTGAACTTGAAATCGAACAGTGCCATTTGTGACTACATTGTTGTTTAGGCTTAGATGCTTATGTTTTGGCCTAACTCACTGACTTTCGCATGATTTGGTCATGCGCTTGGACCATTATCTCGATCGAGTAAACAACTGAAGATTGTTTACAAGCGCGACGTTTATCAACGCGTTCTTGCTACGTTCGATCGTTCGTTCTTTCTACAATGTTGTAATGTTGGAATTCGGTTATCTGGATTTCATTTCGCGTTCGCATACGTGGTGTCTCGACTTTGTGGCCTTAAGCGATCTCGTTTTCCCTGTCTTTTGCTCCCACGCTTTGAGCGAGCCATGTTTTGATTTAATTATTAATGTTTGTCGCGCCATACGTGTAGCGCTGTCGTTGCACGCACGCTTCTACAACTCGTTCTCGATTGCATTGTATCCGGGAAGTCAAGTGTATTTTGGTCTACGATTGTACTTGGTACAGATAATAACAATCGTTGCCTTTACCGTAATTTACATGCGAGTTTGCATTGGTGCAAAGACGAGATCGACGAATAGCTGTTTCTATGCTTTGCGTTTATCCTAACTTTACTCGTGGTTGTTCTGTGTTAGGCCAACAAACCATTTCTGGCCAATTCAAGCATTTTATGGCCATCTTTGTTGGTTATTTGTTCCTTCCTTTACTTTCACTTTGCTTGTCTGTGTAGTCTGTGTATAGATTTTATATTTTGAAATGCCAATTCGAGAACCGATTTTTTAACTCGAACAAGACCTATCGTCCGTCTGTAACAGTCCTTTTGTGGAATATCCCAGTGTAGTTAAGAACTCTGCGGGTGTTGGTTGATGTGCTAGGTTTGAGAGGATCCAGAGGACATTTACTCGCCTTACTTTTTCTCGTTTGTACGGGGGATCTGACTTGCAGAACATAGGTGTATAATGCCTCGTACATGGCAGGAATTTTCCCGGGTGAGATTGATGCTGCAGCGTTACTTACCCGCGTTGATTTCTATGAGCCTTCCCGTTCCCTTCGTCTTGTGAACCTCTTTTTGTTGATTCGCATCGTACTGGCTTCGGAAAGAACGATCCTTTCCTTGCTTCGATGCGCCGCGTCAACCTTCCCTTTCCAATTTCAGTGCCTTCTTTCTGTTTCCTGTCAAATTATCTCTTGTTGTTGGTTCTCACATGTCTCTTGTTTATAGCCGGAATTAGAATTCAATTTTGTAGTCCTTGTTTTTTGTAATTTAACTTTATGTTTTGTTCAGCCCATACACGCAGACAAAATATGACAAATACAATTAAAAAGTTAAAATAATTGCATGAGTCAACGGCTGGTACAAAATATTCAATATTTTTGTTACTCGCTTTGCCTCCACTATCTTCCACTGGTTGTCATAGACTAAGGATGGATCGCAGACGCTCCATGAATACTCTGGCTTCGTTCGATTCGGATTCATTCGTCCTTCACTAATACCTTCAAATTTGACAGCAATTATTAAAGAATCGCCAATGCTGGCCTTCATGACGATGCCGCGTTTGCGTTCATGATGAAGAAAAACCAAAAGAACTGCATACGATAAGGCGCTGAAAAACTTGTTAGTTGTTCAAATGCTATGTAATAAATAGATATCTTTGTTGAACGAATCGTAAATGATGTTTGATGGAAACTATGTATTATTTTTACTTGATTCTTAACACTCTGACGTCCGGGTACATCTATAGATGTAATGGCTCCGTTTCAGTTTGCATCCGATCACATCATTTTGGTGTGCAGTCAACGCTGTCTCCTGACACCCCCCACAGACTACTGGATGTAAACAAATATCAAATGGAAAGTAAACAAATTTCGCAGGGCGCGTTGCTGTTCGTTCGTAAATTCTAATAAAGATTGAAAAACAATGATCAAACAGGGTGGCCAGATACGGAGGAACTAGTGCAAACGCGCCGTTCGTTAAGCGTTGCGACTGTGAATTGTGCGGACGTCAAAGTGTTAAGAATCGCATACCAGGGTATGTTATGCTTCTATTATAATCAATAGTTCCGCACCTGCATTTTATGTGAATGTATTCTTTGAAATGTCCGAGAAAAGTTGTTAACTTTAATTTTACTATTTCTTATGCGCAAAAACTTTACTGTATGGATTACACCATGTAATTACCTACAGGAATGAATGTGTGGCGGCCTCGCTTAACGTTTGCGTTGTCGAAACGTTACTTAATGCAATAGTACACGTCATCTGCAGAAAAAAGTGGACAACTAAAACACGCTTGTAGTGAAATAATATCGAAATAGACTACAAACAAATATTCGATCTGAGTTCAATACAACAAATATGATCTTTAGTTATCCGTGATCTTAGTATTGAATCATTTGTAAAAAACGTTGTTCAGAACAAGAGGCTGTATCCTCAAAATCGAAAAAATGTTCGCTGCTGATTGAATTTATTAAATTGGAATACTTCCGTTAAGTTTTCCATAGAATGCACTTAAGCGAGTTCGTGTAAATTTCTCCTTACGATCTGTTTTCGAAATCATTTTCACTCATTGGAAACGGTGAGAAGTAAAAACTCCTTCGTAAGCGCATTGAAGATATGCAATCGTTTTCAAAATTTTAACAAAATCGTATCAAGCTTATTGAAATCTGTAATTTCATTTAGAATCTTGTAGTTTTCCCGCTTTGTTTTCTATGCACACTGCTTATTTGATTGTCACAAAAAAAAAAATCCTTGCTCTTGTCTACCGTCATATGTTGGTGTGATATGGATCAATGGTGAGTATGTATTTCTTATAGAACTTTTACACTACACTATGTATTCGCTGTCAGGTATACTGAATCATCATCTTATACTTTGTTTCACTGGAAATTGATTATATAATGATAACGTTTACCGAAACAAATAGCATTCAGCTAATGAACAGTTGGAAATGATTCATAGCCAATCTTTGAGGGATTATATAATAAACCAAAAATTTAAAAGTGTAAGTCATGATTGATTTTTAAGTTAAAAGTACACTGATAAGAACCTATTTTCATGAATCCAATCAATGCTACGTTTTGGCCCACAAAACTACCGTACCTGAGCATACAAATCTTTGAAATTCCAATATATATTGTGAACGAAAAACCAAGTTTTACATAGTTTAGCACTTGCGCTATGATAAAGTAGCAGTGTATTTGTGATTAGTCTCAAGCACAAATAACGCAAAATGTTATCACCGTTGCCATAGGAGTATCCCGGTGGACCGTTGAAAGGGTCTTAAAAAGGTTACATAACTATCATCAAAGGTATCTAATGGGCACCAGAGGTCAGTTTGGACTCTGATGGTTTTTGCTTCAGTAAAAAAGAAGATTAGAGAAAGAGAGAAATTTATCCAAGTTACATTTTTAGGACCTGCAGTATATTCCGAAAGCCTATATAGACTATAATGGCCACAAATAGCAACTCAATCGAAGATTTATTTGCTTAAAAACATTGACAAATATTTCCCTTTAAAATAAATTTTAAAAAACTACACCCAACAATTTTTGAGGATATTTCAATTTTGGTTATTGCTAAATGGTGCCAACATTATCACACATACGGTATTTTGAGAGTCAACTCTCAAGGTCAACTGAGTTTGACATCACTGGTATAAGGGAACGAATCAACGTATTTAGGTCACCCACGCCACGTAAGTAGTGTTGTGTCAAGTAGCTCTTTTCATTGAGCAGAATAGAGCCTGCTCGCTCAATTAGATGAGCAGAGCGAGCCACCTAGCTCAGCTGCTCAGCTTGTTACTGAGCTGAGCTGTTGTTACTGAGGTGGCTCACCTACTGAGCTTGCTCACCTACTGAGGTGGCTCACCTACTGAGGTGGCTCACCTACTGAGGTGGCTCACCTACTGAGGTGGCTCACCTACTGAGGTGGCTCACCTACTGAGGTGGCTCACCTACTGGTGGCTCATCAAACTCAGTTGTGCGGTGGCTCAGTAAACTCAATTGTGCGGTGGCTCATCAAACTCAATTGTACTGGTGGCTCTTTAAACTCATTTGTACCGGTGGCTCAGTAAACACAGTATGTTTTATGTCCATGAACCGACAATTGAGTAACATTGTAAAACTGATAAGTTAGATGGTCAAACATGTTCGTTTAATGCGGTTGGTAACACGTTACCCGCCATGTCAGTCCCTGGGGACTGACCGTTTCCGTTGGGTGAAGTTTTCGTTCACGCCACGTAGGTCCCTTGGGACTGACAAATCTATAAGTCGTGGCGGTCGATCAGTGTCGGTCCGCCAGTGTCGGTCCGCCAGTGTCGGTCCGCCAGTGTCGGTCCGCCAGTGTCGGTCTTAGGCAAAGTTGAAGGGTAAGACTTTCCCCTTCGTGTCCTCCTTCTTGTCTCTCCTTAGTTTTTGCAGGCCGTTTGCTCTGAGCGAGGCGCGGATATCGCGGCGCGTTTGGGTTATGTTTCTTTTATTTTTATTCTCTTTGTCGCACTTGTACGGATTGCATGCGCGTATGTGTGATTGTGCATGGGTCTATTGGACCCGTTAGTTTTTTTGGGTTATGTTTTTTTTTTTGTTTTTATTCTCTTCGTCGCACTGGTACGCATTGCGTGCGCGTATGTGTGATTGTTTACGGGTTTATTGGAACGTTTGTACCAGCTTTGTTTCTATAAACTGCGGTTACTTTTTCGTCTCGTTTGCGTTTGAAGCTTATTCGTGTTATTGCTATTTTTTAATATATTTGTGCAGCAGAAGCATGTAGCGGAAAGCATGACAGTAAAAATAAGGATGTTTTATATTAATGATTTGGCTCTAATTAACGTCGCTACACATCTTCTTCTTCTTGGCGTAACGACCTCTTGGTCATGCCTGCCCGTTAAGGGCTTACGAGACTTGTTTCCCTGTTGTACGTACGTGGATAGTCAGTCCTCTCGTACAGGGTAGGGTCCGGTCTCGGTTGGGATTCGAACCCACGCCGTCGAGGTGGTGAGCCCCGGCGCTCATGGGCCGATTTTCTAACCGGCGCTACCGCTCGGCTGTCGCGGCACATCTGTACGGATTTTTACGAAAAATAATCAATAAGGTCCGAGGCATGTAAAATTACACTGGGCCCAAAGTTAATCCGGACGCTCAAAAATGAACATCCGTCCGATTTCGTTTCCGTTTGTAGGTGTAGGGAAATTCTTTACTTAATCGAATTTCAATTCGTCAGGAAAAACACCTTTATCTGTTATCTTATGCCCTAAATTAGTTACGACTGATTTGAAAAATTTACATTTACTGGGGTTTAACCGGATTAACTTTGGGCCCAGTGTAATTTTACATGCCTCGGACCTTATTGATTATTTTTCGTAAAAATCCGTACAGATGTGTAGCGACGTTAATTAGAGCCAAATCATTAATATAAAACATCCTTATTTTTACTGTCATGCTTTCCGCTACATGCTTCTGCTGCACAAATATATTAAAAAATAGCAATAACACGAATAAGCTTCAAACGCAAACGAGACGAAAAAGTAACCGCAGTTTATAGAAACAAAGCTGGTACAAACGTTCCAATAAACCCGTAAACAATCACACATACGCGCACGCAATGCGTACCAGTGCGACGAAGAGAATAAAAACAAAAAAAAAAACATAACCCAAAAAAACTAACGGGTCCAATAGACCCATGCACAATCACACATACGCGCATGCAATCCGTACAAGTGCGACAAAGAGAATAAAAATAAAAGAAACATAACCCAAACGCGCCGCGATATCCGCGCCTCGCTCAGAGCAAACGGCCTGCAAAAACTAAGGAGAGACAAGAAGGAGGACACGAAGGGGAAAGTCTTACCCTTCAACTTTGCCTAAGACCGACACTGGCGGACCGACACTGGCGGACCGACACTGGCGGACCGACACTGGCGGACCGACACTGATCGACCGCCACGACTTATAGATTTGTCAGTCCCAAGGGACCTACGTGGCGTGAACGAAAACTTCACCCAACGGAAACGGTCAGTCCCCAGGGACTGACATGGCGGTTAACGTGTTACCAACCGCATTAAACGAACATGTTTGACCATCTTACTTATCAGTTTTACAATGTTACTCAATTGTCGGTTCATGGACATAAAACATACTGTGTTTACTGAGCCACCGGTACAAATGAGTTTAAAGAGCCACCAGTACAATTGAGTTTGATGAGCCACCGCACAATTGAGTTTGCTGAGCCACCAGCACAACTGAGTTTACTGAGCCACCGCACAACTGAGTTTGATGAGCCACCAGTAGGTGAGCCACCTCAGTAGGTGAGCCACCTCAGTAGGTGAGCCACCTCAGTAGGTGAGCCACCTCAGTAGGTGAGCCACCTCAGTAGGTGAGCCACCTCAGTAGGTGAGCTACCTCAGTAGGTGAGCAAGCTCAGTTGGTGAGCCACCTCAGTTTTTGTTTCAGAGAGGTAGCTCTCTGCTCAGTGAGGTGAGCAGAGCGGCTCAGGTAGCTCTTTTGCTCACTACACAACACTACACGTAAGACCCCGCGAAAATCTTGACATCATCCAGGATACACGAGACACACGCGAAGTTCTAGTTCGAAGAACACTGTGGAGCACACAATCAACTTAGAGGTTCCAGGAACTGTTCGATAACGGCCCATACTTCTACGAACGAACGGTTCCATCGACTTACACATTTCACGAACGAACACTTGCCAACGGCCCATACTTCTAAGAACGAACGCTTGCCATCTGACGTCTAGTTCTGGAAACATCGTTTGCCGGCGCACTCCAGGAAACATCCGCTTGCCAGCAACACCTATGGAAATCTATACCGCACCATTAGCAGTTCGATGAAAAGCGGTTAAGGATATTGTTTACGGTTCTATACGTGAGTCAGGAAAATGATGCTACGCAGCTCTCCTACGTGTAAGCCGCAAGCCTTGCCGCCAAAGAAACAACGTAAGACGAGAGTAGATTCTCCTACAGAAAAAGGTGAACGATTATCGGTGGCTGCCGCGAATTCGGAATGCGTCTCTGTCGATATTTATCAACAGGTATGCCTACCGTTCCCGGTGATGGATGCACGCAACCTGCATTCATTTTTTTAGGTTCTCGAACATTGGTTTGTAGCGACGGGCCCTACGCGATGGGCACCCTCCCACTAACTGATAAGGTTGACGCTATCAGTGCCCAACGCCCGGAAACGGTCATGGACTTGAAACTTTTCCCTCCATGATTAATTTCTACAGACGTATGAAACAAGCTACGTCATCATAACATTCAGTTTGCTGAGTAAACGAGCCCAAAGATCCTCCACAACAAGACCCTCACTCGGCTGTCCGTGGGTTACTCTCATATATGACGGAATTCCGTCCTCGTTATCAGCGTAGCTCGTCATCACCGTTCGCAACGATGTATCGATGGCTGCCCATGTCGCAGCGGTAGCGCGAGGAAAGACCACGCCACGCAGTTGTGGGATCGAATCTAGAGTTTGGCACCCTTCGGTATTACGAACGGCTGACCACCGATTTATAATATATCGTCTTTCGGCTGCACCAGTTCATTGAATAGAGGTCTTGATCTTGGAGGCAGAATCATAGTGCCTTTGGGATTTTACAAGCTAGCTGTATCCTTTACTGGCAATCAGATGATCCGGATTCACCAGTTCTGTTTAATGAGCCGTCGGAATACACCGAAGCGGATTTTGAGCCTTCGTGGGCTTTGAAGCTTTATATACTTTTCAGAAATCCTTCGGTTTCAGTCTCGAGGCTAGAGCAGCCTATAGAAGGAAAGTCTGGCCGTTTTGGGACCGCGTTACAGTGTTGATTATTCGTGATAATATGGATCTGCTATTACCTAGAGACCGAACTGCCTCTTGATGAATAGTGACGAACTGTATTGATTAAGAAGTTAACTTATAAATAATTATTTCAAATGCGGTCTGCGATCTCTTTGTGTTTGTCATGGGTCCAGGTAGACCACGATGAAAGCTCCGAGTTACTTTGTCGTTAAGTATCGATTCTTCTTAAGTCTTTAACTCCTTAACTATCGGATAGATTCAACGATTAACCGAACTATCGGATGCATTCACTCATGTTATAAGCAAACCAGAACAATCGAATGTGCGAGTAGACGTTGTGAACTCTTTTGAATTAAGTTTCTTTTTCCGTGGGTTCATAATGATTCCCTACGGGTCGCGTGTAATTGAATCTTTCACCAGCCTAGCACTACGTTCAGTTCGTTATTGTACAATGATTATTCAACTTTGATAGTTTTTCTATATTGATGCTTTTATTTCCAGCCTTGATTTACGACAAAATATATATCAAGATCGTCTGACAAGTACAGGGTGCCCGAGGTAAATTTGACAGTTTAGAAAGGAATTTTTGTCAAATTTATGTTAAATGTTAAAAAAAAAATTTCTTCTAGAAAGTTTAGCTTACCATTTTTGCCGCATTTTTTTTTTGTTTACCCCCCCTCCGCGCCGATGGCTGCTTGCCCCCGCTTCCGGAACCCCGGGCAAGCGTGCGCAGTTCGTGCCGGCCATAGGCCAGTTCTCAAAATCTCGATTTTTCGATTGCGAGCTAGCGCTTTGCGGTCTTCGGCAATGTTGTAGATCTCGATGAGATAAGACTTTTTGGTTAAGGAACATTTTCCCCTCCGACTCCTCCTTCCTCCCGCAAATTTGCATTTTCACCACTGTTCGGCCCAAGTGGCCGACGTTTGCCCAAGTGGCCGACCCAGCTCCCCTGACCTTAATCCTATGGATTATTTTGTGTGCGGCACAGTTGAGCAGGACACCAACAAGGCCTCCTGCAATACCAAAGCGGAGCTGGTGGCCAGAATGGTGGCCGTGTTTGCGGCCATCCCCAGAGACATGGTTGGCCGGGCATGCCCGGGGTTCCGGAAGCGGGGGCAGGCAGCCATCGGCGCGGTGGGGAGGTAAACAAAAAAAAAATGCGGCAAAAATGGTAAGCTAAACTTTGTAGAAGAAAATTTTTTTTTTAATGTTTAACATAAATTTTATAAAAATTCTTTTCCTATTCCCTCAGGAACTGTCAAATTTACCTCGGGAACCCTGTATTACGTCATCTAATGAGTCTTCAGAACACAAGACGTTACGTTTTTGCTGATGATTCTCGAATCTTTGTTTTTTATACTAATCTGGCAGGTTCATTTCGGTTCCGAAATTCGGCATCGCATCATTCAAAAACGATTCGCGCAGCTGAGCCATGACTAGCGACTGGTAAACTTCGACAACTTTTGAAAAGGAAGATACAGACGAATGGAAACAGAAGAAAGTATTATCTCGTTCAATTGGTGCTATTTATGCAATATCTGCAATATGTCTTCACTTACGCATGCTGACGAGCGCGAACACAATCCAAGGAAATACGAGCGAGCCAAGATCGGTTACGGCCCTAACGCTGTGATACAAAATACAAACAGTGCCTATGAAAGCGAAAGCTAGGCATACCATAGCAATAAGAATGCAGAGTCGATTTCTCTGTTGGTGTAAGAGCATTTGATCGATTAAAAAATTGTGAAATTTTCCCAAACGAAACGGTTAAACTATAGTTGCAAAAATTACCTTGAGGAAGCCATACCAGTAGAGAATCACCCATGCCAAGGTAACAAGGAAGGTGGCATCAGTCTTCGTTCCTATGTACAGGTGAACGTCGATTATCCGGGGGTGTCGGGACCGAGAGGTCCCCGGATAACCGAATTCCACGGATAATCGAACATATACTAAAATACGTTTATAATACCTGGTTTGAGTCTCGGCTAGTTCACTTTTGACCAGTTCCAGTTAGTTGATTAATCATAAAAAATGTTTGAATTATTTTCCTATGGTATTTTTATTGCTATTTTCGATCAGAGAAAATTTATTTGACACATTATTGCTACAAAATGTTGTGAACTAACCCAATATTCATGGAAACATTTAAGCCCGGTTGTGCAGTTGTCAGTTGCAAGACCCCCGGATAATCCGCCCCCCGGTTAATCCGGCCCCGGATAATCGACGTCCGACTGTATTTGGTTTTGGAAAAACACGCTCCGTTAAAAGTTGAACGAATAAAACCTTCTGTTTTGCTCTCTAAAACGCTGTTTGTGGCACTTACCAAACTTATTATAGTAAGATATGGCTAGCGCACCAATACATGCTAGTGTCAAAAGAACGCCTACGATGCTGGCATGTACTTCAATGTTTTTGGATAAATTACAAAGCGACATCGTGTTGTTTTCAGGCCGAAATTGTCCCGTGTTCTGAGTCTCTGTAGTCGTATTCGATTACTATAATCACTATTGTGGGGTTAAACTATATCAGACGAATAAAAGATTGTGTCAAAGAAATAGATAAACAACAACTGTGAGAATCATGTGTATCACTCACCTTATAGAATTGGAATAATTATGTGAATGATTCCAACTCACATCCGAATTCTGTGACTTCTTGTAATGAACTGATCAGCAAATGTATGCTGCCTTCCTTAGGAGGTCGTACAGCCGATAAGCGTTGCCATCACGCCGAAGCTGTGCTCTACCAACCAACCCAGTCAGCCTACATGAACGTAATTTACCCGCACACTCCCTCAAATAGAAGGATCTGTAAAAATTGCAATAGCAGTTGCACTCGCCTTTACTGTACACATCTTGTTTATGCCACCGCATGGTCGCCGCTGTGTCTGCGCTCTTGTTCGTACCGTTTTTGTTTTGGTCGCTCGAGTTGGGAGTTGAACACTGTCCGCCCATCATCGTTGAATTTTGAAAGTATGAAAAATAGTACACGAGCGACTAGAGCTCACGTCTGGATTGCATGGTATGGAAACGAGCTTTGTTTTTCAATTGTGCGCGTGAGCCCAAACGTAGAAAATTCCACGTTGTAATCACCAGAGTCTTTGGATAAATCGCTAGCGCTGGATAGCGCATGCACTATCAATTCTAATAAATTTGGACAATATACGCTAAGGCAGTTTTGGCTAATGTTGTTCCACCGGGTGATTCAGCAGAATCAATCAGTCATCAGTCGCTATAGTGTCACTATCGCACGGTTAAGCGTTCATCGAGCAGGATGCAAATGTTGACGGTATCGAATGCAGCGGTGAGGTGGAACATGTCTTTGATGTCGCCAGGTCATCTTTATTCCTTCACAAAACTGCTGTGGACGACACCAGTGTTGGTGAACGTGTGAATAGACCTCATCAGCCATATAGCGAAGATCATTTCGCTCCTGCGTTAGTATTGAAGGTTAGTGGGTTAGTAAGCTCCAGTTACGTCTTTTTTGACCTAGTTTTTATCGTTTTCAGGCATTTACTGTGTCCCGTCATCTGCGAAGATAGAAAACAGTCACGGCTGCTGCTTATCGCGTGTTTTACTCAGCTGATCGGCGACACAAAACGATCCAGTACTAGGCACATGTAGGTTTTCGTTCGTGCCAGAACGAACTTGTGTACTTTAGAGCTTTATCAAATCAAACCAGAAATAATTCCATTTCCGTAATTGTATGGGCTAACGTTGTTGCGCTAGTTTTGCTACACGCTTTGCCTCCACTATCTTCCATATCTTGTCGTAGCCACTAAAGTAGGTTAGCAGACGCGTTATAAATACTATGGCGTCGTTGGATGGTTAGATGCTCATTTTTCTGGTGCAATCTCTTCGAATTTGTCAACAATTGCCAAAAAATCATCGATGCTAGCCTTCATGTCGATGAAACACGGCGTTCATGATGAAAAAAAGCCAAAAGAACTGCACACGATGCATCGTTGCAAAACTAGTTAGTTCTTAAAAAGCTATTGGAGAAATAGAATCAGCCGGCCTCGGCCCATACAAAAATGAGAAAGTTTTTGTTCGCGCTGAGGAGTTTTGAGTGAAACCGTTAGGAAATGTCTATCGGGATAATGCCATTTTAACACTAGACTTCATTACTATGGAATCTTGCCCGAATAATTTTTAGCGATACGCTCTTTCACAAACGATTACAAATGACTTGCCGTTAAAGTTGTTGATTTCTAATTTTCCAAAGTTTATTTCCATTCTGTGATTTGTTCCACTATTCTGTACGCGAACGTCTCGATCCGTTGTGCGTAGTGTTGTGCTTAATGAATCTTTTGGCGAGATTCATTCATATGAATCTTTCACCTATGATTCATTCCGATGGATTCATGAATCTTTGCGGATTCGAATCTTCAAAGCTTAATTAATCTTTCGAAACACTAATGAATCGTCATGAATCTTTCATGATTCTGTCACGAATCTCCCCGATTCTTTCATAGACGTGGACAATGTGACCAAAAAAAAAGTGGGTCCATCAACCCATTTTTGTTTGGTGACTTTTCATCAGTTGGTGTGCCTTCAGGATTCATGAATATCTCGACGAAAGATTCAGCAATTCCTATAAGGCAGAGATTCATGAATGTGAATCAGATTTACACAACACTAGTTGTGCGGGATCCGTTACTGTGGGAATTGGCGTTACATTCAATCTTGGATATTTGATGGCGTCATTGTATAACCGTGAAAACATTCATTTATGTTGCAAACGCAACAGCCTTTTTTTCAGCCGGCAGGAGAGATATACACACGTTTTCTGAAACACATTGAGCAGAGTAGTGGTTAAAAATGTCAATGTAATTCTTATCTCCGCTGCCCGAAATGAAAGAGAGTTTCTCCCTTGCCGCACGTCCGTTTTATCGGCTCTGGAGTGCATCGTGCGACAACTTCGGCCCTTAAGGGCCGTCTCAATCACATCACTAAATTGTATTTCAATTGAATTTTTGTTAGAATATCTTCAGTTGCTGAACAAAAACAAGTTGAACATCGAACCAGTCTAGAGTCTTTTATATAAAAAAACATATGTGGATGCTTCAGACTTGGTTTGTTAAGCTTGTGGCATTACGAGCATTAACCCTAGTTTTAGTTTCCATCTCGGTCACTGGACTCAGGCACCTAAACGGGCGACATAATTATGTACTATCTTTTTTTTTTTAGTACAATAGAATAAAATCTATTCTCATCAGGACACCAAACGAGTGAGAACTGTCTCAGCAAAGATCCGCAATCGATCCGAAAAGGCACAAGCCCACAAATGCTCAACTTTAACGATTGAAACGCCTTTCAACATGCAAATAGAAATAAAATATACCCCTCCGCAAGGTCACAGGTATGGCCTGTAGGTCCAACTTTGCCTAATTTAAACATATGTGATCGTAAAAAGCATATCAGCATGACTTGATAACCTCCACAATGATTTACAAAACATTGTTAGTTTTCGATTGAGCCCCCTTGCTTTGTAGCTATACGGAGCGTAGTGCAGCCTATGATAAGCGACTCCGCCTGAGAGCTGCTTGCCTGAGATACGCATCCTGCATTTAACCGTGACCGCTTATCGCAGCGGGAATGCCTGGCGTGTGCACCGGCGCCACTCGGAACTCCAAGCCCTACCGTTAGCCTAAGAACACGTTACGCTCTTGCGTGTCCTCGAAAGGAGTAAACTCACGTCATGTGAAGTGCTCGGGAGGATAGAAGGAAAAGCAAAACAAAACAAAACATCCCATCTACCGAAAAGGAAAAACCTGAAACGGAGCATACTGTCGACAATGCTGTACGGCACACGGTAGGTGCTATCGAACGGTTGTTCCTTTTTGCTTGCGCTGTGTGCGGCGCAAGGATTATCCGAGATTAATTTCCTCGTGTTCCGGTTCGGGAGGTGCCGACTTTGGTGGCCTACGGGGCAGACAGGGTGGAAAAGTGGCCGGTCTGAAAAAGAGTATTTTTCCCGGACCGGTTGTTATACGATGCTGTAACCATCCCGTGCATCCCTGCAGGACAATAAGTAGGACGGAACCAGCGCATCCTCGGCATGCCTACGGCGAAAGTCAAGGTACACCAATTGTTCGGAATTTTCGTAGGAATAAACATAGCTACCAGGACGGCGGCAAAAGGCCTGGGACGACGCTTACGTTGGAGAAGGCATAGGAACAGTAACATCGAAATTGAAAACGAGTATCTGTTTTCTACAAGTTGAAAGTTTCCATTGATGGTTCAGGAACGGTGGACAAGTCAAAGCATGTACATGCTAGACTAGGTAATATGAGCACCTTGCCATACTACAATCATGCTACACGCATCGATATGAGCCTTCATTGCAGCCACACTTGAACACTAACGGGCACAAACTATTGATGCAATTTTTATCAGGCATCAGGGATCATTTAGACTGCGCGAGACGCTTCAAACATAAACCTTCGCTGATGCCATCGCATCGTTTGTTAAGAATTTTGAATGTTGGTTGATGGTTTGCTCATTCATTTAATTAAACGAATTTGACATTTTCCACATAGTTAACGTGCGCCTTCAGAAGTATAGATGTTCAAATCACGATTAAAATGGAATGAAACTATGTAATGGTTATAGATTTTCTATATAATAAATAATTCAATCTTATCCATATAAAAAAGGGATGTGTTTTTTCCAATTTAAAAAGGAGGTTTGAGGAAAGTTCTGTATCTAAAACAGAAGCACTTTCTTGCTGCACTCAGTTGCTCCTTAATGCAACTGAATTATTTTTGGGTAGAAAACATGATAGTATAAAATTTAAAGGAAATAGATATTATTCCTCTAAGTTATCCGAATCCCAACAAAACATCTTTTTTCAGTAGAAGAATCTGAGAGAACTGGCTATATACATACGCAGGGGGGGGGGAAATTTAGTCGTAACAGGGCAGGCATGTCAAGAAGGAGGCTGTTAAAACTGTTGACCAAAGTTACTTTTCCTTATATACTCGAGAAAGGGGAAAACAGGATTACTAAAGGAAAGGAAAGCTAGGATAACGGCAAATGATTTTGAAAAAGCTACAGGTAAAATAAAATCTCGACACGTTTTGCTGGAAATATAACATGTTAATGAAATATCTAGGATCTTACTTCTGTATTATACCCTCTTTTCTTCTTCATACTAGTGTATTGCCGCGACGGGTTTGTGTTGTTCTATGGATAAGAAACTAAAGTCAGCATTTCGTAGGCAACACTGACGGAAAGGGACAACGCGTTCCATCAATCGGCGATACATGCGATCCGTCGGAAGAACGGTATCATCAGGGTATTAGCTCCTAAATCTTCTACCATACCGCTTGTGAAGGACGTCGTGCTGGCAGGGCAAACATGGCTCTGCAGATCGGATCCTGCGGGGGTGAACCGTTCCCAGATGGGCTCAGACTTTTGCGATTTCAGCAATTCCGGACGAGACAGGCCGGCACGACAGCCGTGCTTTCCCGCCAGGCACCATACGGCCGGAACGTGTATGCACGAGCACGAGCCATCTGCATATGGTGGCACAGCATGTGTCTTCTGGATGGATGAATGGATGTGACTCAACTATATCCATTGAAACATTGAGTCTAGATGGTTGTTGCGAACCGAGCAAATGTTTCGTGCCTAGTCGAAATATTCACAAACTCCGAGTCTTCTGAGATTTCTCAGTTTAATTGTTAGCAGCTCGAGCTTTGTTTTCGTTTTGATTGCTTAACCTGTTAAACATGAGTAAGTTTTGTATTGGATGTAATGTTAGTATTGTTTAGCACAAACCAATTTGAGTTTCGTACAATTTGCAAAACCTGCTACTTATCGCAACGTCTCATAAAATCGCTACACAGATTCATATGTCTTTTATAAGCTTTCTGCTATATGGTTGAAATCCAGAGCTTATATTTGAATTGTTTCATACCGGGTGCCCCAGTAAGTCTAAGCACAGTTTGAAAATAACGATACGAACTAGTTTTATTTATTTATTTATTTATTTATTTATTCGTATCGTCGTCGTATCACAAAGGTCTTCACGACACAACTTAAGTATAAATTACAAAAACGGTTACAACGCGTGAGAATCATTAAACGAGACGGAGACGTGCTCGCGAAACACTGACGTAGAAACATTAAAGCCACACAAGTCCAGCACTGAATTCCATTTGTTGCACATAACATGTAACTGGTCGCATTACGCAAGTTCTCTGCATGTCCTGACGACGCTTGTCAAGAGGATGCAGGCCCAGCAAAAGGCACCGTTGATTGTAGGAAGGCTGCACATGGTTATTTCGCCATGGGAGAAGTCGAACTGCATACCGGTCGCGAAAGTCACGACAAACTCTTAATACGAGACCCAGCAGTTGATTGGCCTTAGAGATGACGTACTCGTAGTGCTCTCGGAAAGAAAGCTACGCGTCAAGCAGGACACCAAGGTCGCGAATGCTGGACGTTCTGGACAGGATATTGTCGTTAAGTGCGTAATTATAATGAAGCGAGTGGCGAGATCTACTAAATGAAATACATGAGCATTTCTCAGGACATAACTGCAGATTGTTATTAGTGCACCAATCACCTAGTTTACCGAGAAGGTTTTGAAGCCGCACACAGTCATCCGTATTTTTTACAGCTGAGAATCTGCATACATCAAGAATGAGCCGGCAGGTAGTATGGACGCCAGATCGTTACTATAGATCAGGAACAATATTGGGCCCAGATTACTGCCTTGAGGAACACCCGATGAGCTGGGTATGAGATAAATGTGGCGCTATACCAACTTGATATGTTCGACCATCAAGGTACGAACTTATCCAGCCAATAAAAGAGAAGGGAAAGCCAAGTTTACACAATTTAGAGAGTAACAACTCGTGCGAGATGCTATCGAAGGCAGCTTTAAAATCGATGTAAACGGCGTCGACTTAAGAGCCACGGTCCATGTTTTGCAGGCAGAATCTCACGAATTCGATTCGGTTGGTGGCAGAGGAGCGTCTGGGCATAAATCTATGCTGGCAAGGGTTGATGTAGTTGCTGACAGCATTGAGCAGAGGCGTATACATAATTTGTTCGAAGACTTTAGCACAAGCGCATAGTGAGACGATTCCTCGATAGTTAAGTTTTTAGAGCAAACTTTTTTTTTGATACTACTACTTTGATCTACAACATTTCAAGGTGGAAAATGCTACCGTAGAAGCACCATACTTGGCGCGGGTCCAAACTTGGCGCACTTTCTACTATTTTCTTCGATATTATACTATTTTCAAAACATTTGAGTCTAAAATATGCAGTCAAATATTTGTTTATGTTTATACAATACATCCGCATCAACACATGTTATTGGTTTTTTGTTCTTGAATGTATATATAATTAAATGAAAAATTCCATCCCACAAGTGCGCCATTTTTTACCCGCGTTAGCAACGCTGCTAAGGAGTGGGTTCAACTTTTTCCAATAACTTAAAGGCAAAACAAATATTATTAATGTTTTTTTTAACCGAAACTGTTAAAATGTAAGTATTTCCAAAGAATCGTGGTTAGATTCGGCGCTTTTTGAGATATTTATGCTAATTTGAAGCGAAAATATTTTGCGCAAAGTTTGGCTCACAGTGTTCCTAATTATTCACCGTCGAGACTATGCATGTTTGCGCGGCTAGATATTTTTGAATCAAAGAAGGCTTTGATGAATGAGATTATAAAAGTTAGCGATGACATAGTATTATTTCCAAGAGAGAAGCCAAAGTCCGCTGCAAAAAAAGCTAAATTGTTTTTTTAATTGCTGTTGAAAAGTGTTTCTATTGTTTTAAGTTGACTTTTGAATAAAGCTGTTGAATTCAATGAACTACATCCAATTTGTTTTGAGTGCGCCAAGTTAGGAACACATCGCGCCAAGTAAGGAACACTGCAAAAACTATGCGCCAAGTTAGGAACATAATCTGCCACACAAATAGTTTCTGAGACTTGAAGAAATATTAATTTAAGAGTTTCTCGCTTATTTTTCATGTATTCTATGGTAGTTAGGCTAGCACTGAGCAAAAACTGGCGTGATTTGACCGAACATTGATTTTGTTATTCAACTTTTTATGCAGAATTTCCTTAACTGCGCCAAATATGGTACATCTACGGTATTTCTATTTAATTGTAAGCCAAGGAACGAAGTTTGGTCTCACAATTCCCATTACCTTAAGTTCATATGTAGAACTAGGATTTTCATTACTTTACGCTCCACACCTTTTGGAACGTTTTGCTGGAATTTGCTGCTACGATATTTTTCGCAAGTTTGCTTTTATCAAGGCATACATAATTTCCACGGGTTGGGCCTGGGAACTGGGAACGGTTCAGCGGATTTAGCTCCTTGGGTACGAATACCACTCCGTCGAATTTGTACCACGCTATCGTTTCCTTCGCATAATGTACTGATGCCAAATTCAGCCGAACCAGTACTGGATGATCATGTTTTCCGATCTTAGGAAGACTGGTTGGAGGTTCCCAGTTTGTTGGCCTTATCTACGGAAGCACCCTTTTTACATACAATAGCAATGTCAAGATTTTTGTCTAGTCTAGGGTTTACAGGGTTGGGTCTACGTGCAGATTCAAAGGTACACCTCCCATCATACTTACGAATCATACTTCTGTTTTTTTATGCTTTGATATTTACACCTTCCATTTTCACCAACGGACTGATTTATTTTCGAGACTTATATTGATTTAAAGCTTTGATTATAAACAATACTATAATATAATGATCATCAGCTACAAAAATTACTACTGAATCAAAACAAAGGCGCATCAACATCGAGCTTAGACTTTTTGAGACATCCTATATGGAAAATCCGTTTTCAAAAACTGCCAATCCAAACTTTAGGCTTTAATAACCATGATATCAATACTTGTGTCAAGTAGTTCCACAGGCGATAAAAGATTCTCCAACCAAAGCATCAAATGCTAACCATCAAACACAACGCTGCAAGTGTTCAGTTGGGCCCAAGGTTCGCAGTATCAGGCGAGGATAAGAATCGGCCTGGCGGAAAATCATGCCCATCGTAATTGAAATTCGTTCCGTCGATTAGCGCCATAGCCGATGCCTTCGGACGGCTACCAAACACTCTCCTTGGAATGCGATACCGTTCTTGCGAGGGTCCTTTCTGCCCGCCTTTGCTCATTCGATCCCCGAGCGAGGCCACATCAATTTAACACTTGTTCGCTCCGGAACTCTGAGGCACCACTTGGCCCACCGTTGCCTGTCGACAAATTGCCCGATTTTTAAACGGTCCATCACCGTCACGCTATTCCGGGGCGTCTCTAATGTAAGCCCCGCTAGGTTACGTCACAGGTTGACACTTGGGTCGCGAGTAATGTTTAAGCTGTTCCTGAATGACGCTGAGGAACGAAAAAGAGAACAAAACACGAAAAGTTGCTTCGACTGGAGCGACATAAAGATCCCTCCATGGACAACCCTAATCACTCCGAATGGTTATTTGAGTAGCATAAAATTTACCATGCCCAATTGCATAGAGGACCCAATGACGAATTTTCGTGCCTGCCACCACGCCATAGGAACGGCGTTCGACCGAATATCAGGACACACCAATGAAGCCATTTTCCGGATCTTTCTTTATTTTTTAAGAACCTTGTGCTCGTCGTTCTCTGGCCGGGCTTGTTTTGGAATGATGGTTTTGAACTTGCAGACTCGCTTGTCCCCCCGCGATAGTGTATTCAATTTTATGCACGGGATTTTTACGAGCCGTAATCGTGGTGGGACCGAATACCTACGTCTTTGGGTTGTTATTTTTATCGCATCCTTTGCGCGAGGCTCTAGCAACCGTGGGCGTTTGTGGCCTTCCAAAGGGAAGACGCGTCTCGTTTGGGGAGACAATTTCCGATCGAAAACAAACACGATCCGGGGCACCGGGGAGAAGCGTCGGATTGGAAATGTTATTGAACGCGTCGCGTTTCATGTCAATAAATTTCCCCCTCATTGTATGCCCTCTTCTCTCACCCTTATCCTACCTAACCAGTTCTGAAACAAGGAAAACCAAGGACGAAAGGAAGTGTGTCGTACCCTGGGTCGTTCGCGGAGGGCTGGTCGTAAAAAAGGTGGCCAAAGGGAAAAGCGGTTCGGCCCGGGTAGGGTGTGAGATGATACGCAAAATTCCGAATTTGTCACGGCCCGAAACAGGTGACGCGCTCGTGGTTCGATGGCGCAATGGCAGTGCCGAACGGCAAAAGCACGGAACACCCTTCCGGATGTTCGGAAGGCAAAGAAAGCGCCCTCCTCGGAGCGGGCCGAGCGGGTTTTCCCCCGAAAGAGGGCCGGATTTTCGTAACCACCCGGTAACGGATGGTCCGTCTCCTAGGGCCCCCTTTGACAACCGCGTTAGACATCGCATAGCAAATGGAGAATTGACACAAGGGAAGGACGACCGGTGGTGCAGGATAACGACGGCTGGACGGGGGATTTTACGATTTTTCGGTGGTAACACGTGCAGACAATTGTGGCCCGCCGATCGGCGGTGACGGTGGTGCATAAGTTTTGATGTGCTGCAGTTTCGCCCTGACACAATTATGCCATCGTGCGTGTGCGTATGTGTGTTCGGTTGCGCTCGGTTTGGGCGTTAGCTTTTTCTTAACACTAGAATCCAAATTGGGGTCATTTTGACCCCAACGCAGTTTTCGATTTTAATATCTCGAAAACGGCTGAATATTTTTTCATAAAAAAATAAGGCTTTTCTTAAAATCCAGAGCTATATCTAAAACAAAAATTTCAGATTTTTCTGTTTGACCAGTTCCGAGAACCAACTTGACTATACCTAGAATGCTTTTTAGGGGTCATTTTGACCCCTACTTGTAAAACGCTATAATTTCACTATTTTTGAAAAATTTTCAAATCCGTAAACTGTTACTTTTTAGTATATTTGTTGACTATCTTTTGACGTTTTTGGTTTTTCGATGCATTTCTTCATAATTCTGCTAGCTCGGTGTATAGCAAAAACGGTCGAAATTGCGTTTTTTTCAGCTTTTATTCATTCAAAACCTCTAATGTAAATCTAGAAAAAAAGTGTGCGCTAAAAAGTTAGTATCTTGAGCAACATTTAAAAAATAAATTAATATTTTTGCCATTACAAATGACTCCAGAAATTGACCTCAAAGATTAAAAATAACGCCAATTCCCATAGTAACGCATCGTGCATAACGCTTCGAAACGCTCGCGCACGGAATAACGGAACAAAGCGCAGAACGGAAACTACCTATGGAAAATGTTAAAATCCACAACTTCAAGATCAATTTGTGGCGTTGTTTGTTAATTTAAAAATATGAAATTGTTTTTCAAAGGTGGCCTAATATATCAACATCATAGCGCACACTTTTTTTCTGAATTTACATGATACATTTTGAAAGAATAAAAGTTGAAAAGGATTTTAATTCGACTCATACCGATCTTTTTTGCTATACACCGAGCTAGCGCAATGATGAAGGGGTACATCAAAAAATTAAAAACGCCAAAAGATAGTCAATAAATATACTAAAACTTAACAGTTTACGGATTTGGAAAATCTTCAAAAATAGTGAAGTTATAGCGTTTTCAAAATAGGGGTCAAAATGACCCCTAAAAAGCATTCGGGCAAGTTTCCAAAGCAATGTGTTCTAGTGTTAAAGCCCGGATCCTCCTGACTTTTCCATTGCTTCATATTGCGGCTATTGCTTATTGAACTGTTTGGGTCTACGCTAAGAAACGTGACTTTAATATGGGCCATAGTCAAATATATTGTTTGTGCTAGATTTAGACTACGTCTACAAGTTCGTCATTAAATTTAAAAGAAAGCCCTTTTTTAAAGTACTTATACGTAGTAATCATTTTAATAGAACTGTACAGCCTGGGATTGATACAATGTTAATAAGTTAAAATAGTTTAAAACCTCTAAAATAAAATTCTTAAAGACAGCAAACAAGGTTTTTCATTGAAATCTTAAGCATTTTCTATAGAATTCTTCCCAGTGGCTGACACTGTATTTCGACAATGAGCTCTAAGTTTTCGCAGGTAAAACGTTGAATTTGTATGGATATTCGAAAGAAAATTCAAAAAATTTCTGACTCGAATCTCTTAAATTACCAGATAATTTGGTTTTGGGAGTTGCTTATATTCGAACATCTTTGACCATTTCCATACGAACACTCTACCATTATTTGGTGGAATTGTTTAATGTTTGACGATTATTATTATTAGACTTACCTTTGATAGCACTATGCAGAGGTACCTTCTAAAGCATGGAAGTGAATGCTTAAATTTGATTTTCAATTGTAAATAAAATAAGGACTGATGATCATTTTTTGTTGCATACGTAATATCAATTAATTTATTTTGTATACCATACTATAAAAATGAAATATAGTAGAAGATGTTAACATAAAGTAAAACCATCTTATTGTCCTTTTTAACCTGCTGGTTAGTGCGCTGTATCACTTTGAAAATAGTGGCTTAAATTGATCTTCTTGCCTGCGAACATGTCGTCATTCAGAGAAACAAATTCAGGCGAAATATACATTTTTCAACGATTGATGATGACAAAATTCTTAGATTTTTCGATACCTTATGTAGATGATTTTTACTTTGCCGCACGAGAAATCATACTATCAAATTGTTCGATTAAAATAAAAGTCTAGTTTTGGTAGACATGCCTAAGATAATAGCAGGTGTGGCCTCAGTATGGTAAGAAAACATTTTTTATCCTTGAAATTAAGTTTTTGTCCACAATTTAAGTTATGTGAACCATGGAGGGAAATAATACAGAGAAGATTTATGTTCAAAATGCAGTGGATAAAGTAGTGGTTTTCTACGAGAAATATTTCAAAGACTATCAACTTTGAAATATTTCTCGTAGTAAACAAATCAACCCCTCCTCTACGCTACAGACTTTTGAGGATAGTCAGTCCTCTCGTACAGGGGAGGGATCCGGTCTCGGTTGGGATTCGAACCCACGCCGTCGAGGTGATGAGCCCCGGCGCTCATGGGCCGATTTTTCTAACCGATGATGACTTTAATATTACGAAATAATGCCATTTCCATACATAACTAAGCTGCTGAAAAGTACTAGCAATTTAAACATTTCCTAGGTTGAGCTCAAAATAGGCAAACCTTAGGTGTGTGACCTTATCGGTGACTGTCAGAAAAAGTTTTTTGGCAATTATTCACAGCTTCAAATGGTGTATCACTAAAGAAAAAGACCCTATCGCTGAGGACTGGGAATCACGATCGAAACGCTTCCCATCGATAATACCTCTCGATGTTGACTTTGTTGACACAGTTCGTCACGATACGGAACACGATCGTTTGTCTCTCCTACTGGAACCGCACAAAAATATCCATCGTCCGGTCACACGCCAACCAGGCCACGCTTCCCGGGCGCCACGGGATTGAAATTCGCCTACTTACCATTAACCGTATTTGCGCAGCACTGCTGCAAACTGTTGCCGATTGTTTGTTTTATTTACCCGCGCGCCAGTTCCCATCGACCGTGATTGGCCATCGCAGGAAGGGGCAAACAACGGCATCGAAGCCAACGATAACGACGACGATGTTGCGGTTATTATTATTGCCATCGACGAGAAAACGTCCCCGAGGCGGGAATGTTCGGACAATGCAGACGCGGAATTTTCCCGGACCCGGACCCTAACCAGGTTCCCCGATGGACGCCTCATATTGGATGTTTACCCGCGATTGTCACGCTGACGGCCAGTACGCTTCCCGGGGCGTAGTTCTGCGTGGCGTTCGTTTGTTTGTTTATCGGCGACGGTCCGCGCGACAAGTGACAGTAGAGTGCGGCCGTCATCCGGAGCTCCAGGGCTCGTAAAAATAAAAGATCAACCGAATCCCGAACCGAAGGTAAATAAATAGTAAAATCCCTTCCGCGCGGTGATGAATTTATTGTTTATCACACCGGCGTCCCGATTTCGTCCGTGTTTTTCGGGCGACCCCCGTTTCGATGCCCGTCCGCATCCGCTGCCCCGTTCCCGTTTGCTACGGCTCTTATTTGCTTGGCTTGTCCGTCCGTTTCATCCTGCCGGGTTTTCCCACTTTGCTGGTGGCATCAAAAGGTCACGTGCTTGTTGTGTGTCGAACCCAATCGTTTGATGTCAACTGATTTGTTGCCCGAAGGGTGGCAGCTAGTTGTTCACGCCAAAGTACACATACCCGCTGGAAAGTGGTCAATGGACATTGATTTCATTGGTAAGAAGTTTTATTTGATTCTTCTATTTAAGTTTCTAGCGAATTAAAACTGAAGATTGTAATATAAGTAATTGTACAGACAGATAATGTACCAATCAGTGGTTTAGATTACTATTTATTGCTTGAAAATTATTGATAGTATACAGTCCGATAATTTTTTTTTTCTATGCCATAAATAAATGTTGTGTTATTTAGTTTTTTATGCGCTCATTAGATTGAATTTGAAAATACAATTGAAAAAAAATTAAGCATCATTTTTTAACTGTAACTAAGCCATCATTTCGGAATGCAGTTTAAAGTTTCAATTGTTTTCTATGAAAGTGGTAGACTTTATTATACTGTTTCTTGTTTAATTAGAGCGTTTTTACTTCTGTTTTCGGAGTGATTTCTGATATTTCTTATCTTAAACAGAGAAAAATTCATGTTGTAAAATTTCTAGGTTTTTTAATTGATTGAAGTTTTTTATGTAAAAAACCTTACACGAATAAGAATGCCTTATTGGGTGCTAAAATTGATCATAGGTTAGAGATATTTGCATTTCTATTTAACAATGCCATGAAAACAAAATGTATCCTAAATACTTTCGTTTTGAATACTTTTGTTTATGGCAATGTTCCTCAACTTTATTACAGCCACATTTTAAATGTCATGCACGCGAAACAATTTTACCCCCGTTTAAACTCGGCAGCCGTTAACATTAAAGCGTGTTTAAGCACCCAAGTTATACGATCGACTTGACATCAAATGAAGTGGACAAATTCTTTGCCCTCAAATGACAGTGTCGAAATAATGATTATTACCAATGGGCTGTTTTGTAGGATTTGGGCAAAAACATAAAAAAAATCAAGAAGAAAAACTGTCCCCTGTTCGTCACTCGCTAACATAAAACGCACTCGCATGCCGTTGCCACTTTTTATCGCTTTCACCCAACATAAACCAAGTCCCCTAATGGGATAACGATACCGGGTATGGCTATGATACGCAATCGCCGGCCTAGAATTGCGACACTAGGAAAAAGCCAGCTTGCAACAAGATGGCCCCCCGGGAGGAGGGAAAAACATTCCCTGGCCATCCCTGACCAGCCCGGCACCTGAGCATCTTGAGACGAACGCCATATTTCTTTTAGCGGGGCCATCTTTTTCTAGCTGGACGATTGCGAGAGTGAAAACATTTTGTTCCTCCTCCCGAGGGGAGATGTCTGCTCAAAGCGGTTTGAGGAAATGGCCGGGAAAAGTTCAGCTCTCGGTCCGTTCGTCGGTTCGTGCGGTTCCCGAAGCGGTGGACAGTTTCTTCTCCCCCCTCCTTAATCCCGACCGAGAAAACGGTCAATGGTCAACCGAAACGATGGAGGGGAGCTTTATCGTTATCGCTTCGTTTATTTTTATTGAACCATTCGATCGCTTTTGATAAATCGGACCTTTTTGGCAGATTCCATTTTCGGTTGCTTGGTACGGGAAGTAGTTCGGGCTGGGTGCCGTTTTTATGATCTCACCATTTTGAACCCTCATCCGGATCTTCGGGCCGGGCAAATGGTGGGTACATCACAACTTTCGCAGCTGAGCTAAAGGGATAAGCATATCTGCTGAAGGATACGCCTGTGTCCAATCCCAAAAAACCCAAGATATGTCCTGAGGCGCCTCTTTTACACTCTCTTCCAGGATGCCCGGATTGCCGGAGGCACTCGTCGAAGTCGAGGGAATAAAAATTAGTAAACCCAAGCCCAAGAAGGGCGAACATAGCATTGGGCACATTCCTGACTGCTGCTGCTGCACTGATGTCCCGATCCGGTGTGATACGGTTACGAAGTTCTAAGCAGCCGTAACGAATCGTCGAGTGAATGGTGCTGTTTCGCCCCGGTTTTTTACGACGTAGGCAATGAAGCCCAAAATGGGAGCGTAAAGATACGAACGTCGGTTTCGGACGAATCTGGATGGTTGTGGAATCGAAGGGGTGGAAGGTAGAATGGAATCCTTGGAATGTGCATCGTTTGCTTATTCATGCCAACGGGCAAACAATTCACTGTTCCTAACGAGGACGCTGGACACAGTGAGATAAGGTGGAACACTCAAGAGGACATTTTAAATACTCGACTGTTTTGATTATTTTTAACCGATAATAATTCAAAAACAAATAAAAATCCATTTTTGCATTGTAAATGATGATGGTGCCGCTGTAGTATGAAAAAACCTTGTACTAGAAATGTATGTAGCTAAGTGACGTAATGTAATAATGGGTCGTACAATACTCCAATCCGTATCTCAAAATTGGACAAATTTAAGCCACTGAATTTTTAAGGGCTTCAAGACATTGTTTACGATACGTTACTCAGACATGTTTTGAGCTTCTGTTTTTTATTCACTACCAAAGTTTGCAAGCCTCATTTTTTCCATCCATCAAAAGCATGGGGTTTCAATACGTGTAACTGTTCAAATTTTATTTTATAAATTATTCTTTTTTAAATTCTTCTAGTATAATATACTGAAATTAGAAGAAAAATCGAATTCGACTGTAAACGTATTTAAAAAAAAAGCGTTAAAACATAAAATATCGTTTTTTCACGGTTCCAACTTTGCGTAGTAAAACTAGAACATTAAACAATGTATTGAATTAATACTAAGTTAACCATTAACACACAAACAATTTTTTCCCCGAAATGTACGTCCTTTATACCACCGTGCAGGGGTTCGTTGGAAAATGTGACTCTTTTTTCCTTTTGCTCGCCATGAGTGGGCGCTGTTTTGCTATCTCTAATTTGAATTCGTACTCCTAATATGCAATTCTCCAAAAGTCCTCCGGAAATCTACGTTTTATATGTGTTTCACAAAAGGTCGTAGTTTAAATTGCATGCTGTAAATGGTTTGTGTGGGGTTTTATTTCATGTTGAAACACAACTTCATCTGTTCTTTACCATTTTATTCAATATGTTATGTTCTTTTTATTGTAACGTATAATTTTAATGTAATTTGTGCATACATAATAATAAAAAAATCAACTAGTGTACGAATCCTTACTCAAACGCTAACGATTAAAAAATTCAAACAAGGTTTTCAAAATAAAGCTAGCCGATGAATTTTCGTTCCACACTTTGTTTGAAACGTTTCCCCGCCGTTCGAAACAGTGATTTGCAATAGGCGTCGTACTGCATCGCCACCCCAATGCAAGGGCCATTGTTGGCATCGATAATTAATTGACATTCCGCAAATGCTTCAGAGGAAGCTTCCGTAAATGCCAAGCGGATAAAAGGTTTAGAAATGTTCCATGAACCAAGGGTTGAGCAAGGAAAACTGGCTCATGAGTAATGGAGCTTTACTTACGCGAGTCATTCGGTTGGTGGTGAAAGTATACAGTCAACTCGTCCATCAATCAAAGGATGATCTTTGCAACAACTTGTTTGTCACTGGTTTGGTAATCTACTCTGTAGGGTTTGGAGAAGAATATATAGTGTAAAATGGTACAATTAAGTAAACACTAAATCTTCATAATGTGAAAATTATAGATCAACAATTGTACGTCTTATGAAAAAATGATTTAAGCCTCTGTGATAAGTAAACTATTTTATAGAAAATAGTAGAAGAAAAAGACCAGACAAAGAGCTTGCTTGCAAAGTAGATACATTTATTTATCGATTTATTTTACAAATGTGAAACGAGTTTTCAATTCATTTGTATGCACAACTAGTGGTTACAATAAGTGAGACGGATTATCTAAATCACCCCGGTTTAGGCAAAACTACTCCGCTGTTATCAACAACTTGATAAGATAAAAAACGGTTTAACGACGTTTGCGCCTGTTCGCCATGATTCTGGCCTGCCCGGCAATACTTGTCGTACGTGCAAGTGTTTATGAACGTCCCGAATCTAACCACAAACGAACTGGTCGAACATTATAATACATGTCCAGCACCATCGCTCCCGGCGCAATAATTGACCGCATGGCTGAGGGTTGTCTGTTGCCAGTTTGTTCATTTTTTCTGTTCTGCAAAAAGCTAGTTCCCTGTGTTGCCTGGTTTAGTGTGTTTGTGCCTTCTGCTCGCCCGATGCAGTAACATTGATAGACGACAGATGACAAATGATGGTGTGCGATCCATTTGATCAATGTTTCACAAACTGATGTGAACCGTGCATTTCTAGACCAAGTCGGATATGGTTTTTATTACAGTGATGGCTGTGCGAAGTGATAACTTTGCTTTCAAGAATACTGCAATACTACAAAACTTTATTTTGCAAGAATATGGTTATTGTTTTTTACCTGTGTACAAGTATACAATATTTTGCCAATCAATTGTTTTTGGAATAAAAAACAATACAATTATAATGCAAACGTCAACGAGTTTATGGTATTCCAAGTAGAGAAGATAATAATTTAAAAAAATAAAAAATATCGTAATACAAAATGAATACTATCATAACTATAAGAAAGTTTAGTAAACGTCCCTGCTAATGAATTATGATATTCATGAGGCCACCACTGTAAGTAACGCACAAGGATCCACATTACATGACACTTTCCTGCTGCTGTTGCTGCTGCTGCTGCTGTTCGAGCAACGTGTTGCACAGTCCATTTATGTGCGAGTTCGATTGACCACCGAGGCCGGGACTGTTCGGCAGGTAGCCGTGTTGTTGATGCGGGCCCGGCTGTGACATCGTCTGATGCTGGAGTCCTGCAACGACACCGTGATGCTGCAAGTGCATCGGATTCTGTTGCTGCAGAGAGGCGGAAGGGACCGATGGTCGCTGGCTACCGTTGGGTGGAGTGCCGGGGTGGCCGGGAGCATTCGGGCCGGATGTTTCCTGATTGCAGAAGTACGAGTTTTGCATCGAGTAGAGTCGATCGATCGGATTGAGCATTCCTGATCCGGAGATGGCATCCTGGGGCGAGGAGGCGGGATGCCCAATCGTATTGTTATGGTGGTTACTAGTGCTGGGTGGTCCTCCGTTCATGGATGCGGTCAAGTGCTGAAGCGATACGCCGTACTCCAATGGCTCGTTGCTGTGCATCGTTGTCGTCGGATCGATGTTCATGTTTTCCGTCTTGATTCCGGGTCCAGTTCCGGCGTTTGAATGAAGCTCTGCAGGAGGCACCGGAAGTGCAACATGCCGGACCATGAAGACCGGAGCAAGGGAGGGTAAAGATCGCGAAGGAAAAGCAAACGAAATGCATTGAGATGTGAGTGATTGCCACAGGCTAGCAGGTTGGTGTCTGAGTGTTCTTTATTTTTATCGTAGAAAAAGTATTTCTCGTGTTCGAAATATGCAGTATACAAATAACACACAGTAGTTGACGATCACTACCTCGACGGCGTGGGTTCGAATCCTGACCAAGATCGGACCTTGCCCTGTACGAGATGACTGACTATCCTCGAACACAAATGTTCGTAAGCCCTTAAAAAAGTCAGGCATGACCACGAAGAGAAGAAGTTTAAGAAGGAATAAGAAGAAGTCAATAAATCCCATATCATCTAGTTTTGCACATTTAAATTCACTTATTATATGTGTTTTATCAAAATTAAACCAAAGCGGCCAGTTTTTAAGCGATTAAATCATACCATAACTATTCTAAACTTGCAGATGGATTATGGCATAATAATGATACAAAATCAACTTAAGCTACATAGATTTTAAAAGCACAATTACTTTAGAAGGAAACATTGTACATACGATGAGCGTCTACGCATTGCCACGTTTCCCTTTTTTGGATGGTACGTTAGAAAGTTCTACAATAAGATGCTTCGTACACAACAGGGTTATTCAAGCAATGAAATGGTATGTACAAATATCAAATAGCAAATAATTTTTTCTTTAATAAAATACCAATAGAATATATATTTGTCTGCACTACCCTTGTTATGCCAGCCAAACACATTTATGTTCTTTTTTATGATGCCCACCACACATTCATTCAATCGTACCTTATTTGTTGGGCCTTTCCCCTTCTACCTGTTGTACATCTTGTTTTTTCGGACCTTTGCCGTGCATTGCACGAATATGTGTAGAGTTTATTCAATTTATTTCCGTACGAACGGTACTATTTGTAGAAGTTTACTAGCTTGACCCCGCCTTCGAGGAGAATAAACGGTACCAACAAGGCCAACGTTAGCCCTGCAGGTGGCGATGACTTATTTCACCCTCTCACGGACAAGATGCCCCAATAATGTTCGGGGATAATGGAAAAATTGTGATGGTATAAAATAATTTCCAACATCCGACAGATCAAGAAAGAAAATAAAGAAGGGAAAACGGCACCTCCCCATAACCCCATGCGCCATCCGGCTAGATATGCAACCGGAGTTCGATGTCGTCCCGGGCTTTAGGAAGATTATCGATGTTGCCAGGAGGATTTCCCACCGCACCGGACGGCGGCATCCCGGCGTAAACGTTCACACAAATTCTGGCCACAACGGAGCCAGAATGGGGAGGAATGTCGAACGGGCGAAAGTAAGGAAGTGTCCATATTTTTCGCACACACTAAATCCCATTCGTTGACGCCGTTCTGCCGATGCGATCAGCTTTAATATGGCATGGTTTTTCTTTACGGCGTTCGCCCGAAAAACCCCCACCCGGTGGGAGAGGTTTTCACCGCTACAATCCGGGGCAACTTAATAAATCACAACATCATACCCCGTACGGCGTTTGGGAATGGGGATGGAAAATCTTTGCCGTGCGCAAAAATAACACGAGAAAAATTGGAAGAAAACCACATCCCACTGTGCAGACGAATGGCGATGGAAGACGTCGTATGAAAATCCTACGGGCTCAAGCTCGTTTATGACGGGCTAAGCCTTGAAGTTTGAAGGTGGAACAAGGGATGGTAAATGGTGGAGACGACAGCGAAAAGGGAATTATGTTGCAGGATTCAGCAGATCCGGTTCTTACGTTTCACAACGATGAATCGTTCTTCGGGTTTCGTATCTTTGCAGGACGTCTTAAAGTCGATACGACAGCGACTATCCTTGTACATTCTTGTACAGGTTTACGGGTATGGGTGTGTGTGTGTATTTTATCGTATGTTTATAGCCCTGATGTGTCCATTCAAGCGAAAAGAAACGAGGCATGAATTCCTTCCTAATACCTTCGGTAAATAGCACTACCGGGTTTTCCCACCCTCCTTACATCCTTCTTTCCGGTTACTTTTTCTTGTTCTTTCTCTTCATCTTGGAGAAAGGATGCGTTCGCTCTTGAAGTGTTTGCGCGAAGCCGTGAGCGGTCGGAAGAGCGATGCGATGCCACTCCTAAATCTCCCCCTTCGTTCGCAGCCAAACATGGCCGCCGTATCTTTTTGGTGGGAACCCCATTGGGACAGGAAAGGAACCCCATTCGTCCCGCACGTTTTGGCCAGGTTGGGCTAAAGGTATTTTTCTTCCGTCTACTTTCCGGAGCTCGTTCGCAATTGGGCCAAACTGGCAGCAAGGCAGCAAGTGTGGGACGAGGGAAAATAAAACGCTTGGCCATCCTCTGTGCACGGTTCTGGACATGAAAAATAACCCACCGAGGAAAAAAGCGAAACGACCGGTATTCATGGCCCCAGGTTTTCTTGCACGAAGGACGGAGTTTTGTCTGGTTGTTGTCGGTTGAAGACGCTCCCGGAAGAAGTTTTGCGTCCTCGCGCAGCAGGGTGTTCTCGCCCCGTAAGTCCTTTCCTCTGCAAAAGCCTCCCAGGGAGAGATTCCGATTATTGGAGTTGTGTAAGTTGGGCGGGGAAGGGGGAGAGTTTTATTGATTTTTCCGTCCACCGTGCCTCCCTTGCGCAGAATTTTCTTCTCCTTCATTTATCAGTAACCAGGTAGGTGCTAAGTTAGGCGGAAAAGTTCTGGTCAGAAAAGTCCTTTTAGTTCAGTCCCCTTCGTGTCTGATTGGGCTTCTTACGTGATACGAATGGAAAATGAAGGTGTAGAAAAAGTGAGAAGAAAAGAAGTCTTAAAGTTCTTGTTCGAAATCTTATCATTCAAGATACCTTCTGAGAATGTGCACCTGAGAATATTTTAAATTTACAAGATGACTGTAAGATGAATTAGCCTGTTTTCGTGGCATCTACATGAATATAAAAATTATGAATGAAAATCAATTTTGACATTGGCTTTCGCACTGGAAAAAGCGTCAGCTCATGAAAAGCAACGATTGCTATAAAAAAAAATTTTCTTCTATTGATTTATTTGTTTAGTCAAATTTAATAAAGTTTTGTGGTGAATATTTTTTAATCTTCCCAAATATGAGTTGAAAGAGGTTATAAACAATTCATTAGTGGTTTTCCTAATGTTGATCCTGATGTGTCCTGTGGAATTAAATAAATCCACTCTTTGTTTCGTCTTAGCAATTTTACTTACATAGAACGAAGGACAAAAGGAAAGTATGACTTTCTGAACCTTTTACATAGATTTCCATTTTGCTTAACGGAAGTTTTCCTCCTCCATTAACCAATGCTTTCCTGTTGCTTTGTGATAAACTTTCCACGTTCAATCAAAAACTTTTAAAAAGTCAAAACAACAAGAACTGTGACGGGAAATGTCATGAATTGTTTTACCCTCTTCCATGTATTTTGAAAAGTTCTCCTCCATTTTCCATTCCCCAAGCGCGTTCGATTGGAACATTTGTGTATCGAAAAGAAACAATGGAACAAAACCGGGTAACGGGAAGCATTTGTAGAGTTCCCCACTTTTATACCAAAGTTGTCTCCTTGGCAACCGAAAATACACCGTATTTCGTAAGCCGAATTTCTTCTTGGATGTTTTTCCCGTAATTCTTGTTGGATGTTTTTCCTTTCATTTCTTATCGGAGGCCAAACATTTTGGAATTCCCCCATTGTCGAACGTATTCGTTGGTTTTGGACAAGGCGATTGAAAACAGCGAACGGAGTGAGTGAATGATGACGCAGTCGTTGCATACTTTCCATTGTGGGGAAAATCTCGATGACAATTTTTGGAAGAATTTCATGAATTTATTCCGTAGTGGTGTCCCATCGGTTTTTCTTTGTTATGCTTTGACTACTACTTTTAGCGAAGGTTCAGGGATTTGGTCGGATTGCGAAGTTGAGAATGTAAGGTTTAAAGAAACTTCTGTCCTAAAACAGTATGTGAACATGGCACACAGTTTTAATGAAAAGTAAAAGATGGTTGGTTTCAAATGAAATTTCTGATAGATACAATGATAATTAACGATGTATTGTCTACAAAAAAACGAATGCACGTAAACATTACCCTAAAATCTGCGTAACCCATCGTCAACAGGTTGCTAATCCGTTACATTGCCGCCATAATCTGCTAATACTACAATATTTATGGTTACACGCCGGCTTCTGGTGCTTGTGTACCAACTTTGTGTTGTTTGTGTTTGCACACCTGAAAACATTTTGTTCTCTGATGCATGTCTGGCCATGCTAGGACATAAATTTCAATAAACTCTTTTTGCTTTCTCTCAAAACACTAACCGTGCAAGGGAAGATTGTTGGTGGCAGTGCTTACAAAACGTTTTTGTACAGTTTGTCACTGAGTTTACATCCTTTTTTCCGTTGCATCCCACATTTCCGACGTGTTGAATCGTGGGGAAACTTTCTCCAACTCACATTAGAGGGAGGAGGAATTTGTTTCGTTCCATGCAGGAACGATACGACACAATGTGAATCGGTAATGAAGTTATAAGTTTTTAGAACAACAAGACTAGTTACGTCTAGTGGTGCTGCACAATCAGGTTTTTCAAAATGGAAGGTAACCGTAAAATGTGGCGGATTGTTGTTTTTTTTTTCATTTAAACTATCGATGGAAAAATAGCCATGGAAAAAAATGAATGCCATCCAATGTTTTTGCTTTACAATACATTTAAAAATCTCATTGGTCAAATTTAAATTCAACCTCACCTCACCATTTAGCCTCACCATCAAAACATTTTACAGAGCAAAGTCAAAAGCTAATGCGAATTGAGGAAAGAATTTTACATTCTTCCATTAGATCAATAAATTGAAATTATTTACTTGTTTATTTCTAGTAGCCAATGTTTTGATATAAAGAAAATTTATAATTTTCACTCACTTATCAAATCCAATACCCACTTCGATAAATTCCTAGGTTGTAATCCGGCAGATTTGTTGTATTATAACATTTTTGTAAAGCTAAATGAAGGCTTAGACCTGTTGTTTTCACTTCATGTCCTCAAAAAAAGTATGACTGTTTTATTAAACCAAACAATTTTTCTCTGTGTACCTAATGTATGAGCAGGGTTTGCCTTTGCTTGTTTGTTGCGACACAGTTCGCCTTAAATCGCTACCTCGTTCTCCACGCAGCATTGCCAAACATAATGCTGTGTCGCCTTTTGTCCAAGTGTGACGGCGAGCAGGGATTGTGTGAACTCCAAACATATTTCATGTTGTTCTTATCGCAAGGGAAACCATTTGGTGTAACCCAAAATAGGGGGATTGCCCAAAAAAGTAAAAAAGAAGAAGGTTCAAATCCATAACACAGAATAAATAAGCCTTCACAAAAAAATGGTTGCAAAAACTTTTGCCCAACCGATGGCGACATTGTGGTGAAGGTGGTGACTTCGTGCCGAGGGCTTTTTGTTTGAGTTTTTATCCGTACCTCTTTTTTGTCACCCACACATCCAGCGAAGTGTGATAAACTGCAGGTGATTGTGGTCGACAAATTTAGAAATAATTGTGTGGATATAACCCACGGTTCGCATTCCGACATGGTGTGCGATTTGTCGCTTCACTTACCGTTGTCGAAGGATTTACCACCGAATCGGGCGCCTCCATGCGGGCCGTGTTGATGTGGGTGAGCGTTATGCTGGTGTTGGTGGTGGTGATGATGGTGATGATGGTGGTGGTGGTTATTGTTGTTGTTGTTGTTGTTGTTGTTATGACCGTGCGTCGAGCCCATCGCTAGCCGAAAGTAGTCGTCCTCGAGGTCCAGCTCTTCCTTCACGATTTTGTAGGGGTCTGGACCACCGAGACTGAGCCGGCCCGTTCCACCCCCGTACGTGCCACCATCGTTGTCGGTGACGGTTCCCTCGTTATCGCTGCAGCTATCATGTAGATAGGTGTTTGATCCTGAAGAGGAAAAACCTCATAAATAAACGAAAATTTATCTGAATTAATTTGATTATTGGGGGTGCCCATGGCGCAGCGGTAGCGAAAGGAAACACCACACCACAGGTGTGGGATCGAATCTCGAATCTGGCACCCTCCAGTATTACGAACGGCTGACCACCGATCTATAATATACCGTCTTTCAGTCACACAAACTCTCTTCGGAGAGAGGCCTTGTCCCACTAGGGGATGTCGTGCCACATAAAAAAAAAAAAAAAATTTGATTATTTTGCGAACCCATTCATTTTTGCGGTGGAAAAATAAAGCGTCTTAGGTTTTATGAAGCTACAGATCAGCCGCAGGTGAACAGCGCATGTTGACTCCTTGCCTATACAAGAATATGCACGAGCCACTGGGAGTTAAAATAATTTAGTTTTCAAATAACAAAAACAATGAGATTCTGACAAAATTTAAAATTTTCAATATGTGAGCAAATTCTTTCCTAATAAAAAAGTCATCATTTATGTTTTATGAAGGACAAAGGACTGTCGGGGGTCCGCGACAGCCGAGCGGTAGCGCCGGTTAGAAAATCGGCCCATGAGCGCCGGGGCTCACCACTTCGACGGCATGGGTTCGAATCCCAACTGAGACCGGACCCTCGCCTGTACGAGAGGACTGACTATCCACGTACAACAGGGAAACAAGTCTCGTAAGCCGTAAGGCATCACCAAGAGGTCGTTACGCCAAGAAGAAGAAGAAGGACAAAGGAAGATATTTAATTATGTGACAAAATATTCTTCAGAATATAGCATACACATTTCAAAAATGAACAGTTCACAGTGCCTTATTTCGGTAAATCCTCAAAACGATGTAATAGTTAATTTATGACTCAGTCAATAGCGTTTATTCCAACATTATTGACGTAGTGGATTCTACCGATGATCGATAAATTTTACCGATTGAAGATTCAATAAATTAGTAGTTATGAAAATGTTTGTTTCAGAAAAGTCATCAATTTAATGACAAGTAGAAATTTTACTAGTTCAAACTCGATGCGTTGAATGGAGCTAAAAGACGTGATGCTGTTTAAAAATTGGTAAGGAAAGACGTTAAAATATCGAACAGTAAAAAATAAGATGCATTCCTTGAATGTGTTGTGCTACAACCGGTTCTCTTAACTTTTTAACAAAGAGAATCTTTTTAAAGTGAATCTAACTGGCAAAAGAATGCAAATGCGAAGTACAGACGTGGCGCGTCTCGGTGCAAAACCAGAAGGACCTTTTTTTGTGTTTAAATAAGGGGAATTCCCAGGAAACTATTTGAAATTTTGATTTATTTTCACACTCACGTTGCAGTTGAGAGAACTATTCTCCTTTAACAACTGCGTATTGCAGCATCATCGTGTAACTCTTTAATCAACAACGAGGAATCAAATTATTTAACACAGGTTTTTCGATGATATCGTTTTGAAAAAATTGAGGGTATTTTAATTGGGAGCGCGGAAACGATACGAACTGTCAGAGTTCTCGTCGCGGTCCCATACAAAAGGTAAACAACACCTTTGAAAAAAGCGAAAAAATGGCTAGCCGCGTCGTTTCGTTTCCGCGCATCGTCTCGACACGTAGGTGGCGTCGTTTTGGATCGTCGAGACGGCCAGCCATTTTTTCGCTTTTTTCAAAGTGTTGTTTACCTTTTGTATGGGGCAGTGTCGAGAAGTGTATCGTTTCCGCGCTCCCAATTGTAATACCCTCAAATATTTTTGGTAAAACAGTGCTTTTATTTGGTTATTTAAACTAACCTTTCGAAATCGGAATGATTAGTACTTTAAAAGATGAGCAGGTGTTGTTTTGGTTCAATTTCTAAAATGTGGCAGTGAGAACAAAGAATGTTTTAACAGTTGTTAATTATGTGGCAACAAATTGAATAAGTCTGAATTTTATAGATTCATAGGTTGAGATGAATTTTTAAAAATGTTTAAAATATTTTTTAAATTTTATTCCTTAAAAGAGGTAAACTTGATCAGAACTCCAAGTACAATCAGACAAAGAAGAGGAAACAGACAAGCATCTCTTATACAGTACCGGTTTGTCTAACATCCCTCCCCATTCGACACTCCTGACTGCGCACCAACCCAAACATGAAGGGCCGTAAAATGTGGCATAATGCAGTGCCAATGGAAAATGGGAACCCGACGGAATGTTTGACACCATGACTTACAGCCGGGAAACATTCCCATCCTGCAAGTGTCGCGCAAGTGCTCGTGTTCGGTTGTGTTGATTTTGAATTTTCTAGCAGCTTAGGGAGTGCTTTCGCACACACGAGGAAAATGGGACACTCAGGCTGCTGTGTTTTTCCGTTCCTGGATCCGGGATGGAGGATCGTGTGAAAGTGTTACCCTTTGCGGGTGTTTTTCAAGTATGTACCGTAGCCTATTAGAAGCGACCTGTAAAATCTTCCTTGCGGCCGTAGGGAAATGGCAGCTATGCTATGGAAAAAGGTGTAGTGGTACAAATTCCTTCACCGGTACTCTATCCCCCCGAACCCGTGCGTTTAACCCGACAGCAATAGCTTACAAGGATCTGAAAACCGACGTTATCGAAGTTGAAGACTGCAAAACACGGAAACCTCCAGAAGGTTCCTCCGTTCGGAAAGGTGAGTCTAAAGGTATTGAAACGTGTTGCGGCAAACCGAGTTGGAGTTGGTGAAAAATTGACTGCCCCGGTAAGACTTCCGAAGTGGCGTCGCCAGAATAAATTCATGCCTTCCCGGGGGATTCGTCCTCGGCGATCAATACTTACGAGAGTTTTCGTCTTTGATGCGGAGTGACAACTTGGCACCACCGCTCTCGTTGTCCGACAACTCCTCCTGGGAGTCGTTACCGCCCTTTCCTACGCCTCCGCTGTGGTTTTTACTTCCGGTGCCTCCTCCGCCACCGTGGTGTGCACCTTTGTTGCCTTCCTTCAGCTGCTTTTTCTGTATTTTCTTCATTTTGGCTCGCTGGTTTTGAAACCACACCTGCGTTAATGGCACGGAAAAGACGGTGGACCGCATTTTTAGTGGGAGAAGTAAATGAATTGTTTAGTGGTTCGGATTAAGTGAATAATTTGACCATGATGAAAACAAGATTTTTTGGAGTTTTCAATGACAAAAAATTTGCTGAGTAGAGGGAAAGTAAAGGTTTTGTTTGTGTTTTTAGAGTGGTAAAGGTGGTGGTTTTTAATAGCAGAATAGATTGCTTCGGAAGCTTCTTCTGCTTCTTAATTTCTTAAAGTTAATTTACATCGTCATTTGTAGTCGTAAAAACAATCAACAGTTTTTAAAGGTGGTTCACGCACACACTTTTTGGGATTAACGTGTCATATTTCAAAAAGCTAAAAGATGAAAATAACTCAAATTCGGTATTTCAGAAAATATAGGTTTTTCATCGGTTTAAGACTATACAAAAATGTAAAAAACTATACAAAAATGTAAAAAACGTGTGATAACTTTTTGAGTCATTTTCTCGACTTGGCAGGACTGTATAGGAGTTAGAGAGTGGTAAAAACGACGATCAAAATATCCACTAAAAACTATTCGTAAGCTTTGTTTTAGATGTGGCTTTGTAGATTGAAGGTCATGTTTTCTTTTGTATAAAATATTCAGCCGTTTTTGAGAAACTAGAATTGAAAATTGCGAAGCGGTCAAAATGATCGCTTTTTGGATCCTTCTGTAGATTGTCTACATTTGAAGAACTGATCTTTTGTTCGAAAACTTTACCAAATTTATCAAATCCTCGTTAAGTAATGATTTTTCAACATTTTCACTAATTGTGTTTTGTGAAAAGCTGGAAATCAACCATCGATAGCAATATAGTGGATTGTGCCTCTGCCTCGTTTTGCTAGTTTATTCATCTAAATCAAAGGACCATTTGTAATTCTATCTGACCTGCACGATGCGTATGCTGAGTCCGGTGTCCTTTGCCAAGCCCTCGCGGATCTTCCGGCACGGTTTCGGCGAGATGTCGAACGATGCCTTGAAGGCACGGCGCTGCTGCGTGGTCAGGATGGTGCGCGGCCGTTTCGGACCTCGCCGACCGTCGATGCGCGTCTGGAACATGTCGTCACAGCAGTAGTCGTCTGCAATTTCACACCACAACGGTAAGCTTGGACGGCGAGTCGCGATTGGCCCAAGGCAGGGGCCCGTAACCCTTACCGTAGCTGTAGCCCTGGAACATCTCCACCTCCTTCTCGTAGTCGGGCCGGCAGAACAGCTGGCTCTGCTTGATGACGTACTGGTCGCCCTTCTGCAGCCGCACGCCGCAGACGACGCAGATGAAGCACTTCAGATGGAAGACGTTATCCAGGGCGCGCATTACCAGCTCGTCGGCACCGATCTTGTCACCACATCCGAGGCATCTGTTCCGCCCGTACAGCCTGCAAGAAGGGGCAAAGATAGAGCGGAGAAGTGTCAAATGGCAAAGGCGGGGGTTCAGCTAAACGGTTTTCGATTATCATTGCGAAACTTTCACTTCCGGCCGCGTTCGAGTGGAAAGTGCTCGGGAAAAGGAGGCTTGCGGTGTGGCTTGCGGGGAAAAACTGTGAGCGCAAACTTCCGCCCGAATCGTCGAATCGTGATTCCGTTACCTAGCATTGTTTTAAAGTGTGATTATCGGCCCGTTATTGAAAGGTGATTTGAGTGTCTCGTTTGATAGTAATCAAAGGCAAATTTGCCTAAATGTTTATTGTCTGGTCTTAGAAAAATAAAACGAAAGCGAAGAAAATTTCAAGAAACTTTTTTCCATATGATCTCAATTATCTACTCGATGGTATTTTCTTTTGTTTGAATGCAAAAAACTGTCATTACATTAAGATGCATACTTTGATATTAGTAACTTTTTTAAGAACTTTTTTACTGGTTTGTTTCGCGAGGATAGCAACATGTTTATTTGTTTAACGATTTTACTTATTTTTCACACACTTGCGTGAATTTTCAAAAGGTTTTTTTAATTTGCTTTATGAGCAGAAAGTAGTAAAGTAAATACATCATTTTTCTGCCATATCTGCCTTTGAAACCCTTCAGCTTTGTCGCTTCCAAAAAAGAAATAGAATATCTGCGTAACATTTTTGGCCGATTTAGGTTTTGCTTTTTCACCCAAGAATCCAATAACTGTCGACGTGTCACATATGAATCGACAATCACTATTTTTTATCTCACCTTTTTGCCATCTGACTGATGAACGTTTGATCGTATCGATAGGAGTATTACAACCATATTACCCTTTACCGAATGAGACAATGGTTTGGCACGAAGTGGCGATGGAAAGCTGCATCGTTTACAAAACATGTACATGTACATGGCAGGGAAATCGACTAGTCATCGCTCTTTCTTTCGGTGGCAATGGAAAAGAGCTGTGTGGAAAGGCGTAAAAAACGGCCAAATAGTGCAATCATCATCGCCATTTGCCAACTGACTGTGGAAAAGCTATATCCTTGCCTTTGCCGGCTACGCCACAAAGACATTTATCGTCAGGCTCTCCCACTGCCGTCATACCGGGAGCTTTACCCCTTTTTCACGTGTACCAGAATACATTAACCACGTGCGCTGCTGTCGCCACGTTGACTTTCCAATTCGGTGTAGGAAAGTGCCAGTCCAGTCATTCAAGGTCGCGGCAGGTCGGGATGAATCAATGTCCAATTGGTTTCGTTTTTCCTTTACCATTTTCCCTTCGAGGTGAGATGAGTAACATTCTGCACAACCCCACACGCGCACACACAAGAGTATGTACAAGGGATGACAAATTGCCCATAATTTATTTTACACCACATTGTGATTGTCATTAAAATTCAATCCATCATCCTTTAAACAATACGTTTTATGGCGCGACTTCGCAAAAGCAGAGGATTTCACTGTTCTGATATTTCGTGGCAAAGACTTTATTCTTGAGGGGCCCTAGTATGTGAGGGTCTTTCCCGGCCTGCACTCGGGAGGCGAAAAAAGGTTAGGATCTCGTTACCGGTTCTCAGGGGGAGCGCAAAAATCATACACAAGTTGGCCCGAGTCTAAGGGAGCGTGTCGAACGGAGCATATAAACGTCCAAAGGACATTGAAAACAATCAAATTTATGTGCTCACCATCGCCGCAACGTGTGGTAGGGCGAACGGAGCAGCGAACACGTGTGGACAACCCGGCCACGGTTGAACCCCTTTTAAATAGCATGTTTTGCCCTCTCATTACGAAAGGAACGAGTCGTGGGCAAACACAAAACTGACGGATGAATGGAAAGCAGCCTTTGAAAAAAGTGAACCAAAAGATTGGCATCTAATGTGTTGGCCCAGTGGATAATGTTTGCCAAATCTTTGATAAGTCTAAAATAAACGGAAGTTGCAGATTAGAAATTGAGCATGGGAATAGAACAAACACCAAAATCTACAAAACTTAACTTTAACTGAGTCAAACAATACCAAGAGTAGCGGATACAATTATTTTTCCCTGTTTTATGTAAGTTCATGTTCGACGGTAAATTTCAAATAAAGTTTGTAAAGAACCATCATATAATCCTACTTTTAGTATTGATGTACTACTTTTACTACTTTTAGTATTGATTACAACCTACAATATTACTTTTAGTATTGAAACCTTACAACAGTCAAGAAACATTTATTCGACCCTATGAACCGACATTTATTCGATTCTATGCATCTACTGCATAGAATCGAATTTTAAATTATTAAATTGCTGATTATTTTAGTTTTTTATTTTCTTCCGGTTTTTTTACGGTTTTCGTTAATTAAATAGTATTACCAAATCTGAACACCAATTATTATTTATATTTATTATAGCTTAAAATGATATACAGTTGGTCCCCGCAGTACGCGATACTCGATATACGCGAATTCGCAATACGCGATTTTTTAAAACTGACAGCTCATAGCGTTGCTCGAGTTCTGATTTGTCAATTTTACTTTGTTTTGGTAAAATGAAGTTTTTAATATGCACTTTTTAACAGAGATATAATTATGCAATACAAGAAATGGAACACTTATTAGTTATTTGGATAAAAGATATGTTAAATAAGCGGTTTCCTCTCAGTGTCAACTCTTCAATATGAGGTATAAACGATATGGCAGAGGAAATCCGCAATACGCGAAAATTCGATATACGCTATTGCGTTCGGTCCCAAACATTCGCGTACTGCGGGGACCAACTGTATGTGCCATAGAAACTTATTTTTTGAATAGAGTTTTCAATTCTTATATCATTTATTACATTAATATAACTATCAATACTAAATCACATATCATTTTTGTACTTTGAAAAAAATAAGTAAATTGCGTTAAATGGATATCACGTTATCAAACTGGCTGAACTCTTTTGTAAGATAATATTTTCATCGTAATCTGTCCATCACAAAAACAATACAAATCATATGCTACGAAACTACAAGGCTTTGTGATGGTTCTGGTGGTACCTGGTGAATCAAATTACAAAGAATTGAAAATATCTACAATAAGAATACAATCCAGAGGCAGATCATAGCGTAAGCAAACTAAACTGCTGCTTGGGATCATTATTTTTATTATTCTTCAAAAAAGTAGCTATGAAATGTGAAAAGTTAATGAAGACAATATAAATATTAGAATTAAACAACTGAATTATCTGAACTATGTTTTGATGAAGAAAAGGTCACTAAACGTAACCTTTTCGTGTTTGTTTTTGGGTTAAAATATAAAAGATTGATGCGTAATACAAAAAGATCAGTGTAAAGATTTTATCAAACAAGAGACAAATTTTCAGAAAAGTTGAAGGTACGTGGATCAGAAAAAATAATGTCCTGCACATTTCTGAATCTAGTAATAATGTTTAACATTGTATTAAGTTTGTATTTTCAACATTTCAGAAAAAAGTTCTTTTGTAGTTTTAAAATGTCTGAAAAGATATTCAATTAAAAAGCAAAAAGATGAATTACTACTCCATTTTGTTTATAGAAAATGATAACCGGTCGTAGAAAATGGCTCCATATAAAAGTTAATAATGGTTGCGCACGAAAGACGGCTTTGAAATCTTTTCAACGGAATAAAGTTAAGCAAAATGATAGTTTGATCTAAATTTGATTAAAAATTGAAACTTCATAAATTTTTAAATAAACAATTGAATGTTAAATGTAGTTTATGTATAGGAGGCCTTCAACTTATAGCTACTTGGGGTCCCTGGAACGCTTAATCCGCCTCTGACCCAACCACATATTCCAGTTTATTGTTATGTTTGGAGCAACATAATATTCCTTTACCATTCGACAAAACACAAGCAGATCCTTTCATTTAACTTCTTTTTATTGATTTTGCGACTTTCACGACGAACCTTCCCTGCATTTCCTACGCAACGCCCGACAGACAGTCGCGATCAACCACAACCGAAGCCCGGTGTCGTTTTACCAAAGCAAACCCGTTTGATTTTGGGGAAATTTACGACAGTCCATCTCTTACCCGGATGGGGCGGAAAAACGACATACCACACACCCACACACCGAAACCCAACTATCGGCCGTTGAGTGCCGAGGACAGTCGGACTCGCTAAATTCATGACACCCATAAAATGGATATTGTAAGGATTTAGTGGACTGTTCGGTTTTAATTTGGCGCTCCACTCCAGTCCGAGGACACAATGGAACAGAATGGCCGTTCGATGCGTTCTTCTGCCGTGGCGAAATCGCACACAGAACTAGACGAAAGAAGAAGAGCCTGCGGAGGTGCTTTGACACGCAGTAATAAAAAGAGGAATGGAATTGTCAGACGACTGTGTAGCTGTAGCACGATAATAAAATGGTAATATTAATTGGCGATCGTTAGAAGAGCGGAAAAATGCCACAGACATTAGGAGTCCATGCAAAAGCAGATTCGATTTTTCAAGAAGACCCTGCAACGACTTTGCTTGTTTGATAATTGAAAATATAAATATGCTTAAAATGCCTTTGGATGAAATTATATGTATCCTAACCGATCAGTTGCATGATAGGAACGAAAAATGTTTTTCAGACATTTTTTGAAAACAACAAGAAATTGACAAAAGAATATTGACAAAAAAGAAGGGAAAAAATAAACAAACGCAGGTGAAATGGAATTCCATTTTGAATGGCTGCGTTGACATTTTATATAGGCCCTTTGAAGCCCGTCCGACATGCTCAGAAATGGAACCGGAATTCAGCTTGGAGTCTATTCGACAGAACACCCTTAGTATGAATCTAAACAATAAAGAAAAATACACACACCCCCACCTGCACCGAAGCATCCAACGACCCATATGCGCATGCGATGGAAAATTGACAATCACTCGGCAAAATGTTTTGATCCTTCCGGCGCATTCCAGCGAATGGTGGCCGTCGTCATTCCATGGGCCGAAGACAATACAATAAAATGGAGGCATCGGCGTTCGCATTGTGTTTGCCTTTCTTTTTCCCTCTGGTCGAAGCAGTTGGGAAGGCGCGGGAAGCTGGCTGAGCGCGTTCGTTCGTTTTTCCACAATCGTACCCCGAATACCCGACACCGGAATGGGGGAGGATATTGTAAACGATGTCTACATGCCTTTGCCAAAAATGACACTCATCTCCTAGAGACAGTCCCATCGAAAGGGGGGACGGGAAGTGGAACACGTATAACAATAAAATCTTCAAATTTATTTGTTTGTTCTATCGTGAAGAGCAGTTTCTTGCCGGTGCGACGACGGTTGTTGCGAAACCAAGCGCTGTTTTCCACCGGATACTGGGGTGAACTCGAGCGTACCGTCGCTTTGAAGCCATCTTGGGAGTCCGGGTGTGTTTTTGGGATGAAGACATCCTCGATGGTTTAAGTGGGAATAAAAAAGATTGGAAAATAGGAAATCTATCTCCGCCCGGCTAGCACAATCCGTTGAGGAATGAAAATGTAGCGCTATTTGCTTCTCGAGAGCTAAACGGAACGCTATCCATCAATCACATTGGAAGATGTGTTTTAGGTGAATTGGATGTCCACAAATTTGGTAACGTTTGTTGATGTATACAATTGTAATTTTGGTTGTTGTTTTCAATATATTCGAGTGACAAATTATTGTAAAAAACTGTAAGCTTGATTTAGAGTTTGATATAAATTAGTAAACACAGATAGGAATTTTTGCTCCAAGTAGAACAAACAAGTAGCCCAGTAAGACTTGATGTTTGCTTGTCATTGTTGAATTCAATATAGATTCCATTCGAGAATAAATCTAAAGAGTGTGCTAACAAATAAAAAGTTTGGCATTTGAAGCAACAATTGCTAAAATAGTATATTTGAGTCAGAAGCAAGGTAAATAAATAGTTAAAACAGTCAAAAAGGAAGGATATTTATTCGGCGAAATGTTTCTCATTTTTGAAGAACGGAGTATTAAGTATCAAGGCAATACTTCGGTTAAACCATATAGTTTATTTACATTTGGACTCATAACACCAATGTGTTGCATGTATAACAGGACTATTTTCTTACTTGATTCAACTCAATTTGGTTGTTAAAAATAACTGGTAGAATGGTTTACAGCCTTTTTAGTGCTGTTTTGCTGCAACGCAAAAACTATTTCAACCCAATCTATACAACGTGTATCAACAAAAAAACAACGTCACACAAGAAAAAAAAGTAGTAATGATACATTTCAGAGAAGTAAAAGCTTTTGAAATTTTTAGAAGTTTTAAATTGGCGGAAATGCATGCCGAATTCATCATTTTTATGTAGTTTTTGATAACCATGCTATAAATGTAAATTGGTTTATGGATATCCCATGATTTTTGTAATCAAATATGAATTTTTCTCCATTTCCGTTGGCAATTGATGTAAGATTAGGCAAGGAAGGCTTGAAAAAGTGTTGATTGCGTGATTCGAGCATAAAAGACAAAATAACCATTCTCTTCTCTTACCTTGTCCTTTCGATAGCAAATGTAAAATGATACATTTTACTATCAATGTTTATTTCAACACCTTTAAACATGTTGTTTTGTTGTTTTGAAATAAGCATGAATCGTCCTTTGCATTCATACCTGCATCTGCTGTATTAGCTCCGTCCAGTGCACCATTAGCATTGTTGGAACAAATTCTTTGAAATGGGAAATGGGCAATGTGTCCACTAGCACAATAAGTGTTCAGCACGGCCACAAAACATGCACTATAAACTCGGACGCAAATCATACGCCCAGAGAAGGCGTCGATAGTTTCGCGCTCGAGTTGTTGCCTCTTTCTTCGCCGTCACACATGTTGGCGCTTCATTTTGTGGCCATTTTGTGGGATACGCTGTGTGTCCGTGTGTGCAAGACACGGGCGCACTAATCACCCACCGATACATGGTGGTCTAGCTGTCCGCTTCCCACGTCAGGCCCCCCTTACTTACCGCTCGTAGTCGAAGCGACAGTACAGCTTTCCGTCACGCATGAAGCACGAGTGCATGAGCCGGATCGAGCAGGAGGTGCACTGGAGGCACCGCTCGTGGTAAGTGCTGTCCACCACCTTCATGATGTACCGATCGCAGATCGGACTGCAGCACTGCCCGCACAGGCTCGTCCCCAGCAGCCCCGCCAGGTGTGTGTGACCGCCGGTTCCCGGGCCGCCCCCGAGGTCGGCGTCACTCATGACCCCTGCCAGCAGCAAGCGTTGCTCGGTGGAGCCACCGGCGGGGGTGGTGGTGGTGACGTTGGGTGCGGTGGCTATCGGGTGTCCCTGTAGTGTCGTCGGCGTCGCCGTCGTAATTGGTGTTTTCGCACCGCACGCGCTCCCTCGGCCGGTCCCGCACGCACCGGTTGTACCGATTGGCCCGGTACCGGTTGCCGTGTTGTTGACGGTCGTTGTGATGTTTGCGTTGCCGTTGTTGCTGTTGCTGTTGCTGCTGCTGTTGTTGTTGTTATTCTCATTCGAAAGCGGCCCGCCACCACCAACGCCACCGCCACCTTCAAGCTCCTCTTGCTGGTTGCCGAGGTTGCATTTCATTTCCATGGGAACTGTAACAGATGAAGGAAGGGACGTATTATCGAGGAGAAGAGCGAACGAGAGAGAAAAGGGGAAATAGTGAGGGTTGGGGTTTTATTGCTAGCAATAGCCGGCGCAATAGTCGGCTAAACTGGGTTCCCAGTACTACTAACAAAACAACCGATATGCGGAATGACGCGAGAAGCTGGAGGGTGAGTGAAAAACGAAAATGACGATATTTGCCCAGCGCAAATAGAAAAGTGTAACGGCCCGCGAGTAAACAAGTCAACATCCCACAAAGAAAGAGAGAGAGAGAGAGAGAGAGAGAGAGAGAGAGAGTGAACCCCTAAGGACACTGAAAGAGCGGGAAGGAGAGGTGGCATTTCATAAAAGGCAGAAAGTTGAGCTCGATGATGATGCGGTATGGGAAAGTGGAAAACTGCGTTCACCGTCTGAACCGGGGAAAACCCTTGTGCAAGCAAGTGGAAGGAAGAACGAGAAGTCATCGTCGTCGTCCTAGTGATCTTCATCGTTTGCTAGAGTGACATTCGCTGCCATTTTTGCCTTACGTCCAGTGATGTAGCAAACAGAGTATTATCAAACAGTGTATTATGATAATAAGTTTAGGTAATCTCCTGTTTGTTTTCTCTTGCCGGTAAAATGGGTAAAGCAAGAAAAGAAGTTACACAGTTTTCTTTGAGTTTTTGAAAAACAAACAAATATCAACCAATTATAACCGAAATTACACGTGAATTAGCAGTAAATTTAATAAAATTGTTTTTCATTTTTCGGTATCTATATTGAAAAAAATGGTAAAGTCATTCGCAAAAAATTCCACAAACGCCAATTGCTACTTAGATTAGAGGGTGCGTGATAAATCTTAGCAGTAAATTAAACCAAATTGTTTTGTGGCGCAAAGATGAGAAACAATTTGTTAAAATTTAATGCAACAATTCGTCACGGAGCCTGTATATGTCTTTGAAAAAACTAAATTTAAACGTCCAATTGGACGATGTCTAGTTTTTCGATATATCTATTATTGATGTTTTTCTTCTACACTCATTTCATAGCAAATTTTGCTTCATGCGTAACCAGTTACACGGAAACTCGCAGTAATACAACTTCTTTTAAATAAAATGAGAAACAGAGCACGAATTTGTGCGATAGAAGATTCCAATATTAGTAAATTGTGGTAAAAAATAATATTATTCTTCAATTCGATTTGGACTATTTTGTTACATTTCATCTGTTTCCCTTTTCTGGTGTTTCGCTTCTAGGTCACACATCTGTTAACGTCATGACCTTAATTAGGTAAAGTATCTCAGCAATTAGTAAAGCATATTGATAAAGATTTGTATTTCCTGGAATTGTGAAGAAATTGCATGTGTCTATCTAAAATAGTTTTTGATTTCCTTTTTGTTTTTCTGTTATTAGCTGTGTTTATGATTTCATAACAGTTAATATCCAGCAATGTTTGCTTCAAATCATTGCTGTTCTGATTTGAACATATGAATTGTTTCTTTAGTTTAGTTAGTTGTGAACTAGATTAATGCTCAGTGTTTTTTTCCCAACGATAAGTACAATGACTCATAAATCGTGTTTCAATATACCTTAAATATAGTCAAAAGTAAGCAAAATTTTAGGAATTTTCCACACACTTAGAGTTTGGCGTGATGGTACATCACTGGATATAACCATTATAGGACGCAGCTTTGCCGTCGCCAGCGATCTGAAATCGCCATCCGGATCCGATGCAAAACACGACGAATCCGCAAGACGGCTTCAGCTTCACGCAGGGACGACGCTTCAAGCACGGTATTCCGACAGCGCAGGCGGGATGATAGGAGTTTTATGCAAATTTGCCAAATTATTCGAATCCTAGGCGCATGGATACCGGCGTGGTTCTCCCCGGCGGTTAGCTCTACCGAGCACGACCCTTGTTTGACCTTTTACCATCGAAATCGACGGGTCACAACCGGGGGCTACTTTTCGTTTGGATCGGGAGGGACTACCAGGCGCAGTAACTACGGCCGATACCGCAGAAGGGGAGAAAATCAAGTCCACCAAGGAAACGTTTCTTTCCCGCGCCGACATTCCGTGTCATGTCACCCAAACCGCCCAGATGGCGCCCTCGGAATCCGTCGGGTTGGAAACGTGAGCGAGGGTCAGTAATCAGGCTGCGAGGGAGAAATTTAATTTTAATCAAAAACCTGGGTAACGGCGGGTCGGTAAAATGGCCATTTCCTTTCCGTGAACATCAAAAGGCTAGCCGTGCTCCGGTTGCATAAGGTGAACCGTTTGTTGCACCTGACGGCGTTCTTCGAGAGCCCTCGTCCTTAAAGGCCACAACATGCCACAGGGACGTCTCTTTCCGCTGGTCGTTATGAAAGGATCAACCTTTGCACGGATCCGGAGTCGTTTGAAACGCTATGTAACTTGGATGCCTTGTGTAGCATTTGCACATTTTAATCTGCTTCGGCCGGTTCGGTCTACGACCGGGCACTCTACATCTCTTGTGCGCTCTTCACAGCTCCTGTTTCCTATTAATCTACTCAATAAGGGTTCCCAGTTGCAGTTGCAACGGTATGGTCGGAAGTGTTTGCATTAAAATTGCACTTTTCCAACCGAGGGGAGCCCAAAGGATACCCACAACATCGTGTCGATGGTAGCCACCGGTTCGCACTTTTCTGGTAGGCAACGCACGGATCGTGGGTCCACTCGGGTTGTGTTGCAGATTTTACAATGTTATATTGACATTACAATGTTGGGTGCCCCAAGAGTGATGTTATGAAAATTTCCTGTCCGTGGTTCACGAGTGCACTGCCAATCGAGAGCTCCCGCTGCACGTGCACTGGTGCAATTGACAGTAATTTAAGTGATACTGTGGTCGAGTGTCCGGGGGAACACGAGTATGCACCACTCGGGTGTTGCACCTAAGAGGTTGCGCATATCGTTGCTATTTATTTCAATATTGGCAAGGGATCACTTGTTTTACATGCAATAATCTTTTCGAGAAAAAATGGTTTGTTTCAATCAAGAGCAAAACATAATTTTCATCGAATGTATTTCGAATCGATTCGAATTCACGTTCGTTTTTCGAGTTGATGAAGATTTTAACTTCATTTGATAACAAATAGAAGAAAATGTAGTAAAGTTTCCAGTTTTATTTATAACAACACGTTTAAATACGTTAAACCGATCAATAATGTAATGTTTAACAAGTTAGATCGCAATAATGAATTGATTGTTTACGATTTAGGTATAGTTTATTTTAAAAAGAGCATCGAAGTTTAATGATTTTTCCTCCTGAGAGAACCTGATCCATCGACAGATCTTCGCCAAAGGAGATGGAGACGAAAACAAGTTGTAGACTCAATTATGGAAATCGTTCCAACTTTCTACGGTAAGATTCTTTGACATTTAAACTCAACTAGCGAAACATGACAACATATCATGAAAACTAAACTTTTACTAAATCAAACCTAATCAAAAGAAAACTCTTCTGCAAAAGTAAACTCTCTAAACTAAACTATTAAGATTTAGGTAAGTATTCCTGGGGCTCCACGTTGTAAATAAGACAAAGAAGCTGGCGGCAGACTCAGTAGCCCAACTGACAGTCTGGTCTTTAAAGGAGGCTAATTAAGAAAAGAATGCTCGATGGGGATGGGAAGGTGAGAAAACCAACCATTCGCATAGTCCGCAATTTGTGAAATCAGTGTCGTATCGAGATATCCAAAGCACTTTAAAGTACAGAGTACACCTTTATAAGGTATAATATACATTAAAACTGCAATGCGATGCAGAGTTTATGAGTAAAGTGATTCTCTGATGATAAAAGCGTCATCTGGTGCTTATAAACACTATTTTTTCCAGAGATAACTAAAGAGAAATTGAATGGGAATATTAAAGAGCGCCTTTTTTTAATACCTTTGTCTCAAACCTAGAGTCTTTAACGACTAAAAACTTTTTCCCTAAAATGGCCCGCCTTAAATCAAGAGTCTCCCCCCTTAAATTTTAGACGCGGGATCATCTTATACATCAGCTAATACGGTAATTTGTTAAAAAATGAATTTTACTTTTATATAGCTCTACGATGCAATTTTTTGCCGTTAATAGTTTTAAAGAACTGTTGAAAAGAATAACAATAAAAGTAGTTTTGTAAATTATAAACTAACTGAAGTGAACCAACAAATATTCATTCGACGCAAGTGGTAATAAGAGCGCGAGATAATTATGATACTTATCTTGCTTAATATAAAAAAATGTGTAAATTATATAAAATACTTAAGAGATTTAAAATGTAAGATCTCATTTACAATATAAATACATATGCGTATGTACATTGTTGTTTGTCGGCGTAAAGTTGGTAGATAACAGGCAATAACAAAATGTTTGATGTGATGACAAGATCATCCATAGATAAATTAAAAATAAACAAATCGCGCATATTCTATAAAACTTGAATGCTATATTTTGCCGTACGATCTATTCTTGGAAAAAAAATCCTACATGTACGCTACGACCAGGATCAGTGTCAACAATAGCGCATACAATCTCCCCAGCAGGAGGTCGCACATAGCACAAATGCCCATCACATATGGGGATGGAAAAAGGTGACATATCGGGACACCGTGACTTCCCGATAGTGCGCACGGATTTACTTACTGTCTATAAAAGCTGATGAGGCACCTGTGCGTTTGAACCTTACGATTCCGAACCTTGCCAAGCTGGCGCCGCTAGCAGGCAGTCCCCGATGGTTTCCCGAAGTAGGAACGCGACTCCTGCCACTTCCCGTCCCGCTGTCCGCTTGATGGATTGATCCGATTAGGCGTCACAGTTTTACACCCCTTTTGTTGAGCCATTTTCCTTGCCGACGGATTGGCGACGGCCCGAAGCTAATCGATCATAAACAGCGACGCCTTTCGAAGCCGACACCGCATTAAAGAGAATGTCCGGCTGACGGAGAGCCCCCGCATAAGTTCTCCGTCCCGCAACGCGAAAGATGCACAAACTCCTATGCCTCTGTTGTTCCGAAGGTGTCCTGGCGGTGGTTTCACCGAGCGATCAAAGGACATCAATTATGTTTGAGGCCACGGTGCATCCATAAAACGGGGAAAAGTACACAGGAACGTCTCCTTTATGCCATTTATTGCACGACACACAAAACACAGTGAGAGAGGAAAGGCGAGGGTGAAAGGGATCGGAATGTGCCGCCGCAATGACGCAACAGTCCTCTCCCGCTTTCCTCTTCTCTCTTGCGGGAAGCATCCTAATTATGCATGCACATACCAGTGACCATTTTTATGCTAATCGCATCGGCGTAACAAAAGACATGCACCAGAAGACCACGGTGTCTCGCCCTTGGCTGAGTTCGGGCTGCCAGCACGAATCGGTGCTGCTTTTCCCCTTTTCTCGTTTTTCATTTTGGTTCCGTTTTTCTGCGTTGATTCTCGGTGTCAGTTCGTTGCTTTTTTCACCGCCTAAACGGGTGGAACGGAAGCGCACGGACGGGTAACATATTTTCCCGTCCAGAACATCCTTCAGCTTTCCCTCCTATGCCTTCGGATTTTCCGGGCCACACGTAGAGGAGAATATGCGACAGACCAACAACAACGAGAAAAAAACAGCCGAAAAACCTTACGTTCCCTGCTTCCAGCTTGGCCCGTTTTGTTTCGCTTCCTGTGAGCCCGCGTTTTACTTTTCCGCTATCCGCCACCTCCCGAGGAGCTGCAAATCAAGGATCATCTCAACTTGTTCGACTCCCTCCCCCCACCCCGTTGGCGGGGATTGATCGGAAAGAGAGCAAAAAATAAACACGTGATATTAAACCCGGCGGGATGGCGGGTTGCACTTGCCGCCGGATCCCGCTCCCTGTGCAACAGCTGCACGAGGACAGGCGTCTCGGGAACGAGTCCCGCAGCCACATGAAGAGAAATCTTCGCTACTCAAACTGGGACAAACTGGGTTCGGTGCTGCTGCTGTTGCTGCTGTCCGGGGTGTAGCGTTAAGTTTGAGCCGGACTAATCTCACAGTTGGTGGTGGCAAAGATTGTTTTCAGCTCCAACCGGAATCAGAGGAATGAGATATGCGAATGAAGAATTAGAAGAAAGTTAGACATGGTCTTAGTACGAGACTCAGCGTGTGTAACGAGGAAAACTACAGGCAGTTTGTTTTTACTCTAAGCTATTTTTGATCGAACCCAATCTGTTCAATTGCCGAACGTCAAGAACAAATGTATCATAAAATCTATTCATTTGACCTTTAACTAAACAGATAAGACTTGCTTATGACATGTAATGGTAAGAAAAACTTAAATGTCTAAATGTTTTGAACTGGAAATCTCATATAATGTAACGTCTTATATTGAAATAATTATATTGAAATAATGCAAAACTGACTAGATATTTCTGCACACCATAGGTTCTTGTACAAAAAAGAGTAACTAGTCTTTCAAAAATATTTAAATTCAAGTATGTTTATATGGCTATGTAACTTCAATTGTATACAGATAATCCTACACCATACATATATCGAGTATGCAATGTTACACAATCTCGTCCGGGATATTAGGTATCTCGACATCCTGTTTCCATATGTATATAATATCCATTAAAACTGCAATGGATAGAATTTGATCCTTGTAACATGGACAAAATAACACTTATTCCCTTCACTGATGTTTTACCAACATGCCAAAAACCCAAACCAAATTAATCAATAATGATACTCAACTATTAGAACTGATACACACAGTTGGTTTTAAATTATTGCAGAACAAAGTTTTGTTGCAATTATAATTATTGCAAACTAATATTTTTGGGCAAAGTTTCTGTTTCAAAAATATATTTAATAAGCTAATTGTAGTTAAGTTTGCGCAACCATCTGTAAATAAAGTAAATTTTCCATATTGCTTTCATATTAACTAAACATATTTGCTAAATTAAAATGAAAGCGACAATGAGGATAGCAACAGCAAAACCATCTATTATTTGTTTTCTTTCAAATCAGAATAATTTGGCCAATAACCTCAAACATTACGTGAAAAATTTTTTTTAATAGACAAATTGTAATAAAGCATTTTTTTAAAGCAACATGGAGCAAACAAACAAACAGTACATAATAAATTGACTTGCAAAGAAATTTGTTTCAGTATGGGGAAATGTGGAAATGTGGCAGAAGCGTTTTTGATTTTCAATTGATAGTGATAGTAATTATACTAATAAGTAATGGAAATACACATTTAACAACTATTGATTTTGACAACATACCAATGGTTTCCAGTAAATATTGACCCAAATGAAAATGCCTTTATGTTAATGGCGCATTAATGTCACCCGAACATGTGATCCATAATCCACTCGAACGCTTCTAGCTGGCAGCGGAACGCGTCAAGTTTCCCGAAAAAGTTACGCTATCTTCTCGTTTGTTGTTCCCTCGTTTGCTCACACCTTCACCTCAACTCGCACTCCGTGGGGTGGAAAAGTCCGAAAGAATGTGTTTCCACACGTATCAATTAGTCATTGCGGGCTGTGTTAGAAATTGGGTCTGTGTGTTTGGCTCGGAAAACGGGTTTCCGGAACCTTGAAACAGACCTTGGCGCGGAGGTATGATGAAACGTTTCAACCCTGGCAGACGGGGTTCAGGGAAACTCTTTCCCGGCTCTTTTCGCAGGTCATTCACTATTCATCGGGCGTGTTAATTATGGTGGCCGTTTGTTTCGACGAAACTTTTCATTACGTTTCGCTTTCCCTTTTTTCCCCGGTCTCTTCCCCTCTTCCCCAAGTGGCAGTCGGTGAAGGTTCTTCCCGGCAACCCTTCACCGGACAACCGGTTTGGGAGGTAAGGAATTCCGACGCCAACCACTCGGTGGAAACTCAAATGCGACTCGACCAGCCGCCAAAACGTTTACACCTTTTCCCACCGGCGGTTGATATTTATCTTTCTTCCCCACTTTTTCCCGTTCACATTTGTCGATAGCCCCCGGGTTCGCCAGCGCCATCATGTACCCACTGGCGTGAATGATGTCGTTTTTTCAGCCCTTCGGAATCGCCTCCACTCCCACTAACCAGGCGTCTCGCGTGCAGCATTAGAATCAATAGCACCCGTGGGGAATCGGTTACGATAAGGTCGGAAAGGGGGAGTACTTGACAAACTGGAGAGGCTTGGAAGAGTAGACTTTGTCAACTGGTTTGGAACCTACCAGGTTGGATAGAAACAAAATTGATTTAAAATATTTCTTATTTATTGTTACACATACCAAGGCTCTAAGGCACAACACGAGGAACGGTTTACGGAGGTCCATGACCCAATATGAGGTTTTACAGTCATACGGCTTACAGTCAACATTTAAATCACAAATTTAAATCTTTTTGCAGTTAAAAATATATAACGGACATTCTGCGAAAAACTTGCAAACTATTCGCAGGTTAAAGCTCGTCAACTTTATATGATTCAATATTAGCTGCAACCCAATGTGTTTTTTCAGACTGAATGGAATAATTAACAAATTAAACATTCGACGATGAACATTACCATAACCTAATTCAAATTGGGTCGAACAGTGTCGTCAGCTTAGAAATTTGTTCTCTTCAGCCACATTCCAAGACAACACGGTGATGACGACGCCAACGACGAGGAGGACGACATCGGCGACGATCACAAAGATGCCGCGACTTGTGACGCGCGACAGGAAGAAATACTTAAATAAACATTTCGCCCGACATTACGTAATATTTATTCCTATCAACACCTTCACATTTCCGCCACGTCCGTCCAGAAACGGAGCAGGCACGGAAAGGGGTCGAGTTCGGGCGAGTGAGAGTTAAAAACCCATCATCGCATCAGTCCCGACGGCTTTCCCGACAGAACTGCCACCGGTGCCACCGCCTCGAACGTCTAATGAGGAGGTAACAGAAGCAGTAACGTTGTCTTTCCTAAAAATGATAAATCTTTCAACCATCGCCCAGCACGAGCCGGGAAGCTTCGATGTCATGAAATGTAGGAGCCGACACCCGGCTTCTCCCTCGGTTTGCCCCGAAAGAGTTAGGAAAAAGTCATCCGACCTCACCTACCACTTCCCTTTGTGCATTGCGATGGCAGTTTTGACAATTCCTTTCTATCCAGATGTGTTCCGACTTTTCCCATCTGGCCAGGCTCCGGAAGGTACGGTACCATGAACGGAAACAAAGAGTTCCCATTCCGTTGGCAAACGAAAGCATCGGATTGTACGAAAAGAAATTACACACAGACTTCTGCTGCAAACTGCTGGAGAGGAAGATGCTGGTGATGGTTGTATAACCAAGCTAAATGTTTGTCGAACAACGTGGCTTTTGAACCGCCGGATGGTTGGGATGTTTAGCAAGGTTCTTTAAAGGAAAGCTTCGTCATGAATTGTAAATTCTTAATGAGAATTGTAAATTCTTTTTGAATGAGGAAAACATTAGAAACATATTTCTTTTCCAAACACGAAATAGTCATTTGAGCAACAAAACAAACAAAAGTCCTCAGCACTGCGATAATACATTAAGCGTTCTTGATGAATTTATTCGGAATCCCAGTAAATAACACCGACGGGTATTGTATATAAGCTATTTTCCACCAAATACAACCCCCTTGATAACATGGTTATCTGATAAGAAGGTTTATCTTGCTCGTTGAATCTCGAGTGGAAGAAAAATGAGAAAACTATACTCACAGTACGAAATTTTAGGTTGCTGATCAATCATACTTTCGATATCACAATCACGACGTTTAACACAACATTTACAACATGTGTTTGGAAGCTGGTGATCACTTTAGACAACTTGTGTTTCTATACATGGGGGCAACGTGAAATTTAGAAAGTTTTCAGATTTCGTTTTGGAAAAGGAACCGTAGGCACTCTATTTCTCCCATTAGATGATTTTTTATAAAGAATATTCCCAACTCCACTGTTTGATATTTAACTTTTGTTCTTCAGCGGTTGTTTTATTTTTCACGATTCGAAAAATTCACAAAAGTGTATTATTTGTTGTGTTTTGCTTTCTATTACATTGTTGATTCCATATTCCTTGGTGCTTACTCACGTTAACGCATATTTTTCGAAAATCACGCATTGGGTAAAATCACTGCAACACAGTACCGAAGCAGCTGAACCGCGCACCAACCCGCAGCAAGGACTACTGAGGTGCTACACTGGCTTTACACTACCATCTTACATCGGGCGGTTGTTCGTGTTAGTTTTTTCTCCTGGTTCACTATCTCGCCGTCCCGGGTTTAGCACTAGACACTACCATCCTGGTGTTTCCGGGGAGAAGAGTTTACGAGATGTTTCACTCGACTCACACAGAGCGACATCTTGCTCCTAGGACGTTCGTTGCCAACTGGGAAGCATTTCGAAAGGCGATATTTACCCGAACAAGACGACCGTTGATGGGATTATCCGGTGGAAAATATCCTTTTCCATCATATGAGCTCACCTTAACGCGTGTTTTTTGTGATCCGCGGAACGTGTTTTGGCAATATTTCATGTCACCATCATTGAAGAATCTTGCGACCATGGATGTTTTTTCTTTTGGTTCTTTCACTTCGCTCAATTCGAATGAGGTTATGTTACTCCTGTCGTCTGTTGATACCGTGGCACTAATCCCGGTGGTTATGACCAAGATTCACTGTAGACGTCTCCGGTTGGATCCCACTACTACGGACGACTACGGTGGGCTCGTGGTAGTGGACACAAACACTATCTCGCACCAACACGAACGCCTCGATATGACACAAGATGAGCGATCATGGCCCGGCGACTCCTCCGTTCCAATGGCAGCGTGGTTTCGGGGAGCGAAGTATTTGGGCCGTTGTATTCCTTGGCGTATGTACCCGGAGGAGAGGTTAGGTTTCCGAAGGTGGTTTATTGACAAATGTTTGCAGAAGAGATGGCGCTAGCTGCGAAAAAGAAAACCTGAAGCCTTTTTGTTGCCAGTTTCGTATGGTTCTGATAGTCGTAATCGGAAACTCGGGAGTCTGACTGGTGCTCACTTGGGAAAAAGGGCTTGTACGTGGTCGTTTTCCCAACCAAGCCGAATTTTTACAGAGTGAATCGTGCAAAAGCGAATAAAGAAACACTTCAGATGCTCAATGTTCTTTTGATCGATGTGTCAGGACGTGCCTAACGGACACAGTGGAAAAAGAAAAACACGAAACAATAACAAGTAAGTCGACACTCTTGCACTTGGGATGAAAGATGGCGTCTGGGAAGACAAGACACATACCTAACCGAGCGCATTTGACGATGCAGACACAAAGGTGAAAAACAAAATCGCTCAGAATTGCTACGGATTCCGTCAGCAGAGATGTCAGCAGAGAAGACAGATCACAGAGTCGTTTGACAAGTGGAACCAAAAGAAAGAGAAGTTTAGTGTAAGTCGAAGCACCGTGCAGAAGAAGGATTCACATTCTCCCTGCTTCAAAAGCCGACGCACACGCAATCGATGCCCTTTTAACGAGCAAGGAGAAATGTTTGCCAAAATGGCGCGCATGCACACGTTCTTGCCGGTTTGGTAAACCACGCCCCCTTCTGGAGGTGGATTGTTAGTGGTGGTGATCTTGTAAAAAAATTAAGCAAAAACATCGCCACCGATTCATCAACCTTCCCCACCATAAAATGATTACCTGACAATGTCAAATACCGGTTCAGTAACCAGAATTTCCCGGTTTATCAACCAATCGTAGACATTCTATAAACCAAGGTTTATTGAAACAGCAGATTGGTACAATACTTCAGTAGTTTGAAGACCAGATTAGGAAGGTAGGGCCAACGATTAGTATCAGACACTTTGTTTTATCCTTTTATCTAAATGTCGTTTTGTGAAATTCAGTTAAGTTTCTAAATTGTACTGTGCTATATGCAATTTATAACTATGTAAAAAAAGATTCTCAATAATTTGTTTTTGCTCACACCTTTTTCATACGACATGTATAGATAAATGATTCTAAATATCGAGTTCAGAGAAAATTGTTCTAAAAATAGGCTATATTTGTAAGAATTAACAATATATTTGTTAAAATTACGAAATGTATAAAATTTTAACAGATCTTATCTAGCAGAAGTATCCTGCAGAACATACACTCCTACAGTGCACTTTGATAAACGGCAATCCGAACGGGTATTTCGTTGTATTTTTGAGATCTTGAAACATTCAAACCACCTTCCTGTGAAGCATTTGGAAAAACAAACTTCTCTAAATCGGTCGCCAAGCGGTTTTCATGTTTCAAAAAGTGCCAGCAATGAATTGAATTGGCTAGCATTTTGGCTAGCAAAACGAGATTATGAATATTTCGTATTATGGTTTAATGGATGATTTGTCTTAAGGCTGATTCGCACGTCGGCAAGTGCAAGTGGCAAGTAAGCAGGCAAGTGGCAAGTAACCGTTCGCACTGCAGGCAAGTACTTGCCGGTAACTAGATCACTCACACAAGTACACAATAACGATTAAATTTTATTTTACCATTATTTCATCATCAATAAATAAAAATATTGATCAACGATACGATCAAATAATATTTCTCGAACATTAGTCGAAAATTGTCCTAAACAAATCACGAAAATGAAACAGTTTTTGTTTGACATCTTGTATTTACACGAGTTGTCAACCAATACATCCACCTACTTGCCTGAAAAATAGACTCGGTTCTATTCCACTGGCAAGTAGCTACTTGCCACTTGCCACTTGCTTGGTCCTGATTCGCACAGGGTAGGTACGCGGCAACTTGCCACTTGCACTTGCCACTTGCCGACGTGCGAATCAGCCTTTACTATACATGAAGTTAGACATGGTAATACAAGATTATTTCGGTTTCTAACGCAACTTGAGTACGATTGGGGGCCCCGAGCAACTATTAATTGTGGGCCCTATAAATATACGCTACATTTGATAGTTTTCAAAATTTAAATAATTTCAATTTAAATTTAATCCACACATTGCTAATAAGCAACCATTTTCTTCCAATTGGCGTAACGACCATCTTCGGTCAAGCCTGTCCCATGAGGGGCTTACAAGACTTTTCTCATTTAAGTACGTGGATGTCAGTCCTGTCGTACAGGGAAGGGTCCGGTCCCTGTTGGGATTCGAACCCACGCCGTCGAGGTGGTGATCTTCGGTGCTTATGGGCCCGATTTTTAAATTAAGTAATTTTCAGGACATTACTTTTGGTAATCCATGACCATGGTAATGGTCATTAGATAACCAAGCAGCTAATTAGTTTGCTTACCTTATGATCCGCCTCTGCTAGTACGTGTTTTCGACGTATTTTCCATAGTTTTTCTTATTTTTTCCATATTATTTATTTCAACGTTTTGATGTACAGACAAATAAATAAAAACACGCTTGAGTTTGGAGAAGTGTGAAAATAGTTACAGATCAGCTACATCACTGATCCATTTGTTCTTTATTGTTACATTCATTGCTAACCAGGATGAGCAAAACGTGAGGATGAGTTAATTTTTGTTACTTCTCTGGCAAGTTTCATTTACATTTATTGAAAACGTGTGAGTACGAAGGGTTCTTGGGTATACTAGTGCATCGTGTGTATATGTATACTTGCTTCCTTTTGTTTGAAATGTAGCTCCAACTAGTTAATACTCTAGTACGTCACGCATTTTTGGAAGATGTCGATACAGTTCATTATAGTTTAAGATGCATAAGGTTATCTGTAGTGTGTTTTTTATATTCTTAAATCAAATATATCCGTTATCGCAAAATTGAGGACTGTCAGTATTTGTCGTTCACACTTGCAGGCAAAAACTTAATACAAGAGGGAATGAATAAAACGTCTTATTTGTCATTAATCGGCTCGCGATTACCTACAACTTTACTCCCTTAAGTTATTAATTGAAATTTGATATTGGGCTCCTGGTTATATCCACTCCATACCACCATGAAAGTATCAGGTATATAACCTATTCATTTTTGTGGCATAATTTACGTTTAACGAATTATCAAATAAGTTCGACAATTGGAGCAATACAGCACGACCGCGGCATGTACATTGAGTTACTATCTCTCAAATCTTTCACTTTCTTTGGGTTGGAGAATGTCAGTAGGAATGCATGCTTTATTGGTGGAACTTTTTATGGAACTTGTTAATCGCTTGTCTACTGGTTTATAACGTCTCCCCCCTTCTAAAGCCATCAAATTAGGATAATCATTCGGAGATTGGATTCATCCAATCAATTTCACACAATTGTTATGGGTAAATTTAAATCCTTCTTATCAAAGAAAGGAACTTTCGCAACAGAACTGTCTTATGAGCCTGCGCAAAACATCTTTAGCTAGATTAAGTTCAATTACTTGGTTTAGTTTGGTCTCGCAATCCGTTGCTTTCGCGTTATGAATTTGCTTGTGAAATAGGATACCTGTTTCCGGTAGAAAACAGCAGAAGGCACAGATTTAAGAAAGTTCAGTTTGGAGCCTTACAAGGTTGTTGGCTACACGGTTACTCTATTGTTTGGTTTTATTTGAAGGTTTGATCGTCCGACTGAGAACGTCTAATACGTGCGCATCCTAAAGACCGTACGCTATCCTATAATGTACTCTAGCACATCTAGCCCCTATAGAGAACATATTGCCCTTCTCTGTCGTAGGACTCAGAGGTAGTGACAGTAAGAGGAGTCCTATCGCAGAAATTCTATTTGTTTGCCTTCAGCTCACACTGGTTTCATTTCTACTGAGCAATACAACAAGACTTAGAGTAGCTTTTGCTTGCATTACAAATGTAAGTGAATCACAAATATTCTTTCTGACATCAAAAGAAATGCCCCAATAAATTCATAATTTAAATAATTGACTAAACACTAAACCAATTGAGCAACAGTTTAGTAAAAAATAAATACTTTGAATTCAAATCGCAATCATAAGAGAGAATAAATAAATATATGAAAAGGGTAAAAGTACTGCATAAGTAACAAATAAAATGATTTTAAAAGTACTGACGAAAACAATACACAACGTCCCCTCTGCAAACTATGGACCATACTTATAAAAGGAGCAAGCTTTAAGGCTTGGTTACTATTTCTAATCTAATCCATCCCCGGGAATGAAGTGTGTATTGATCCACCAGTTGAACTGGACGAATCCTCATGACTAGAGTTTCAGATATGTTTTCTAACAGTCCGCTTACGATAGCCTTAAAAGTGGCTAAGTTTATCTCATCTGTTAACTACTTAGTTAAATCGATCTACATGAGTTAAGCATGGATTTCTCAAGGAATACCTTCAGATTCCGGTTGTGTTTTAGTTCTCTAGTTTTTAACACTCATACACACGCATACATACAGTCTAAACTCGCACTTCGCTACATGTAGATGCTGTGTATGGTAACCCTAATCATCGAGTAAAAGAGAAAGGCTGCGCGTTTTGGTTTTTCCAATTTTCTTCGACCTACATATGTATTTTAATTAGCTTGGCTAAATTTTGTGTTCCTTTAAAATTGCCGATTGAATCCTATCGCCTTTTCTGTCCGTAGGATGTCTAATCCTAATGTCTATTCCTTCTTCTATATTGCATACACTGTTGGTCTATTCTATGTACACACGCATCAGCTTACTGAATAGTTCTTAGAAGAATTAAGTGTTTAAAACATCCGCTTCAGTTCAGGCTGTCGTTGTACAGCCAGTGTATAATGAATGACTAGTAAATTGACTGGTGACGTGTTGTCTAACTTATCCACTAAAACCACGTGTTCGACTAGATATAGTTTGTTGTTGAGGTGTGTGTTTTCCACATCGCGGCATATTTTGTCGCTTCACCTAAGGCTTTTCCAGTAAGACAAGAAAACAAGTTCGACAAGTCACTAAAAGACCGAGAAAAGTCTGTCACTCCTGAGAAAAGCATGCTTGCTTGGCTCCGTCTCAATTCTACACGCTTCATCTAAGTTGTTACGCTTCCCGCTGCGGGAGACGGCCGCTAAAATTAATAAGCTCTAATTCTTACGCATTGTCAATTCGCTTGCCTCGACCATGATCGTCGGAAAGATTAGCCCGGAGAAGCTCTATTTATACCATGATATATGTTGTCTTTACATGGCTGTGCTACCACGGTATCTCTATCACATACATACGTATGGTTGGGGGGTTTACGCACCTTAAGACGATCGGTCGAACAGTTTTCGTCATTGAATGTTACAGACGGCCGACGAGCCGGCTCCGGAGTTGTCCAAACGGCGTTTCATACCCTCCAGATACACTTCCCGGTTAAACAGTCCTGCTGCCAGAGGGACACTGAAGGACGTTGGAAAAAAAAGATTAATCAATTGCGAAGCACATACACACACACTCATATTGGAGTCTAACGATCACGTACGTGTCAATTCCGGGCCTGATGCTGTTGCTAAAAAGCGCCCACACAGGCTTATGGTCGGAGGACGTGATGCTCTGCACGGAATCGTACGCAAGGCATCTGACCGGCGAGGGCGGATGGGAGATTTTAGTACCTGGCGGTACATTGGAGCCTCGCCGGTGGACCGTCGTTACAGGAAGTGGCTTGAACTTGTACAGGATGCGATCAGTGTATGCAGGTGCGCGTTGTTTGCTGGACGAATCGAACCGCTGCGTACCAGGATCGTACTAAAAATTAGTAGGAAAGTAAAAATGGTAAACGTTAAATTTGAATTCCACGCGAATTTTGATGATTGCGTCTTATTCTCATAACAACCATTAACATTAGGCCAAATACATAATTGTAATTTTATTAAATACGTTGATGGTTTTCTTGAATGTATATATAACAATGAGTTACAGGTAAGTTTATATTGCCGTGTTCTCCTCCAGAAAATCAATTTACTAGGGGTACAATTAAATTGTTACAAGAATGAAATTCAAATGAACATATGGACTTGTGTGGTTCATAGTGGAAAGCACTAATTTCACTTTTTTTATATAGCGGGATTTTTATGCAATATATAATTTTCGAAAAATCTATTCCACACGTATTTTCCAACCTTCAGCCATATTTTTAACATATTCACAAAAAATGGAAAAGTCCAATCATTTTGAAGAAGAAATACATATAAAGGACAAAAGATTGTTATAACACGAAGAATGATGTAAAGATCCGTTAAAAAAAGAAAAAAGTGTGTAATAATCTCTAATGGAAGAACATTAGTTTCAATAAACAAAGCAGTCATACCTGAAGAAATAAGAAATTTATTTTTCGTTAGGAAAATAGTATGAAGGATCGAATAATAAATATCAGGGTATGAGAAGTTTGCGTCGACCAATTATTAAGATAATTGAAAAACCGTTAGAATATTTACTTCTGACTGGATTAAAACAAAAATAGGCCTTTTCAACAAGAAGTAATTGTTTCAATTTCGGTGGCCTTTTAACCATTAACCAATTTCGGTGCAATCATAACGCAATTCAACCAAAAAAACATATTTTAGTATTCAAACCTTCTCCCCTAAAGCAAAATAGTATCCGAAGCAATGTACGGAATTGTTAAATTCAGGAACAAAATTGCTGATCCTCTGTGTATTCTCAAACATCAAATATGTTCACCTGGTTGTGCCTTACAACTTTTTCTTCACAGTAAAAACTTTGCAAATTTAATATAATAAATTTATTCACACCCTTGCATCGACAACTGACCTTGTAGGTAGGCGGGAAAGTAATCTTTGCCTCCCGAAACCCCCGGAAAGCCGCTCCGTCCGCCAGCACCGACGTCAGTTGATCGGTGTGCATAAAGCCATGCGGTAGATGCGCCGGAAGCGGGAACTGTGTCGTTTCGATCCACTGCATTAACTTGTCGCGCGGTTCACTCAGTCGAAAGTTTAAATCACCGCACCAGTACACACTGTCGAAGTTCTGCGTCACGTCCTTGTTCCGGTGCTTAACCGTCAGATTTCGGGGTAGGTCGAGCGCATGGATGATCTTCTTCACGTCCGACACACGCTCCTTCACCTTCTGCTGGTGCGCGGTCAGGTGCGATGTGACGAAGAGGAACGAGGTTCCAAACAGGCAGAACGATATCGCGACCGCCCCTTTCGTCCGGAAGGCCGTCCCGGGGCGTACCGAGAGACAGGCGTCCTCCGGTTCCGAGCAGAACCAGATCAGATCGCGCCTTATGAAGACGGCTAGATGGAGTGTTCCGAGACTCGTCGAGTGCAGGAGGATGTGCGACGGTCCGAGGGTCTCCTGCAGCGTTACCTCCCACTCGAACCGCTCCGAGCACGATTCTTGTGTTCCGAAGACAATTATGTCCGGTACGTGCTCGAGCGCTGTCGGAAGCACAAAGTCGTTCATCTGCCGCGGTGGGCTCTGACCGTTCATGTTCCACGTACCGACGAAAATGGTGACCTCGCGGGTTGGCAGTATTTTGTCCAGTTCCGCCGCACCAAGCAACGACGTCGATGCGAGTCGTCCGTGTAGAAAGTTTCTTTGCCGTGCCTTTTCCGCCGGTATAAGATTAAGGACGTGTGCCGCCATGAGCGCTTGTCGGGCAAGGGAATCGGCGGATCCGGGAGGTCCCGAGTTTGACTTCACTCCTCCCGTGGCCAGTCCCGAATCGTCCACCGTTTCCGTGTTTCCTGGTGCCGTCACCATATCGAACGACATGGATTTGCGGGATTCGCGTTGATCGCTGAGCGAAAGATCGCATCCTCCGGGCAGCAGTAGAAGATCATCTTCTTTTTCGGCGATGTTTGGGGAGCTATAGTGCTGCTCCATTTTTTCGTACCCGTCCATACTGCAGCGGTGCAATGGTGGAAGGAAACGCTCCTTGAACCGTGACTTGCTTGACATGATGGCGCGTTGCGTGTGGTTTTGGTACTCACGGAACACGATCGGTTTGGTCACCACACGATTGTTTACCAACGAAACGTTAGCCTTCGCATTGGCCTCCAGCTCCACCTGTTCGTCCTGGGGCGTTTTTTCGTCTCGTGCTCCAGTCGAAGGACCGACCTCTAGCGGTCTCCGGTGCCTCCGAGGGCTCGATTTGTCGATCGGATAACTTGTGCTCGACTTGGCGGTCAGTTCCAGCTTGAGCTGCTGTCGCCGTTGTTGCATAGCGAGATCGTACGAGTCGCTACCGGCACTAGAGCTACCGGTCGTGGCCGGATGTGAGTAGCGGTTGCGTGCCGGTGACTTGACAATCGCTTCATCAATTGAGCAGCATAGATTAAACTGGCCTCCCGTACCGGCATCGGCACCGGTTCCCTTGGTTCCACCCCCACCGACACAACTACTCAGCCGATTAGTGATTACGTTGCGAGACGCCGTTGTGTCCCGCTTTCGGATCGCTGCCGGTATTTTTGACGCCGCAGAACCTTCCGGACCGGTTGACGAGGATGTCGTGGTGGTTGTTGTTGTCGTCGATGATGTCGAAAGCAACTGGTAGGAATTGGTATCGCTCGGGTTAGACGAATCCTGTCGCTGGCTGGCGTTGTTTGTTGATGTGTTGGTGGTGGTGGTATTGGTCGTGTTGGTAGCTATTGTCCCCCCACCGTTACTATTGACGCCGCTTTGCATACCTGGAGGTCCTTTTGAGAGGGTGCCAGGACCACCCGCTTGCATTTGATGATGATGATTTCCAATCAGACTGAAACTTGAACCACCCTCGCTCGGGTGAAGCTGTTCGTCTTCACTTTCCGAGCATCGTTGCGGTTCGACACGTGACGAACGCTTCGAAAGTAGCCCAAGAAAAGGACGTTTACCTTTCCCTCCCACCGCAGTGCTCGGTTTGGAGCTACTCTGATCAACTGATCCGGCCGATTTATCCATCGTTATACTTTTGCGAACCGTACTTGCTTTACGGATACACGTGTGAATGAACGTGCGTTTGCCCTGTACCGTGTCCCTGAACAGAACACTAGGCTTCTGTGTACAACAGCTTCACTACTGCACACGCCGTTATATAAGACGGTAAACACCCATTCCGGACACCACCGTACTCAGAGGCTGATGCGATCGGGCTTAACTGCAGTTGGCGACTAACGCTAGTAGCCTGGCGACATTCATGACCGCACCAATGGCTACGGAAGGAACGACGACGACGACGACGAATGCAGCAAAGATGCAAGCGAATCACTCCGTCCATTGTTGTTTATTTTTAGCAACCGAACGGCTGCATGCTGTGCCCTTGATTATACGAAGATGCTCTATGATGCTGATGACGGTGGTACATATAAATCAACCACGTGAAACACCTGCGAGGACAACGGCGGCGGCGATGGAGTGATGATGTCGTTGGTGGGCAAGGCAAAACGGTTGTAGGTCCTACTGACGTTGGACGCGGCTGTGGTAGAGGGTGGATAGGTACTTTCTACCCCTCGTTGGAAAGCTACGCCGCGGTGCACTCATCCTGAAAGCATACCCTTACCAATACTGGCACTTTGTAGGTACACACTTTCACTGCACTCTACATTATTGCCAAATGAAGTGGCAAACAATTTCCATACATTAAGCACCGATGACGTACTCCGCAATCGAGGTGGACGATGACGATAATTGGTGCAACACCTCGGGACACAACGTATCCTTGCAAAACTTCGTTCCGGTTATTTTCTTAACATGATGCACAAGATTTTAGGATAAAACTCGGCATTGAGACCTTCCGGACGGTGGAACTATTTCCGTAGCACTTTCCACCCCAGCGAGCACGATTAGTGCTGTTCTGCAGGATTATTTATTTACCTCCTTGAATCGTCTGACAGCATCGTAAAGAAATAAACAATCGAAAAGTAGACCAATTTTGAGCTACTTTGAGCACTATATAGTGGTGGGAAAAACAACTCCCTGCAGAGACTCGAATTTTTCTATACAAATCCAATCCAAGATCCGGATCTCAGGATCCAAACCACACAAGTTATTGAAAATCAAGCAGTTTTTGCCTTTTTCTTTTGGAAAAAATAAGGAAAAAATAAAGCTCCTCTCTCTCGTATACCTCTCTATATGTAACACTCTTTCTCTCATCTTGTCTTCAATTCTCAAAAATGTGACTGATTCTACTATTTTGTTGTCATATTGTCTTTTAGGAAAACTCAGAGCAATAATTACTCAGGGCTGTTTGTCAGTTGTCGATGGCGGAGGTTTAACATACAATATTAACGTAAAAGAAATGAACATGTTTTCCATGGTTTTCCATATTGTAGAAACCAATAAAATAATGCAGCATTTACTACCAATTTTAAAGTTGTAGAGGTAAAAACCTCTACATTGATCAGCATTATTATTATTTTTTTTATTTCTATTTTCACGGTGCGGGCCGTATTGTACATATTAAACAATATACTATATCCTAGAGAACTGATATCCCCTCGATCTTATTTGGGTCTCGTCGAGGCTATCAAGGCGCTCGATATGGGAAATCACGCTGTCAGCATTATATTGTTCAATAATGTAGCTGTTATGACGCGTTCTAGCAAACTTGCTATTCTGCGTGCTATTCAACCGTTTTTAATGAAAATAGGGGAAGGGTACTGACATCTGCCGGGACATAATTGCCGAAGTCTCTTATTCTATTACCATCAAGCTTATCACGGAGGCCTATGCAACTGATGGGGAGAGTTGATCGTTTCGATCTTTCGGATTGAGTGACAGAATACCAGCGAGTGTAGCGGTCAAAATAATATACGAAATAAATCGTTTGAGTTTCAAATTAACACTGATTTGTAGTTTAAATTGCCGTTTATATACCAGAATTTCTTCAAGCTTGCTTGTTACATTTGTTAACATTTGTTGTGTTTTTGGGTATGTCCCGATACATCCAGAGTAGGATAGCATAGACGTGAGCCAGCCCACCATCGATCGAGGGCTGTCGACGCACCAACACAGGTCCAATAAGAATGGAAGGAATAGAACATTTGGGGCTTGCAGTATGCTCTTTTTGAACACAGCAGAAAGCATTGCAGCAGCAGCATTTTTTCTACCCTAGTGGCAAATGTATAACAGCTCTCCTTACCCATCGCTTGTAAAATGAACTGATTCGAGCAAAACCTTTCGTTTAAAAGTCAGAATCAAATCAAATCGAGTCCCAAACAAATCAAATCCCAAACGAATCAAATTCCGAATCCATCAAATGGGATCCAATCCCTGCGAATCCGTGAAGCAATGAATCTTCGAATCTTCCGAATCTCGATTCTGCCAACACTAGCACTGTTATTAGTTTGCAAAGAATTTAGAAGGTAGTGAAAAATAGTTTCTAGTTTCATCGCAAAATCGCCCCTTGTTTGGGGATTCATCTCGTGTTCCTGGCACTTGCAAGCAGAACCTGCGACAATGGACATTAACAGAAACAATGCCTTTTTCGACAAGGTATAAACAGCTCAAAGTTGAATGTGTAGTTCTTTATCGTGTTTATGACATTCTTCCCTTTCTTCGGTGATTTTAGTTGAAGCAAAACGTTACTGATACGTTCGATCGACTCCGAAAGGCGGTGGATATGAGAGAAAAGCTGCTATTGCGGCAGCTCTCCGTTGTAGTGCAACAGTCCCAGCATACCACGTTCGAGTTCGATAGGATTCGTTTCCTAGGCGGCGGGGAGGATGAGCTGATTGCCCGGATCCGAACGTACGGTAGATACAACATTGATAATTTCAATGTTATCCTGCAGAAAGAACCGTACGAGAACGAGGATTACATACTACCGTCGAACGACCATGATTTGATGCATAAGAGCTGCCGGCAGGGGGCGGACGATGAACGGGACCCGGAGAGCGAAGAGATTGTAGTGGAGTTCTTTAACAATCGCAGTCTGATAAAGGACAGTGCTGAAATGTTACGAGAGTCGATCATTAACCTAACGTTAAACGAGAGCCGTGAAATAATTGACCGATCATTTGGTGGTAAAGCGGAAGGTTTGCCCGAACATGTAGCGGTTGACATGGCGAAGGAGGATAGGGAAGTTTTGGAATCCATGCGATCATGTAAAATCGATCCAACAACTCACCGCCTGTTACGAGGGCGTAGTTCCGTCTCGGACGTACCGTTTGATTCACTTTCCTTTCAAGGTGAGCAGCAGCCCGTCTTGGAGACGCGTGACGATGGTTGTAATAACAACAACAACGCCGATGGCAACCAGCTAAAGAACACTCGCATTATAGAATCGCGTGACGAGTGTGAAAAAACGATTTCACTTTCCACCGCACCCCATCGCATGATACCGAAGGCTTCGCAAACGGACGGGTTGATTACGGTGCGGGCAATCGATTCGGAAGGGAACGTGAGGGGGATTGCAGGTATGGAAAAGAGCGTGAAAAATGTCGGCCACCTTATGATGAACAGTTGTGGAAGCACGATAAATCTGAAGAATGTAACCAACCTTACAATAAACGCGTGCACGGAACGTGCTGCGTCAATACCAGCGCAAACGGACCGCTCCAGGACGGCGAAGGAGGCTGCATGTGGTACCGCAGGAAAGACCTGCGCATCGGAGGAAGGTAGCCCAGAGTGCGGGTTCTACAAACGTCTCATCACGGAAAACAAAATCCTGCGGAATCATGTTCTCAAATCAATGCTGAGCAGCGGAGAGTCAAATCATCTGAAGCCCATGGTCCGTTCATCCGATTCCGACCACTCTAGATCAACGTCTTCTAAAACTACTACGATTACGGATGGTCCATCGAGCACCATCACCAGTGTTCCGGAACATGTGGGGGCCGATTTGGATGAGAAAGATCCGTACTTAAAAATTTCTCTCTCGGATAAGGAACTGCAGCACATGCTGGACATGCCATCGTCACTCCACGACAAAAGTCTTTCGTTCGTCCTGGGAGAGTTGTATGGATTAGCTGCGAATAATAGTATGAGTGGTCCCGGGGCTGGTTCGGCCAACACACCCGGGGGTGACGCGAAAGAGCACTCGAACCAAATTCAGCAATGGCTGAAGCAAATTATCTCTGAGTCTGAAACGGAACCATTCCAAAATGCGGAAATGCTCGAGTTTAGTAAAATTCATAACTAATCCATCGTTTTCCGCATTGCAAATGGAATTAATTTTCAGTCGAGGGATATTCCCACGGAAGCGCTTTATTTTATTGCGTAGGTACACAATGAGACAATTCGTTCCTGAACTGTGATTATTTAAGGTTTTTCAGGGTGTTTTCAGGCGGCATATACAGTGTCCTGGGGAAAGTGATTAGATACCCTCGCAAAGATTTCTTAACATCACTTTCGAATAATTTCATATGACCCGTGAGATGGTCACACAGCATTACAGCAGTACATGTGATACTATATTACCATGAAATGTGGTCATGCAAGCGCACGCTTATGCGCGGGTCAAACATGCTTTCAAGCGTCACGTAAATTTATTTTTCTTCTTATTTTCATCTTTTTTTCAATTACATTCTTTTTTATCTCCCGTCTCGAAATACTACATTTTTTATCATATAGATTCTAGAACTCTTTCGTTGTTTCTATTATCTTGTATTTTATTTCCTTCTCATCAGCGCTATTGTTTTTCTACGACATTCCATCCATAATGCACAATGACCCACACCCATATCTTTTATACAAAATCTCTGAATCTTTTTGATTCCTGTGCCATTGCGGTCGATAGAATGCTACTTAGTTGTAATGAAGTACTTTAAACATGGAACAGTTTTCTCATCTCAATTGTGTATTACTTTTTTATATACACATCCATAGCTAGATGTTACAATTACATTGCGTGTGTATTTTGCTAAAGTAATCGAAGGGAAGAGGGAAGTAATGAAAAGTAATCATTCAGTAACTACGAGCAGAAATTAACAGAATACGTGTTGTGTGTGCGTGTTAATGGTGTAGGTGAAATATCCCCGGTTTCGTAAAGTATACTTAAATAATCATAAATGTAGTGATGTCGAGAAGATATTTATAATATGTCAAAGCCGCTTGCTTACGAAAACGATAAGAGTACATTCACAATATACGCCGAGCACCGATAGTTCGGTGACGTTCATGTGGCTAATAAAGGATGATCACATAAATACAGGTGAATTAATCTGATTTACTCTGTTGTTTGCATTTAGTTTTTTTATATTGAGCATTGCCATTCCATGGTAAGATTAATGATGTTTCCCTGTTGTACGTGGATAGTCAGTCCTCTCGTATAGGGGAGGGTCCGGTCTCAGTTGGGATTCGAACCCATGCCGTCGAGGTGGTGAGCCCCGGCGCTCATGGGCCGTTTTTCTAACCGGCGCTACCGCTCGGCTGTCGCGGACCCCAGAAAGAATAAATGGCTAAACATTTTAAAACAAGTGATCATTCAAATTATTGAAGTTTACAAGCTAGGATTGATTGACTTTATTAATTATTTTATATCATATCATTAGTAATTGTACATCAGCTTCCATCATAGGCACTGTTCTGTGAAATATACGCCTTGGAGTATAATATGGTGGTCTAATATGAAATGCGGACCATGCCAATTTTTATTTGTTTGAAAGCGAAATAACGGCTTAAATTGTTCGAACCTTCATTTTGAAACACCCTGTTACATGATGCTCTCGGTGCCCATTTTACGACTCACAAAAATGTATTTTTGAGCATCGTATGGATTACAGACAATCCTCTCTGAGTTGCAACTTGCCAAAAGTAAAAAACTCACTATTCTATGCATTTTCACAGTCTCCTCGTTGCGCTTACCGGAAACTTTTTTTTAATACGTTACGTTTAACCTAAGTTTTTTAGTTTACATTTTCATTCCAAATTTCTACGCTGAAACCCTCCTCTACGGTATCCAATCCTTTGGAATCCGTAAAGGAATCGAGTCTTCGAATCTTCCGAATCCCATCGCGTTCTGCCAACACTATTCGCGACACCGGCAAAACATGCGCTATTTGATTTTTCGTGAAAATTTTTTGCACTTCTGTTAGTTCCTCGACGTTGTGTGGATCGATGCGGTGCCATTCGTAACATAGTCCTCGAAACGTGATCGGTGTGCGGAAAAAGTGATTTTTACTAGTCTTGCAAGGTACAAACCGTGTACCGTCGGTCGTGAAAGCGGTGAAAAGTGTGTTCTAACATTTCATAAGTTTCTGCGAAAAGGGAAAAGAACGCTCGTTCTTACACTACCATTATGTCCGCGAATACGGTACTGCTAGATTTTTCGCTCGACCCCGCCCGAATCAACGATGAAGTATCGCGAAAGGATATCGTGCGGCTGTGCAAGGAAGGGCTGGAGAAGTATCTGACCGGGCTGAAGATCTCCTACGACATGCTGACGGCTGATGGCTACCTCTGTATTCTAAATGAATCTAGCAGCGGAACCATCGTTACCATACGCTTCTTCGAGCAAGGCTTGATTACGATCAATGTGGAGTACTACCGAAGGGACGGAGACGAGCCAAAGCTGTCCTTTGAAGTATGCGATCGTTTACTGTCTCGAATGTATAGAAAGGACCGTCGGGAAAAGCCTGTTTTCTCCACATGTCCTCCTGCTAATGTTCACTCTAGATTGCTATTCGTTTTTTTTTTCTAATCTGTGTCGGTGGCTGTTACCTTGGAAGGTTTTGTTCTTCTACATCATGCCCCAGTAATATTTTCACTTTCTTTCGTGTCCGGGGACCGGATTTATTTTTGCGTCTTCATGCACACTAGTGTGTGTGTGTGTGTGCTTGTTAGCACGCGGTTCAACGAAGTACGGCATACAGTGCTGCTCACAAAGTTACTCAATATTGTTCTATTGGCATATTTACGGTTTCCCAATGAAGTCTTACTAAACTAATACACTTGCTTCATACTGTATTTATTTTATTTATTTTTGCGATCTTGGGCTTTTACTTGTCAGTCTTTTTCAACATTACTGTTCTTTACCAATGCTTGTGGGGGCAACTTAGGTTAAGTACATTTATTCCATGCTATGATTTTTTTAAAATGAGATTCCCACTACAAATTTAAACTAACGCAAGTTTGTTACATGGACTAGGAAAAGAAAAAGTGATGTTCAGTAGAACGTCGAATATTGCGCCAGTTTTAGTTACCATAACCACATATACTACTCCTCTTAACAACATATTATCCTCTTTTCAATAAAAGTTTCATTTGAATGTTGAATTCACAATTTATATACCATTTTTCGCAGCACAAAACGTAACTTTGCTGGATAAGATGGATTTAAAAATCTCGTGCTGTCTTTAGCTACAGAATTTTGTTGTCACTTGTCAAAGATATTTACTAAAATATTTTAAAAATATTTTCCATTCATCCTTTTAGAAAAAGCTCTATTCTGGGGTTTTGCGGGCAGAGTTTTTGTGAGGCAAATACCCTCACTCATTCTAGTTTGCGTTTCGTGTCAGCTTCACTTTGCACTTTGAATGTTAAACGACGTCTTTAGCACTATATGACGCATAACAATAGTGTATTAATTCTTGCTAATAAATGGTTTGATTGCATTGACGGTTACTTACCATCCTCCTTTTCATATTGCAATTGAACTTTTTTTATGTACTGTCATACATAACCGACCACTTGAAATGAATGAAATAAATTTTATTTAATTTCATTTCAGAAGATTTAAACCGTACATTTTATATTACCTACTCAAATACTGCACTGGTTGTTGCGCGTTTGGATTGATAGATCTTCCACTATTGAAAAATCATATAGTTAACGAAATATCTAATCACGTTCTTCCACCAACCACCTAATCTACTTACACTTGACTTGAATTTGCTCGTCTCTTTACGGGTGCAACTTAGAACATGAAAACGCTAGAAAACGGTTTGCGCATCAGGCTAGAGGCAAAACGCTCCAAGCATCTTCCACCTATAAAACGGGGCAGTAACATTGATGTTTACTTAACGAGCTCAGGTCAGCCATAGATAGCTTTTTCTTTACTTTTCATGTTTTACACAACACAACATTCTTCCTTGTTAATACTAGCATCTTTGCAACCAGTTTTCTATGACTTCACTGTTTGTGATGTTTATTTGTTTCGTTATTTTTCGTTGTGAGTTTTACCTTCTTTTCTTTCAACTATCAGATTTTTTTTTTCTTAAGCCCCCTTTGCTAACAATATTATGTTTCATTGCCTTCGTTACTTTAGTCCGTAAGATTTGTCAATTTTTCTTGCTATCTCTCACTATCCTTTGCCGAATGCTTCTAACTATTATGGAGCTGCTCATAGATTTTATGTGCATTTTGTATGAACTGAATCAAATATCCACCACGTATGGATCAACACTGGTACCCCGTTCGGAGCATCATTATTTAAAGCTACTTAGTCATAGTGCAGGTCGATAATCTAGTAATTAATGATCATTGCCGTAGAACATTACCAATTTTGAAGTTTCCTGATAATCCTCAATAATTTTCAAATAGTAGTAGGTCTTTGGTTTTACCATGCGCCTATTAAACCTACATTCATATCTTTCTTCAGTTTGTTTTGTATTCATTTTGAATGATGCTAATACTGACTTAAATATTTCTAAACACTTAATTTATATGACGCGCGTGTACGCCAGGATTTATTTGCTAACATCCGAATACCTTTGTAGTTTTCATGTGCGCATTGCCAAACTAACCAATTCTAGGGAGATTGTTGACCTTTGCAAATAAAACTACATGGTTTGCGTGCGATTTGAGACTTTTAAGGGCAGGTGTTTCCCACATTCAGGCTGTAGAATTTCGTTTATCATAATAATAATAAAAATAATTATAATATTTGGAAATCGAGTAATTTTGCCGTTTGTTAATAGATTTCAGGCCTCTGCGAATAAACAAACTACATGATTGCTAACTATAAAACAGATGTTATGTTAAGAATGTTTTTAATCGTTTGATTTGATTGTTGTTATCCTTTTTGTAATTTTTTCCTTTCTCTTTCTTTCCATTTATTTCCATTTTTGCCATCCCTGGAACCGATTGTGAACATCCGATTGGAAAAAACCCGTATCAACAATATTTTCCCCATCACCAACAATAACTTCATCCACATTCGCCCGCTATCATCATACCATGCAAAAATTATCCATTGAAGCAAACACGAGAGCTCGAGAACAGTTTGGTGCAAACACTAAAACTCAACCATGGCCAATCGCTACCACCGCTCCAACGGGGTCCCTTAACCCGTTTTTTCCCGACCGCAGGTAAGACATGCGATCATGCAAAAAAAAAAACGAAACGAAGCAACGCTGTATATTGCTGCTCAACAATGCGTTTAGCTTTTTAGCGTGTCATTTTTCCCCGAATCATGTATTAAAGTTCCTGGCGAATGGTTAAATTTATTGATTTGCTCTAATACTTATCACATTATCGAATTATCTTTCTTAGAGAACAATACATTAAAATGTATGCTTTACATTGCCCAACAACAAACGAGTCATTGTTTACATGCTTCAGCTTCCTGCTGATACTTTGCATTTGTTACTTAAACACAACAACATTGTGATCTGCGGGCTCAAATGTGACAAATGCCTTCGTTACTTTTGAATTTGTAAGCTTTTGCATGTCTGTCAATTTCGCTATGTTTGTGTGCTAGATCCTATATGTGTTATCTTTCGAACTCCTTGAAAAGCACAATAATCAAGCAAATACAATCAAAAGGCGACAGCTTGATTAGAGAGATCATGTCCGATTCTATAGTTTTATAATTTCCGTTTTATTTTCATTTCTAGACGAGCGTGTCATCGAGTACGACATCGACCGTGTTCTGTACGACAAACGATCGGAGTTCCAAAAGATTCAAATAGTACATTCAAAGAGCCTCGGCAATATGTTGGTGCTGGATGAATTGCAAAGTATGGATAGACTATTTTACTAAAAAAAAAACTTTGCTCAACATTTTATTAATTAATCACATAATTTTGCTCGCATACTTGTAGATATTGCCGAAGCTGATTTAATCTACACCGAAACATTAATGCGCCGTGGCATTGAGGATTACGTCGGGAAGGAAATCTGCATCCTAGGGGGTGGTGATGGAGCCCTGCTGTATGAGCTGCTCAAGGAAAAGCCTAAACACGTCGTGATGCTAGAGATCGACGATATGGTCATGCAGGCATGCAACAAGTATATGAACTCGATCTGCGGCAACGTACTAGAGAAGCGCAAGGACGATAACTATGAGATTATCGTTGACGATTGCGTTCGATACCTGCACAAGTTCAGCCAGGAGGGTCGCAAATTTGACTATGTGTTTGGTGATCTAACCGACATTCCAATTTCGGAAACTCCGACCGGTGAGATTTGGGATTTTATTCGTAAAATCTTACAATCCTCGTTTGAAGTTCTTAAACCTGACGGGAAGTTTATGACTCATGTAAGTAACAAAAGCAACGAGTGTGGAGGTCGTTAAAAGCGATAGATGGAATAATTTGGTGTTTTTTTACAGGGCAACGGTGTAAGCTGCCCGGAATCGTTGAAAATGTACGAGGAGCAGTTGGTAAAGTTGGAGCCAAAGGTATCGTACACCAAGTGTACCGCGTTTGTACCATCCTTCATGGAAGAATGGGTTTTCTACCAAGTGCAACGCGAGGACACTAATGTCGTCGCTAGCGTTTGACTTAGTCGCGTTTCTACTGAACTATCGTTGCAATTATCTCCAGTAGCAGAAGCAGCAGTAACATTGATAGAAGAAGAATTATTCTATCCGACGATTTCGTTCCAAGTTGTACCGATTAGCAGTAGCAAAATGGAAACTCGATAGCAGCACAAACAGCCAAGACAACAACTAGAAGTAGTAGAATTTCTTACTTATAGAATTACACGTTACTTAAAAGAATATGCCCAAAATGGCAAGGAATTACTTCACCAAAGTTTGACCTGAGTCAGCAGCAATAAGGAAAATAACTTTATTCTTCTTCCACCTCTGGTCACTGAGACAGAGTGTTAGCTTTAGCTGATGTGGTGCAGAATGGAACGTATTCCTTCCGATAACCTAGTGCGCAACGTAATGCGTACCTACCGTAGTTTCGCTGCCAAATGATACCTTTTCCATCTATTAATTTATGCTCTCCACAATCGAAACGTGTGACTATTCTTTTGTGACATCAACTTACGTTGCTTGCACGCATAATCTACTTAATAGCACTGTAGACAGCACAAACTAGGCGGTTTTGAACCGCTTCTTATGAATTATTATTGAACTATGCCATAATGAACCTTGAGTCAATCAACTTCGAATTATTATGTGAAAAACGTGATCACCCTGAAAGTGGAACATTATAAGTTAGATTTAGTATGTTTTGGTTTCGTTAATTTTAATGTTGACCTCGGAGTTAGTGTACTTACAAAGAGAATGACCATTATGTAGTTTGCTGCTTACGGTACGGTAGGGGACGGAAATCGATGCGTCATTTTGGAGGATTATGTGCAAAAGTCCATTACAAACTAATGAAGAACTAGATCACAAAATAAAATTGAAATTTTTTCCCTACGTCACAAACATACTTTTTTCTCATAACAATGATAAGTTTGATAATAAAGCTCGCTTTCTACATTTTCTTCACTGAAAGTTCAGATATACTGAAAGTTAAATTAAAATAACATTTTTAAGAATAACCTTTCGAATATCTAAAGATCGAGAAATAATTCAAAAGAGGAAAAACTATCGTTCAGCTTAAATTTCTGTGATGTAGTATCGCTCCGTTCTCGTAACCTTGGTTGACTGACTCCTTTGTTGATATTGACATTCTGTAACAGCTGTTTAGTGAATCATTCCCGTGGCGTAATGTTGCGTACCGGCGGTGCTCCGTTTCATTTGCTTGTGCAATGTGATCAACTTATAAAAGCACTTCACGTTGTTGTGCTTCGGTACAGTAATATTCAATTGCTCGTGTACTTGCGACGTAAGAACCATTGAACGATGAATCGTTCGAAGTATAAACCTGAATTTTTTAAAGCATTTCCGCTGCACCATGCTGCAGCGAAGTGTTACGTAGTGGAAGTGCAACGGCAGTTGGACGCCGGTACCAACCCGTACAAACCGACTGAAGAAGGACTGACCGCTCTGCATGCCGCAGTAGCGAACAATTCGGTAGCCGTAGTGGACGTGCTTTTGAAGCGTTACGCCGATGATCTTTCCATCGCTCGCGAGACGATTCAACACCGGTTTCTGTGGAAGCCGGAACTAGTCGAATGGAAAAACAGGCCAATTCTTATCGCGTGGACCGAAACAGAGTGCCAAGCCACACTAGCTCTAGCCACGTCATGTCCGGCGGGAATTCCGTTAAACGTGCAGATATTCGTTCTGTTACACCATCCTCAGGAAGGACACCGTTTCGTCGCACTCGATGTTTGCAATCGCAGCAGGCGAATCGACACATTACGATTGATACGTGATCTTCTTCCAAACGGAGTGCTATCGCTGGATCGCAGTGATCTACGCGTGAATGTCACCAACTACCTACACATGGCTTGCAGCTACGCTAAGAAGGAAATAATAACAAAGCTTATCCGCAATGGTGCGTCGCTTTCTGTCCCTTCTGGTGATCAACAGAGTTCTCCGTACATGGCTGCTTGTGAAGCATTTAGGAAAGATATCGCCATATTTTTGGCTACGAATTACTTCGACCACTTCGACCCGGGAGCCTGTGATATTCAGGATTACAACGCGCTGCACAAGATGCTCCAACGTAGTCAGAAAGGAATGGCGGAGGAAATCATACAGCATATGCTTAAATACCGCATGAGCAAACATCGAGAAACCAAGTCGCAGGCCATAACCAACATATTTCGATTCGATTCGAAAGATTATTCGTATATCTCAGTATGGACTTTTGCAAGCTCGGTCCCGATGAGGGATCTTTGTAGCAAATACGTGCTACAGGGAGAGTTTGATTTACGGACCAAGATTGAATCATCGTCCTTGCTTGGTATTTTTATCACACGAAGTATCGCCTTGGATTACTGCATGCAGAAAATAGAAGAAGACCTGGATCTGTTGCGTCTGGAGGGCAGTCACAACAGAGAAAACGTTTTGCAAAAGCTTATCAGATGCAAACGGTTGACGTTTGTCAAGGACCTGTATGAAAAGCATGGATCACTCATGAAAGAAATATTTGAAACGGAGGACCCAGAACACAAACCAGCTTTTGAGTTGCTCGCAATTCTGGTGCAAAATATGGACGAACATGGATTATTATTTGTACTGGAAAACCATCGGGATTATTATGTGCGGCATATGGATTATTTAATAAAAGCAACATTCAAGCTAAGCTCTTTGAAAAAGACGGCACACACGAAACTGGCGGAAATTATAGCGAAGATTATTCCAGAGGCATTGATCAAACTGGATGAAATTAAAAACACACCTGATTCAAAACAAAATGGTAAGTTTCTACTATTTGCCCACCGCAGGATGATGAAACCATTGAACCAAAATTGCTTATTATTGATTGCAGATTTCTATGATATGATACGCGATCTAAGGGAAAGTTTCGGAAAAACCGTCACTCGACTGGAGGCTGATGGCAAAAGTTTGGAAGATTATTTGGACGGCAATGGACGGACGTTCCTGCACGCCGCAGTAGACTGGAGCGAAAAATATCTTGTGGAAAAATTGCTCGCTCGTAACTTTAGCGTAATGCATAAGGACGCCAACGGTTGCTTACCGATCCAACTGGCAAGAAATGAAAGTATATTCGAGATGCTGTTAGCAAAAAATGAGCCCGCTCAGTTGGATTGCGTGAATGAAACGGGATATAATCTGCTGCACGTTAGCTGTAGGAACGGTCTTCGCGGAGCGGCGCTAGAAAAACTGTTGGAACACGGCATGGATGTGAATGAGCCGGCACCAGATGGGAATTTGCCACTATCGCTGGCGTCCTGCTGCGGCACAGTGAGGTTTTTGTTGAATCAGGGTGCCCGTATCGAGCTGCTAAACGATAATTTTTTTAGTGAACGATTGCCTACAATGCAGTATTGTGCACTATGGGAGTTCCTACCTCGCATTTTCCAGCTTGACCAGTTCAAATCATGTGCACATCTACTTCTGCCATCGATGGTCGGTAGGCTCAATCGGGATTTTTTTTACTGCGATCACGAGCGTTACCTTGAACAGCACAAAGACATCCGCCGAGTGCTGTTCGATAGCCTGTTCGAACATTCGAAAGAGGAAGCGTCGAAACTCTTTTGCCGTGTTTCCCAGAAAGCAATCGTTTGCTGTGCGAGATGGTTCCTGGAGTACAACTATGATCTTGACTATGATTATCGGTGCACGGACGGCTGGAATAGGTCGACCCCGCTGCTAGGTTTGTTGAGCTACATGGAACTGCCTAACGATGACATAGTGGAGAAATTGCTTCAAAAACCGATCGACGTTAACGCCACGAATGATAGGCAGCAGAGTGCGCTCATTATTCTTGCAGTTCGTTTCAAATGGGCCAAACACTATGGACATTCGTTAGATACATTCCGACTGTTGCTTAAGCGTGGAGCCAAGCTGGACGAGCAGGACGAGGACGGAAACACGGCGCTTCATTATGCCTTTCGAGAGGAACAGTGGGAATTGGTGGAGTTTCTGATTGAGAGTGGTGCGAATACAACCGTGAAAAACGAGTCCAACAAGCTGCCGAGTGAAATGGGTCCCGGTTTTAATCGGTGCTTGTTTAGTTTTATTCGGTAATGTTGCTTCTGTCGTGATAGTTGTTCTTTGCTTGAATAGTATCATTCTGGACAGCATTTGTTAATATCTAGTTACGTTGCTTGATACAATTACTTAGATTTGGGCTATTTTGGCGATTTGTCAAAAATGAAAAGAGGCTTTACTTTAATTGTGCAGAGAAAGTATTAACAAAAGAACCAATGCTACAGTTAACACATTTTAAAGATTGACAATAAATATAATTTTTATATTTTTTAACATATACCGTTCAAAGAGCGGTTGGAAACCAATCACGTTTAGCTCGTGTGCTTATAAATTGTGGCCGAAATAGATTGGTATATTTTTCATAGCATAAATACTTTAATTTAACAAGTTTCTACCCTCCAACAATGATTTTTTTAACCCATACTCTACTCCCAAAATTATAAAAGCGTGTATCATTTCATTGTGAAAGTGTTACACTCTACACCAGGGGTCAGCATACATTTCCTAAACAGAGCCAGATGATTTAAAGGAAACCGAGAGTGCGGACCGATACCTTAAACGATGATTTAATGTTTTCAAAGTAGTACCTTAAAGTAGTAGGGGATGGGTTTTTTGTATGAAGCACTAAAATTTTCTTTTCTGCCGACCCCTGCTCTACAAGGAACACTCGATCTATGCAATCCAACAACTTGCCGGAGTTTGTTTTGCTCAAATGACTCGGCATTCCGCAGATTCCACACACACACCTTAGCAGAACCGGCTGGTAAGCAAACAAACGTGATTTTGTATTGGAGAGATGCGCGAACAAAACCAAGCTTGTTGGCGAGTCTGTACCACGACCACATCAAAGTCCAACTTATTCGTCGATCGGTTCACATGACAACCGCGAGGTACTGATAGCAGTGACAGAGGCTTGACTTCGTCTCCTAGCGATTCAGTCGTTCAGGTGTTATCATCAGCTACGGATCGTGCCTCCTCGTACAGTTGATCGAAACCATACAAAAAATGTCGTCGATCGTGCGTAAAGTGATTACTTCTAAGAAGTGCCCGAAAGCTGTAGCAGCATACAGGTGCGTATCGGATGCGATAGTCGTAAGGTTTCTCTAAACCAGCGTGGTTTATCGCATTAACATGCGGAATTATTTTGCTCTTCCAGTCAAGCCATCGTTGCTGACCGCACGGTTTACTGTTCCGGTATGCTCGGACTGGAAGTGGACTCACTTAAGCTAGTCCCGGGAGGTGCTGCCCCGCAGGCGGCGAAAGCGCTGGAACACTTGGCCACCTTGCTGGCTGAGGCAGGCTCTGGCATTGATAAGGTTGTCAAAACGACCATCCTGCTGAACGATATGAACGATTATGCCGCTGTGAACGAGGAGTACAAGAAAGGTAGGATGCTGGCAGGCGATGGGGGAAACGATGTTTGGAACGATGCGATAAGGAAGACGGCTGCTTGTTTGCGTTCCCGCGCACCCCGCCGTTGTGGTTATGATAATGTTCGGACGCTAATCGAAAATTCAAATCATTAATGTTTCATTGTTGCACTTGCCATTTCCAGTGTTCAGTAGCAACTTTCCGGCTCGGACGTGCTACGGTGGCGTGAAGCTCCCGCTCGGAGCGGCCGTGGAGATTGAGGTGGTCGCATTGACCGGTGCTGTGGTGAACATTTCCGAATGACTAGATTCGAAAATGTAACAGATACTGCCCGGGTGTTGAGGCCAGCCGAAAATATGGATCTGACTTTCGGAAAGTAATGGTTGCGGTTACCGAAATCGGGTAATTGCTTGTGAAAAGCTAAACATTCCTGCGACGTATTCGCTACGAAATAACTAACGCCAACCGCGATTGATTGATAACAGTTTGTGCCTACTGATAAAAACAAAATAAATGAATAATTTTTCAAAGTATATTTTTCGTTTGAAGCTTTTTTTTCCCACATCAAGGTTATTTCGTAATGTTTGCTCGGGTAATATTGTCATAAACATGAACCGAACTAATGCTTTGTTGTCAAGTATTCCGTAGCACGAATAAGCACTTTATTTGAATTTCATGTTCTACTCAATTATGATCTTCATGTTAAGAGGCTGCTCTTATATGTTAAACTTGTGTTGAATATTGATTTACTGCTAAATGGCAACGGAATGCTTTGAGGTAGAGCCTTTCGATCGATGTTCTTATATGATTGATGGACAACAATAGTATAGTTATCGCCAACCTCGAAAGCAACAAAATGGATATTCAACAACCAATCACTTCCAAATATTTCAATCATATCTTTAGTGCTTCATACTTTTTGTAGTAAAATTTTGATTCCTGGTAAAGAGGTACCTGTCGGCTGTAAAAATAATTAATGTACCATTGACTCAAGGCCTGATGAGACAGGGCTGCCGCTTGATATTAGTACCTCCAAATAAACTTAAACCTGAACCGTTCGTGGACTGGACTGAATAAATTCGTTTGGGACAAAACTCGGATGAGGAGAAAATTTGCTTGTAGTATTGCGCAAGATTTCCCAACAAAACAAGTTTTGATTAACAAATAAATCTTGAAAAATATTTTAAAATATAATATCTATCAGTATAAAGTAAATCTTATTTTATCTTTTTTATAATTTAGTAAGTCTTTTTTTTGATAATGCGATTTTAATTAATGCGATTGTTTCACGATAGTATGTAATTTATTTAATGATACCTTTCACGATTGTCGTGGCTAGAAACATGATGTGATATAAATGAATTATGCAATAATGTATTAAAAAATTAGAAAAAAAAGTTAAAAGTTTTAAGAAAAATTGCCAAATGATAGAACACACAAACAGATGAGTTATCGTATGATTATTTTAAAACCAGATAAGGTGAACTAAGTCTAAAGAACTGGTTCTGATCATCAAATTCACAGTAATCATTTATACTTACGTGTATCTCATCAAATTCTGCCAACTGGTAACGTTTGCGGTGCTCTAACGAGCAATGTGCATGACGACTCTATTTGAGTTTATAGTAGTTTCACCGTTCAGTTTTGGAGTAAATATATATCTTGATCCATTTATTTGCGCCCTGAAGGTCACGTCCTCAACCAAGAAGTAGTCGTTTACTATGCACTAATGTCTGCGTTGCATGTTGTTTGACACGAATGTTTTTCCGCTAAAAGGGACGGAGAGCTACACAAGTTTAAAATTCACCGTCGTTATCAAAGATGATCGTAAAAGAATACTACGACTTAAAATGAAGATGAAGTTTCGGTCAAAGCGGATGGAAGAATCACAGCGTATCGGAGGAGCTGCTCGAGCTGTAATGGAACAGTAGTTTGGTTTTATGGCGCTTAAATAGTGTCCGTAGGATGTCTTCGTCGCTGTCGTAGAAAAGATCGTAGTTACTGTTGCGCCGCTTCGGAACCCGCTGCAGATAGTCCTGCAGCTTTTCCCAGGCCGTTTTGAGCCCCGATTCGGGTGTCTGTCCGACACTAATGATGGCCGCACCGTCAATTCCATCATCTTGCACGGAGTCCGTCGTATTTTGGTCGGTACTGAAATCGGCTCGATCGGCCTCCTCGAGGGCACGGAGTTCCGCCAGTAGCTCTTCGCAGATACGTTCCTCTTCCTCGGGGTTGTAGGGAACGTCTCGGTAAGCATCCAGGGTTGATTCGTCTCCATTTTCCTGAGCACCATCGATGATGCCTTCTGCTTCCTCTGTATCTATTGTATCGAGAGATTTCAACCGTCGGCGAGCGTTTCTTCGCTCCGTAGACGACTGCCTGGTAAAACCATCGAACGATTTAAATCGCATCAATGCCCTCAGGCGGACTGCTGGCGGAATATCCTTCAGCTGGACCCCTCCACTCTCCAGTTCATTTGCACCCTCGTCCAGAGAGGAAGCATCGTTTGTGTCCGCCTCGAGCGATACTGAGTGTTGCCTTCGCAGTGTCTTGTCGGTGGCTCGCGATTTCCTTAACGTCGGTGTGTCATCTGTCACGTTGACGTCGGGTTCGGTTTCATCACCACTGTCAACCGAGGACTTGCTGAGCAGCTCGACCACTTTCTCCGGATTCCGCTCCAGTTGCCGCACGATACCCTGCTTCTCGGCTGCACCGACCCGCTCCTCGATGTCGCTGAGGATGACGGAGTTGAGCTTGAAAATGAAACGCTGCATTCGTTCGGAGCGGGCCATCGATGGGGGTGGGGCACGTGGGGTCGGATTTGGGGAACGTCGACCAATGTTCCGCCCCGGGGTACGGATGGACGTTGCACGCAGAACCTCGTTCCGGAAGTGCTCCTCACCGACGCTGCTGCCCATCGATTCGCTATCGAGAGATGCTTGTGGCGTTGGCCAGACGCTTTCCTTCTCGCTGTTCCGTGACGGAGAATTAAGGCAATGATGCCGAGGACGGTAATGATGATATTGAGGTTTTTTTTTTGTTATATTTATTACGTGCCCACGTACCGCGGTCGTGTATGAGTGGACCGAAGGGAGAGACGTTTAATAACATCATTAATCATGGATCGGAAAAACCGTAACGTGGGTTGTCGTGCAGGCGAGTAAATTGAATGAGGTCACCTTAATGGTATAATTTTGAATTATTTTTTTTTCTCTAGCAGCCACATGAGTTGGCTTTATATATTATAAGTGCCAATTTTCATCAATGATTAAGATATCCATGAATTTTCAACTAGCTACGGAACACTAGTTTTTACATACTTTTTGAACAAAGAAGTTAGAAGAAATTTATACTTCTTATTTTAAACATTTACAAAGGGTTGTTATTCCTTTTTCGCTTACGATTCGTTGTCTCAACCCTTTCGTTATTTACACCATCAACCTAAGCATTGATGTATCTACATTTGTGTTTTACATATTTGTTTTCATTCATTCTTCCACAATATTACAAAGTTTAACGATTATAGACTATAACATTATTTCAAAAGCGTACGGCGGACGGTTCCCATTGCCATCAATAGTTGTGGGGAGCTTTCCATCGTCGTTTTGGAGAGAAAACTATCAGGAGCGCATGCATCATCCTGATATTAATATTGTGCTTTAGACTATGATACAAATAACCAAAGAAATATGGTTAATAAGTTAGGGAATGGAAAACCTAACAATAAAGGACAATCTCGTTTCTGACCCAAAATTTTCTATACACACTGCTTATGTTTGTATCGAGAGCTTATGGTATATTTATATACTTATTGTTGGAGTCACTACTTACTCTCATTAGAAGCATTGGTTCATATGTTTCACACGTTTTATGAAGAAAATTAACCAGAAAAATATACAATTGATACCATATTTTTATCATAAAGCGAAAAGGTAGCAATGAGTGTCATCGTTTGAACTCGTTCGCCTTTGGCACGGGTACCAAAGAGAAAACAGTCCCATGTTTGCAAGGGCATTTCCCAAAATAAAACACATTTATTTTCAATATTGTTGTTACAATTTTTACATTTACTTACAGTAAGTGACCTTATATACATTTATTCATGGTGAAGGTTTTGTTTTCTATCTTGTAAAAATCCGATGAATATGAAAAGAATAAGACACTATAAAAACCTTTGAAAAGTACAGAGAGATTACATTGAGGCAGCGAGGTGAAATAATGAACAATGAAATGTATTTCACACAAATGTTTATCGTTTCTAGTCAAAATCGTGAAGCGATGGAGTGGAGAACGGAATGGAAATAAATCGGTCAGGAGCGGGTTTGGGACTGATTTTCGTTCTTTCTAAGTGCCAACCAAGGTGTGTGCAGCAGGAGTTCCGATTGTCCCTGTTTCGAGTTGGATGTGGCGGGAGAGTTCATGAAAAGGGGAGGGAAGGTCGTCGATCGAGCGTGGTGGGTGTTATCCATAGTAGTGTAGGTGCGCGACTACCGTACTCACACGTCCGGTTTCTCCTCCGGCATCCCTTCGTCCTTCCCGGCACGGTTGGCCTCAGAGGCAGGAACGGCGAGCGAGTGGAGAGTGGCCTTGGGGGAGTCGGGGGCGCGATCGGCCTCGGCACCGGCCGCCAGTATCCGCTCGATTTCGGGCTCTGGTGAAGTAGTTTTCAAACTGTCATTCGAGTGGTTCGGGGAGTTGGGCGCGTTACCTTCCAGGTTAAGGATCTCGATCGTACCGTCCTCGGCGGAGGTGATGCGTGTCGTCATCTCGTGGTGCGCGATGCCGGTCTCAGCGTCCCGCATCAGGTCCTCGGTCTCCTTGATCAGGTCGTCCGCCAGCCGGTCCGTGTCGTCACCCATGCTCTGCGCCTTGCTCATGAGGTCGTTCTTCATGTTCTCCATCAGCTCGGTCTCCTCGACGCTGTTCTGCTTAGAGCCCTTCAGCCGGATGATCTGGTAGTCGGGGTTGGACGATGGGTCGTCGCCCTCGCCATGTCCGTTCGCCATCGCCGTCTGGTCGCTCTCGTTGATGTGGTCGGATTTTTCTGTCTTTTTGCCTCCGCCGAGCACATTCTCAAGCTCGTGGGTGACGTTCTGTACGGCTTCCTTCACATGTTCGCCAACGTCTGTTAGAAATAGAAATCGACTATTATTCCTTTGACTACTACAAAACTATGCCTTATGTAAAGTGGCGGATTTAACGGTTCGTGGACTGCGCGGCAGCGATGGGCTCACCCCGACCTCTAAGGATCAATTTCGTAAGATTTATGATTAAATAAATATTTTATAGAATTCATCATCATTCCTTAATGATTGAACTGGGTCAGTCTTAAAACGTTGCGTAATTTTACTGTATCTTATAAAAATTAATGCTAAGAACTATAAAGCAAAAAAAATTAGAGTAATGCAGGCATGTATTTGCATGATAACCACAATATTTTGGAATATATCGAGTATAGCACTAAAAGAATGCGTTGGAAAACTTCAACTGTTTCATACTTTACCATACCTTTGAAAACGTTGTCTAGCATTCTAAATGAAAATCGATATTATACACTTGATGATGAACGAATAAGAAGAATATGCAATGACAAATATTTTTCAGTTTCAAAATAAATTCATTTGACAAAATTTAATCTATTTTGATCATAACTGTGACAAAAAATTCGTGGTTATTGCTTGAATTTCAGTAAAGTATTGTATTCAATCTTATAACTTCTTTTTTCTTGAGTATTCTTGCATTAACGGGAGTTTCTGCTAAGAGTTTCTTTAGTTTGTTGCAATTTCATCATGTAATGTTTAAATGGATTTTTTTCTGCTAAGGTGTTAAATTCTTTTCAATTTATTTTTTGTTTGTTTTTGTATTTTTTTGCACTTTCTATCAGGTTTGTCCTTTCACATATTTTAAGCTCAGCTGTACAAACCAACATTTAAATGACTTTAAACTGCAAACACTGGTTGTTGCTCCGCCAGAGGAATGTGATATTCTAATCTTCGTTTTAGAATAGAAACAATGCAACAGCAATACCCGTCAGCCGTCTATTTAGTGAACCCAAACCTCCTCGCAGCTTGGACATTGACTGCATAACTACGGCATGCTTACGGTTCCACATCGCCAAATGCCAAAGCGACCGGATGCAATAAATAAGCAACCTGTCCTTTAACGTTCGTCATTCAGCGAAAAGCATTCGTTCGCCGCAAGGAGCAACACATGTTCGGACGAGGGCATAAATCTTTCGTTCCTTGCGGTGGACGGCGTCCTTTCACGACCGGTTGGAGACCGGGAAGCTCAACAAGAATCATCTAAGACGACCGATGCCAATGGAATGGTTTTTTTAGCTCAGTATAAAGCATAGTCGTATGTTGCACTAATTAGAATTCAAGTGGTTTGCAGAAGCCAAGAAAGCCCTAGGGGCTAGGGTTATGGCTTATGTATTTTTTCATTCAACATACTCTTTAGGACAGTAACCAAATATTGTTTTCTTTTGGAATGCAAGTGGTTTTGAAGAAGTTTCCACAAAACCACCCTTCACATAAAACGCATTAAAATGGTTGGTACTGAGTTCGTATGCCCACTATGTGGTGCCTTTTCCCTCTTTTTTATCTTCACTCTTACTCTCTTTTGTAGCTTATATTCTAGTATTTCAAAGGCTTTCAACTGCTTGTTTGTAAGTGAAGTAAACAGCAAACTTGTTGGGTATTTAAAAAAACTCATTTCCAAAATGTTTATCCAGAGACAAAATTATAAACAGTATTAAACCTGCAATGCTTTTTTACTCGAAGTGCATTTAATTCACATTAAAATAAAACAAAAAAGACCTCCCCATCTTGATTTATATATGCAATTAAATGTACACGACTAGCGAAATGTTGCTGCAGCTACCGAACGGAAGTATAAAAATAAGTCCTTTTTGCTTTTGAGCCTTTTGAATGGTGTTTAAATTTGAAGGGAAATTTAAAAAGCATAACGATGTTAGTTACTATTACAACTTGCGTCCTCTTCCGGCCCGTTGTTTTCATGAGATCCCACGTGACCATTCGAGGTATAGAACTTCCTAGCAAAGTAGAGACTATAGTCGTATACGATGTTGCACGATGGGTCCATTTTGTTGATGAGTTTTTCGTGCCCCTCATTTTACAGCCGCGTCAGGTTGGTCGCGTCCTAGGCAATCTGGTAGCTCATTAGCGCACCGTTGACCTTTGATTGTGTTCGACCGTCGACACAAGAGGTATGATGGTGGTAAACGCTGCGCCTTATAGCGAGGCAACAATGTTAGGCATGTAATTTTGTTACGGCGATAGTTAGTTGGTGAAGTAGATCTGTTTTTTTTTTAATAAGTATCTTCAGACGAATGTTGTTGGTCCGTACGGTTGCTTTTAGTATAGTAAATGTTTTAGTATAGTGAATATGATTGCAGTAATTGAAGCAAAATATTATGAAAATAAGAATGTGTTGCATGTACCGCTTCACGACGGTGTGATGTTTTCAACTGGTATTAATTTATCATGTCATAATAAAAATGAAGCTGATAAGTGCCCATATGACCTTTATAGTTTATTACAATTATGGTTGAAGTAGGTAAATTTTTTATCATATCAAGAAGGCATTCATCTGCGAAAAGAAACGATGTAGAAAACATCGATGGTTTTGGGTTTGATAGTGATATTACAGCCAATTTTGTTTGTTTTGGAATTCCCCAGAATACAAAATCTGGAATAATTTTAGAGTTTTAATGCTTCTAAAAACGATAAATGATTAATATGGCATCAAGTAGCTATGCTCCATTTTAGGTGAATCTAAGATAAATAATTACAATAAATTATTTTAAAATCTGTTAAGCAAAAACAAAAAAAGAGAGAAAACACCGTTTGTTGTTTGTTGGTTATCCTGTTATATAACAAACTCTGTACTTTTCCATGATGCATTTGAAAGAGATGAACAAATTGAATACTTCAAACCAGAACCAAAAGCAACCTGTTCGGGTTGTAATGAAATGTTTTACATACTTAAACTTAGAATTCTACAAATGGACAATTTGCTCTATATGACTCTTTTTCAATACTGATCAATTTGTGATGTTTTGAAAATTCTCACATTGATTAACAGGTTACTAAGATGTCGATTCTTGAAAGTTAAAAAATCTTGAGTATAGTTCACCAATACCATCCTTACCAGCTCCTGCTGGATGAAACACCAAATTAATAATTTAGTCTTAACCGTATTGTTTTGGTTTTCTCTCTTCACACACTTCAGCAGTAAAGGCCCCTTCTATCGATGACACTCTCCATTTAGAACCCAAAACGATGAACTACCTTGACCTGCTCAGACGATAAACATTAAAGCTCCGCGTTGAAGGTCACATTCGATAGCGAGGGTGCCGCAAGGTGCAGCTAAAACATGCATAAGAAACACGTGTTCCAGCTGGGTGGATTGGGTAAAAGTTTTCCTCCCTATCAGCGACGGTAGGCTTCATAATTCGGGCTCGTTTTGAGTGAAAAAGTTGCAGGTGCGTGGCAGAGTTGCCTTTTACGTGCGGTACGATCGATAACTATTAATCCGTTGTTGTTATGATACAGCACTCTGGAGCGGTCATAACTTTCCGTCTTCGGCTAACCTTCACTAGTCATCCACGAGGTATCATCTGCTGTTGCCGTTGTGTGCTTCGCTACGCCCAAGCATAGTGTTGCCTCGAGGAAGTGCTTGAGCCTATCTGGTTTCTGTCACAGCCGATCCACAATCGGTCCCTTTTCGGAAAGTAAATTAGAAGCAACCGAATCTGGGCCGGGTTCGAGGTATTTAAGCCCACGGCTCATCCGAAGGGTGTCGAAAGTAACGTTCTACATATTTTACACCCCTCTAACGTTCGCCGGGGGGGAACAAAAATTCAATTACCAATGGCGTCCCGCGGGATCGTCGCGATAACTCCATTATCTGTTGTTTCCAGCTTGTTGGTGCCCTATCTTTCGAGCGGTCTCCTTTTCCCTTTCCCCCTACGTGTGTCCAACGCGTTGTGTGCGTGCCGGCAGGTTGTTTGTTATCTCATCGTTTATTTATTGTTCATTCGTTGACTGGGAATTGAATTCTTGCGCATAGGCGCCCGGCCCCCAGTGAAGACCACTGATTGAAAATTATAGAAACGGAATCAAGAGTACAGTCTCATAATAATCTTTTATTTGTGTTGGAAAACCACGCAACAACTAAGTCTGGAAGATTTTCGACATCGTGCTGGGCTGCAATAAAAGTAATTCCTATAATCTCAATAAGTTTAAACATCATTTGAAACTATTATGTCTCTGGTGGTGTTGATAAAGGAAAGATTAAAAAATGGTGTCCATTACAAACCATTCAACTACAAATAAAATAAAATTTATTCGCATTAGGCACCAACAAAATGAACGATAATACACCTTGAATCTAACAGATGGTGGTCGATTGATTTTTTCGTAAACTTTAATTAACATTTGGTTTTTCTTAGCACTTTTCTTTGTTCGTTTGAAATTCAGGCTTAATCCGTCCTATCGAAAATATCAACAACACAGTGGGAAAATATTATTCGCAAGCAAACAAAACAAATTGCACTGGGTGTAAAATGGCAAAAATAAAAGGTTAAATTGATTCCCTTTACAGTTTTTTGACGGACCGGATATATGTTTGAAAAAGAAGAACTTATAAAGGACAAAAGTGTCACTGGTATGGAAACAAAAAAAGGAAAAATACACTTTTAGCTTTAAAAGAAAAAAAAATAGTTCAAAGAAAATTTTCAGACGAGCGGAAGCAACAACAACCAATATCGGGGAGACTCATTAATTATTCATGATTTGGGGTCTTTGTCAAGGTTCAGAGAAACCATGAATTGTCGAGCGACAGGGGTTCAAGTGTGTGTGTGTGTGTGTGTGTGTGTGTGTGTGTGTGTGTATGTGTTATGGTTGTTTGATGTTTGGAGCCTCAACGACTTTGCGGGTTTCATTCTTCCATTTGTCCTCCGTGGGTTTCATTGACAAATAAAAGCAACTCAATTTTCCCCGTCTTTCTTATGGAGCGGTAAGGGAATGGAACGACGAGATTGCAAAGGTTGTTTGGCTAGAAAGTGGCCAGGAAATAGAAATATCATAGGGACGTAATGCTTTTCTCACTCCCGCTGCTGTAATGGAGGGTTCTTTCGAAGCAGAAAGAAACATTAAGATTTGAGAGAAAACCACCGAGCAAGGCGACGGGTCAGTTGTATGGGAGTTGAGTTATGGCGGTTCACACTCGTGGAGCTATTTTTATTTTTCGCGCCAGTCTGGGTGACATTAGGCCAACCGCCTGAGTGAGGCAAGATAACAAGTTACGAAATTGATTCTTTTTTTCTATTTCACATTTTTTTACAAATGATTCATGAGCTTCTTGATCGTTGAATTAAGCTGGATGGAGTGTTACTTAAATTTACAAGTGAAAATAATATTTGAACTCTTTGGTTTTAGACTGTTTATGACTTTGGCAATGGGGTTCCGCGATAGCCGAGCGGTAGCGTCGGCTAGAAAATCGGCCCATGAGCGGACGGGGCTCTCCACCTTGACGGCGTGGGTTCGAATCCCAACCGAGACCGGACCCTCCTCTGTACGAGAGGACTGACTATCCACATACAACAGGGAAACAAGTCTCGTAAGCCCTTAACGGGCAGGCATGACCAAAGAGGTCATTACGCCAAGAACAAGATGACTTTGGCAAACAAAGAACATCAAACTACAAAGCCATTTTTGTGTTTTTTAAAACAACTCAGATTAGTAGATTAGAATCAATTGATTAATTTACATCTCGAATTAATTAATGATTATGTGCTTGTTAATGATTGTGTGCTTCATATTGAGAAAACGAATAATTTTCAAGTTAATTTTTCTACAATCACGTCCTCTTCTTGCTTTCGGTAATCTATGCTGTATGAAAAAAGACTAATGCGATGGATCAAGAGCATATAACTGAAGGTAATTGTATCATAACTGATAAGTACTCAAGAGCGTGGTTGGAACGAGACTGACTTTATTTCAAGGATTACAATCTCTTCTACTCTAAGCTTACACCTATACATCAGTACTACTTATACTTAACTTATCACATACACTACATTATCCCCCCTAATCCTTGAAATCCATGTATCCCTAGAGATTCCTTGTCCATCCAGCTTTACTTACTATATTTTTTTGGTGGCTGTCCACGTAACCTAGCTGATCGCCTTACTGGAGGAGACCTCGACTCACTACGTCTTCGTTTATTCCCAAAATCATGGGTTTCCTTGTACACATCATTTTCATAATAATATTTCCCATTTGGACGTAATTGATTATGGTGTACAACCCTCGCATTTCCATTAATATTAATCAGATATAATGTATGACTTATACGTTTCAAAACAATAGCAGGAATCCATCTAATCAATTCCTTAAAATGATTTCTATACATGACCTTTGTACGTGGCTTATAATCCTTTACTTCCTGGAAATGGTTTCCCTCTTTCTCTTTATCTGCATTTTTACTCGATTTTACTTGAACAAGCTCTGTTTTCTTTGAATCCTTCACCTTCAGCTTACTTAATAAAGTATGAGGCACATAACTGAATATTCTCTCTGATGGATTTTGATTAGTAATCGTCGATGGGGAATTTCTATAATGAATAAGAAACTTGTTTAACTTGCGACGTAAAGACAATGCTTGATATCTTGCATCCAGTAAAAACTTATTTAAAACTTCCTTCACTGTACGCACTGACCTCTCGGCCAACCCGTTTGACTGTGGGTGATATGGAGGAGATTTTGTAACTTTAATTCCTTGCGCCTTTAGGAAATTTACGAACGATTCCGAATTAAATGGTGGACCGTTATCTGTTACCACTTCTTTAGGGATGCCAAAACATGCAAAAAACGATTCTATCTGCTCGATTATATCGTTGGCTTTAGACTTGTTCACTATCGCTACATCTATATATTTTGAAAATGAATCCACAATTATCAATAGCGTTCGTGACTCAAAGTAGAATAAATCCAAATGGATTCGCTCAAATGGATGTTCTGACACTGGCCACTTAGTAAGGACGACTTCTTTTGGAACGACTTGTCGCATTTGACACACCTCGCATGATTTTACATAATCGTTCAAATCTTTATCCATTTTACTCCACCAAACATATTTCCTCGCGTTTATCTTCATTTTAACGATGCCGTCGTGATTTGCATGAAATAATTTCAATATTTCTAACTTAAGTGCACTTGGAACTATCGCGCGATCATCAAAATTCAATATTTCATCTTCAATTCCTAAATGGCTTCTTATTTTGAAAAAAGGTTTCATATGTGGTTCGACATGATACCATCCATTTTTCACTTTTTCAAAAATTTCTTTTATCAACTTATCTTTCAACTGGTGTTGTTTGATGCTTTCAATATCTATCATGCAGTTTTCTTGTACTAAATTTATTCCTAATTTAACATTTTCAATTTCATTTTCTTGTTCTAAAGGCAAACGAGACATTGCATCTACGTTCGTCATTCGTTTTCCGGCACGATGCTCAATGGTGTAATTATATGTTGATAAAAACACTGCCCAGCGTTGAAGTCTGGCTACCGCTATCGATGAAGAACCTTTTGTTGGACTAAATATTTCTTTTACTCCACTATTGTCAGTGATCAACTTAAATTTTCTTCCGTATAGATATTTGTGGAACTTTTTTATACCGAAAACTACTGCCAAGGCTTCTCTATGCACTTGTGCATAATTTTGTTGTGTCGATGTTAACGTTGCCGATGCAAAGCATATAGGTTTTTCTTCTTGATTGACTACGTGCGATAAGATAGCACCTAATCCATATGGACTTGCATCTACTTGTAACACTAATTCCTTTTCTTGGTCATAAGGTACCAATAATTTATGATTTATAAGCATCTTTTTTGATTTTTCAAATGACTCTTCACACTCCTTTGACCATATAAATTTCGTTTGTTTTTTCAAAAGATTATACAACGGATATAATATAGTGGAAAGATTTGGCAAAAATCTATTGTAATAGTTTAACAAACCAAGATATGCTTGAAGTTGCGTTATATCTTTCGGTTTTGGCGCATCTCTAATAGCTTCAACTTTTGACTCATTTGGGTGAATTCCTTTATCTGATATTGTATATCCCAAATAGTCTATTTTAGTTTCGAAAAAACAAGATTTTTTTAAATTTATCTTCACGTTATGTTTGTTTAGTCTGCTAAGTACCTCGTTAACATTTTCCACACATTCCTCTTTGTTTTTTCCTCCTATCAATATATCATCTATATACGCTATGCCCCGTGAATTTTGCAAAATTTGATCGATTATACTTTGGAATATAGATGGCGCTGAGTTTATGCCAAAAGGCATACGGGTATACTGAAACAACCCTTTGTGTGTATTAATGGTACATATTTCTCTCGATGCCTCCGCCAATGGTACTTGAAGATAAGCTCCTGTCAAGTCCACTTTACAAAATATATTCCAATTAGCTATTTTTGCAAATATATCTTCGATTTTTGGTAGTGGATAGTGTTCTACCGACAAATGCCTGTTGATGACTGCCTTTCCATCCAAGCACAACCTTACACTTCCATCTTCTTTTTCGACTATGACTACGGGACTGGCCCATGACGAAAATCGTACAGGAATTAACACTCCTTCATTTACTAAGTTTTGTAAACTTGTTTCAACTTTCTCTAACAAGGCAAAAGGGACTGGGTATGCTTTGTGAAAAACTGGAACTGCATCCGATTTCAGCACTAAATTTGCTGAGAACCCTTCAATAATCCCCGTGCCATTTACTACGTTGTTAAAACGTTTTTTCATTTCATTTTGGAATTCTTCCTCCATTTTATTTATCGTGAACGCATTCCTCCATTTTGGGAATAGAGTATCTAATGCGTCCCTACCTAGCAACGGACTAACCGACCTCTCTGTAGGTATAACAATTAACTCTAGTCTCGCTTCTTTTTCGGTTTCTGCTAGGTTGACTTTTACGCTAATTATTCCTTTTGGCTTTATTAATTGTCCCGATGCTGACACAAACGAACTTTTCGTTTCACCTAATTGTTCATCAGCGAACAGATTTTTATACATGTCCTCTGAGATTACACTAACACAAGCACCGCAATCGATCTCAAAGTTTATCGACTTTCCTTTGTAAGTGATCGCAATACTTTGTGAAGAAGAAAACTTCTTTTCTCCTTCTATGACATGCAAATGTCCGTTTCTCTCGACACTTTTTATCTCCTTTCTTGCCGAATAACACATTTTCGACACATGGCCGTTTCTTCCGCACACATAGCACTTCCAACTTCTAGCTGGACACGTCGAAGGATCATGCTGCCGACCGCATCTATTGCAATTATTTTGCGTTTTTTTGACAAAATTCGGCACCGCTTTGGTCGACGAACCCTGATGCTGCGCTGCATGACGCTGCTGACGCTGCTTCTGAAATACTCGTGCAACTGTGTGTGTTTGCACTACCGGAACGCTTATCTCGTCGTTCTGCTGCTGTGCGGCCTCCCACGTTCTTGCGATTTCACACGCTTTGTTGTACACTAAATCCGGTTCTACTAACAACCGTTTCCTTAAGTCCTGGTTTTTTAAACCAACCACCATCTGGTCCCTTAGCGCGTCCGACAAAAATGTACCAAACTCACACGATTGCGCTAATGTCTTGAGCGTTATCATGTAGTCGGCAATGGACTGCTCACTTGTCTGCACACATTTATGGAATTTGTAACGTTCGGCTACTACATTCACTTTCGGTGCAAAATGTTTTTTCAACACCTCCACTAAATCGTTGAACGATTTTTTTTTCGGGTCATCCGGAGCACATAACTTTACTGCTACTGAGTACAAAGACGCACCCGCCATTGTCAGCAGTAACGGCACTTTTTTTACTTCCGCAATTTCGTTTACTACGATGAACATTTCGAGACGACTGATGTATTCATCGAAATTGTCTCCTAACACATAGGATTCAATATTTCCTAAGACCCCAGACATTTTAATAGGAATTGACACTTTTTTTTCCTCGTCGCCAGATTGTATCATAACTGATAAGTACTCAAGAGCGTGGTTGGAACGAGACTGACTTTATTTCAAGGATTACAATCTCTTCTACTCTAAGCTTACACCTATACATCAGTACTACTTATACTTAACTTATCACATACACTACAGTAATTTGAAAATCAAGCACGAAATCATCGGTTTTATCACGTCAACGACGACAACGTTCATCAAACTCCGGTGTTTCGCACATTCGGCGAACGAAAGTAAAACTGTGAAATGTTGTTTGTGACCGTTAACGATAGCGTGTACGAATCAAACTATGAATAAAATTAAGATATGCATCAGTGCTTAGATTGATGGTTAGCTGTCGGCCGAAATTGAGGAGAAGCACAAGAAAAAAAAAATGCATGACGGAGGGCAAATTACAAATAAGGGCAACGATAGAAAGATCTTGGAAGTGTTACCAAAGACGTACATTAAAAAATATCGACAGAAGCCGCGATAAGCTATGAAACCAGTGGTTGAGCGTTTTCAAGACTGCAAAATTCGCACGAGCAAATTTTTGGAGCATTGAATATCATTGATCTTTGTGCTGTGCATTTGGATTCGAACTGTGGAAGACAAGGTTGCGTGTCGTGGTTTAAGTGGAAATTGTAATAGACATGCATTAATTCATACACCCGGTTCGCTCAGAGCAATCAACTCTGTTGCAGACCATCCATTCGAAAGCTCGGCAGTGGTAAACTGTAGTTAGCCGTCGGAGGCTTTCGAAATCGGTATCGATCGACTCTTGCGTGGTTCGGTGCGGGAAAGTTCCGAAGTAACATCACATGCGTGACAATGGAGGCGCCTGGTGTCTGGTAGAACTGGCAGGTGGAGACGCCCGGTCGTTTGCTAGGCTCGCCATGTGGAGGTGCCTGGTGCCGGGCAGAAGCACCCCGGCAGCGTATCCGGGTTTATTGTCCGTAATGATGTGCCCGACACTGTCAGTGAGGAGAAATTTTTCGATCGCGACGGGAAGCTTTTTGAGTCCCGATGGAGTGCAAGTCAAATTGGCCAACTGAGCTAACAATAAGCTATTGCGAGAGTGTAGGGGGTCGGAAATGAGTGTTGCCGTTGATGGATGAGGTTGGGTAAAAATAGGCACGCCAATTAACACGGTTTGAGTTTATTGAATTTTATTTATTGGATCTCTCCTCTCCTATTACTGTAGCATGCATGCAATGTTTTAGGAAATTAAATAAAAAAAAAAAAAATACGGTAGCATGTAGCTGATAATTGGCAACGGTGATAATATTATGCGAATTTTAATTCTTTTAAGTTTTGTCAATTCAATTTCACCAACAAGGTGTAAGTTTGTCAAACTAATTTCGTGTATATTTTACCAGTATGCATTTTTCTAGCGACTTTAAAAAATCCTGACAAAAAATATAATCCACAAAAAAAAAAAAAAAATAGTGGAATAATATGCATCGGAAAATGACTTAATTTAGTTATGAATTTTGTAATGTTAATAATAACTACAATACTATTACAGAAAAAAACAAGATAAAACATGTTTTACCCGATGACTTGCAAATCATGCTTCGATTTTTGATAATCACAGCTTGCTACTAGATTTTAGATGTGACATTTGTTGCTATCACATGAATTACAGTATTTTAAGAGTTATTCATTAAGTATTCCGAATAGTTCTCTCGAATACTGACGAGAGTAGGTTAATAAGGAATATGTAGTAGAAAGCAACATGTTGTTATGAAGCAATATAACAAAACAAAAGCGTCAAACCTCAAACTAACTAGTTATAAATTAATATTATCTAATTGAACTACCCCATTTGTTTCTTGGAGTTGAAATCGATTTTCATTGAATTTCTTTGACACGTTAATTGGGTTTAGGAATCATAGATCCACAAAAAAGTTACAAAATTGAACTTGAAAGCTATAAAAAGGGTTTATGGCCAAGATATTTCGTGACATATAGTTTAAGACATGTTGCCCTTACAATTTTCATCGCAGCATGAAAAACAGTGAACTTACATTTTATATGTTTTTTAGAACTGAAGTTTATTGTTTTTTAGCCCTTTTTGATGATACAAGCGGCTGTGAAAATTTCATACAAAATCTTACTAAGGAATGGACTGCGAGTTATTAATTGACGAGGTGCATATAGGCTCATCTTCATCCAGCAAAATTTGTTATGTTCAAGTTCATGAAATATGTGTTGAAGATTGGTTTACTATAGTAAATATATATGCACAAAACCAAGCATGAAAATGAAATAGGGCAACGTATTTAAAAGAAGTGAAATGTAATTAAGTAGCTGCAAACATTTCTTTCGGATATCCAATCTCTGATTTATTCAGATATCTTCACAAATTAGGTTTCATTTGACGTGCGAAATCTATAACTTTCAAAATTGCATCCAAATTAATACCGCTTCTCGACACACTTTGTCGCTGTGCTTTTTGAGCATTAATTAAACCAACTTACCATGAATCGCCGCTTCGCCAGCATGCAGCACGTCTGTGGCCGTTTTTGTGGCCGCTTCCTTCGCCGACTCGACGACTCCACCGGGACCACCGCCATTGATCAGCGGTGAACTGCTAGCGCAACCCATTTTCACTGGCAACAGTGGTCTTCCTTCCTAAACTGCCACACCAATTGCACTCTACGATTTAGTGCACCCTTTGTGTACCCGGCACGGTAATGAAGTTCAAAATTTGCGTCTCAAACTGGAACAGCTCCGAATGTTCGTATAGCCTAGAGCAATTGAGGCAATGATAAATTTCACTTCACTCAAGCACTTTACAACACTTCTTCCTTCCCAGCAAACAGATTGTGGGCGGACCGTCGGCAAACACGATGAGTTGCTTTCAATTACTTTACAACTTTGTAGTAGCGAGCAAATAAATTGATTCGCGGGCAGCACGGAGTTCACTCTCTTAGCCAGCTGCTTCGGAACTTGGAAATAACTTTAGCTTCAGGTTTCACTCCATTTGTTCGGGGCCCGTACGCTGGAACCACTAATTGATGCCGCACCCAATAAACTGGAAAACGTGTTGGCGCATCTCAATTGCGAGCAAAATGGTAATGTCTCCCTCACTGGCTCAATCGCAGCTTAACGTAGGCTCCAAAACTTGTCACTATTTGTTTTCACCCCATGAATTACGTCTCCACAAGCACGTTGCAAAGGAAAAGTTCGTTTCGGTGTAGTAGCGTCGAACGAGGCTAGAAGTTTTCTCTTTCGCTCTGTGAATGAAAGTAAAGTTTTGGATGAAATTCGGTCTGTGTTGGAGGAAGCTTTATAAATGGAAAATATTCATTTACTTTTCGTAGTTGAGCGGTAATCAATAAGTTAGTGTTTTCGTAGTCTGTTTTACTAAGTGAAATGACAAATTACAGTAGCGTTTACACATTTTAAAGTATTTTTTCGGTAAGGATAAGTTACCCCGTATTCACAAACACGCTCGGTATGAAAGCAAAAGGTTGTTCTTTTGCCCGTTGAAACTTTTTACAATCTTCCGACGCGTCTTAATGGACCGTAACACATCAGTTGCCCTTGTGTGCCAGTCTTTTGGATACCCTTTCGTGCTACGATTTTCATGCCATTAGAATCAAAACGGAAATAAAACAAAAATCAAGCATTTTGGCTGACGTATTTCGGTTCGATACTTTGTTCGAAAAAAAAAACAAAGAATTGACGGTTTATACGCGAGAAAGATTGATATGGTTATTTTTGTCCCATTTTGTTCTGTTCTGAACAGTGCGAGTTTTTGATTCTTAAATTTAGCACAGCAATTCAAAACCAAGAAACAAGTTAGATTCACTACTAGGGTCAAATTGAAACTATATGTTTTTTTTCAATTGCCGCCATGAGGGGCAAGAATTTATGGCATGGTATGTGAAATAATTAGAGATCAAATAGAATGTAACAAACTAAATTACTTGTAACATAAAATAAAAGTGATGTTACAGAGATTCAGTTTCGTTTACTACCGATTACCTAACGAAAAGAAAATAAATTATTAGCTCTATTTGGTAAGCAGTGAAACAAGGCTATCCATTGTTGTAGATCTAATTCCTGCGAGAACTCACTCCTATCCGACACGACGCCTGGTTTTTGGGTCAAACCATGAGGCGTCAAATTGCTGCGACCCAAATTAAATAAAGCATATGCTCGGTAAATCAGAGCGATTTTCAGATAAACGTGCAAACTATGGGGCTAACATGAACCTCGCACACGAAGCAGCAGTTCGGTGCCTCCCGAGGGAACTCGAAGTTGAAGCTCGTGAAGGGGTTAGGTCGTGGTTTAACGTAACCTAGTTTCTTTTTTCGAGGAACGTCTTACCTTTTTGTTAGGATTTTTTTCAGGATTAGATGGCCGTTTTGGATAGTTGTTAACACTTTCACGGTTTCTGTTTCTATTAACGGGCGTCAGTATTTGGTTGTAGTCCAATGATTTTCTTTTTGTCGTGCATCGATAAACAATGTTAGAGTTAGTATCACTTTTGGACGGATTTCACACTAGGCTAACACTGGTACACATGTTACTCCTTGAGGTACTGCGTTTTACAACCACTTTGAGTCGCAGGTCGCTCAGTCGCTTCTTATTACCGTCGCGCCGGACGGTCACAACAAAACTGACCAAAGTCCAGACCCCGAGCGGCCCACGACTGGTTTCCCGCGGAGACCCACAGTTCGGTTTGCTTCGTTCGTTTCGTTCCGGGGTTTCCTCGCAGCGCTATGTAAAAGCTCCGTTGATTTTGGCAGGGGTCCTGCTAAATTGTTGGTCAGACTTTCCAGCGCCCCATGGCAGCCAGAACGGTGCGGAGGCTCTCGCTTTCGCGTGCTGGAAGTTGTACCTTCCGGCAAAGCTGAACTCCCTTTCTTACCCCATCCGACCGAGGGTTTTTGTCCTAACGACCGACCAGGGGTCTATTTTAAGTTCTAGCTTTCTGGCGAGACACCAGTACACTAGGTTGATGGTGTGAGTTGATGTCGAAGTCGTGTGCTTCGATGGCTCTGTATTCGGGTCGGTGTTACAGGCAAATCAAATAATTATATACACTCGTACCAGGGCGACCTGGGTTTGGGGTGGAGCGCTTCGACTATCCCTTCGGTGACGGGACTCAGTGTGGGGCGAAAATATTTTATAAAAATAAAGAAATCCTTATTTAGTTGACCTTAAATTCTTACATAGATAAAGTTGTTGCACTTGTATCTTAAATTTATTTTTCACCGTATAAAATTTAACCGTTTTCGTATTTTGTGATGTCTTCCGCCAAACTTGAATGAAGGTTATGTGAAGCCCATAACACTTTACACTAATCATTGGCCGATCGCTCTGATTTCGGTGTTTGTGTTGGTTTCATAGATTACCCTGTTTTTCACGGCAGCGACTGAATTCATTGGTCCTAGGTTGAAAGTCAAGAGGGCACCCGACCGGCAGACCGAGACATGTTGATTCTTTGCAACGAATTTAGCGAATAAACTGCCTCACACTAACAAACAGGCGCCCTTTTCCGTGCATACATATAGCCTGCCCCTTTGGATTCCTTTCCCGACGGAACTCAAGAAAAACTTGTACATCTACTCGTTCGCCTCTTTCTCTCTCTTTCGAGCCACCCTGTTGACAGGAATTCTCGTCGGGACAGTTGCTGTCGACTGGCGAGACTCTTTGGTCGGTCCGAAATACATTCCACCATATGAGACTGGCGGCGCGGGGCTGTCTTAGCTGTGCGCGGAGGAAATGCTTCAGGTCTTTGTGCTATGTTCATAATGGCTGAAGCGTTTCCTTCCTCTACACCCTAGCCTGTCGGCGTACTTCCGCCCGTCGACGTAGGCATTGGTGCCGTGTTGGCACGGTTAGCGGTTATTAGTTTCGGCTCCGTTTTCACACACATACCTAGTCGAGATGCAACCATTTTCGCAGCGGGTTTTGGGTAAAGAACGTATCCCCGAGTCTGCCTAGCGGCGACCCGAAGGCTTCCTTCGAGCAGTCTTCCTTGAAATGGGCTTTAATTAGGCATTAGACACGCGTGAAAATGCTGCACTTATACACGCGGAAATATACGTGGCTTATTGGTGTTTAGATTCCATCGTGTGCGTACGTTTCGAGATTGAAATGTTGGTTTGTGATCTATTTTTCAGTGGAAACATATTACACCTTATAATATTTTAGAGCTATGACATGAAGCATGTTGAGGTTTGAGCTCAATGCCTACTTGAAGATGTAATATTGATTTGGACAACGTATAAAAATATGTCAAAGTGTTATTAATTTAAAATTTTCCCAAATTTAATTTCCAATACTACCTCAAAGAATAAAGCTTGAGTGTTTAATATTTATAATACAGACCGTTCATAAAAGTAGTTTAAAAAAAGCTTACGAAGTGGCTTTGCTTTATTTTGATAGTCTATAGGATAGATCCAATCATATTTCAGAAGCATAAACTGATGTATTCAGAGCATGAGTTTTTCAATATTCAGCTGGGGGTAATACAATTTGGTCAATAATTTTTTTCCATGCCACAGAATAAAATTGAACGTAGCATTCAAACTGCAAATGTTATTAAAGCAAAAGAAAATGGCCTAACATGTTTGAAAGTCGATTCATTACACTTCAAAAAGGAAATGAAACTGATACCAAAACATGCCAAAACTTTCATAATAACGTTCCCTTGGGATATCTGGCATTGTGTAATGAACGCTCCGTGCCGGTTGAATTGCAAATTATTGTTCTTTTGGTAACAGCTGGTTAAACATGGGATCGAAACTCTAGTATCAAGCTACGAATCGTTGTGTCTAGGATAATTTTGTATTGGTTACAGGACAGTTTTTTTTCTCTCTGTTTTATACTGAATTATTGTTAAAAATGATTTTGTCATGATTGTTTGAATTTTCGAAAAAGACGAAAACGTATTTCTTTTTTCACGAATTTAATGTTGGCGTATTCTCGAAGCAAACGCCAGCGGCATTAAATAAGGTAACAGTATTAAAGCATACATTCTGTTCAGACCAGCTTTCTGCGAATTCAATCCTATCTCTCGGTTTTTCTGTTTCTCTTTCATGTAGAGAATTGCGTCTAGCGCCGCCAGTAATGGCCGCCAATAAATCACTAGCACCGTTACTTCTTTCACCCTTATTTAAGTGGGAATTAATTGGGCTCACGATGATGAACCAACAAGAATACTTCTCTTTTTTGAGTGAGATACACATTCTCGCTTGCAAAAATCTCGCACTGTGCGTGATTTTTCCTTCGATGTGCACTCACATGGAGGTAACAATTTATCATATTTTCCCAGAAAAATAAATCACATTGTAGAGAAAGTCAAGGAAAAGAATGAAATTGTTCTATGAACATAAAAAAACAGTGGCTAACCATTTTTTGTAACTAAACCGATACAGTTGGAGTTTATTTTATGGAAAATCTTTTCCTATTTTATAAAAAAAATTCTACTGCTTTATTCTAATTGCTACAGTAGTGCCCAAACCTATTGGAACAAACGAAACAAGGTGTTGACAATATAATATCCCTTGAAAAAAGTTTTCGACATCGTTTTATGTTTGCTATCCTTCCATCCTGTGGGAACGACACAACTCCCGTTTTAATTAAATAACGGCACAGTTTTATTTCGTGTTTTCCGTTCGGCAAAAATGACCTTGCGATTTTCAGAATGCTAAAATATGTCCCGCGTTACCGGCTCCAAAGTCGTATCAGTTTCGATTGTTTGCTTATGTACAATGCATTCCCTGTGCTTAAGGATGATCACTGCTACCAATGCGACCGGCACCAACAATACTATCATTGTGGTTGTATGGTACAAGTTTCGAAATAACACACCGTCCAGCATTCGCCCCGCACGAGGAAGATACATAAATTGATGCTAACAAATGTACACTAGACATTTAACCTATTACGTCGTCGTCGTCGTCGCTACGGGCTGGTATCGGAAGTATCGTAATAGTTTGAATTTTATTTTCGTACCCTAGCGCAGAAGCGCGGAAAACTTTGGAAAACTCTCCAACCGCTTGTTCTATGACGACTTTTGTAACTGCAAAAGGAAAATGTCGGATTGTAATGAGAGGAGATGTTTTTTTCTCGTAAAAACTATCGAAAGTTTCTTCTACCTTCGCTATGGTGTGTAGGTTACTATTGCCAACTACGGTGGACAAGCGACATTCGCTTTTATTCTATTCTTGGCGAACTTCCGTTTAATGTCGAAACAAGAATGCTACAAATGGAACCCGACCTACGTCTAGCGGACGGAATGTTTATCTTTTTGGCTGCACACAACACTACTTGCGGTCACGATTGGTGAGAGGGACGTTACATTGCAGATAGTTTCTAGCTTTTTCCTGTGTGTCCTCGTTTTGTTCAATATTGCAAAAGTTAGCACAATGTAGAAGGAAGCTAAAGGGCTTTTATCGGGGCATGATGGCAGAAGACAAAGTTTGTTCTGTGTAAGCAACGAAAATTGAGTATCGTTTCGAGGCTAATAGCTGGATAGAAGAAAAAGTGGACGAAATAGTTTCGTCTATTTCTGTATGCATAATAATCAAATTGAATAATAAACTCAAACTGATTTACTCCAATAGACTGTAAATTTGATTGAAGGATTGATTGATGAGTCATTTGGCTACGTTGGAGAAGACAATTTTACTTGGTATCCTGTAATTAAAATTTACAAATTAAATTACTATGTTTTATTTATAAATTATTCTAAACAAGGAAACATATTAATTATTATATTTTATGAGAAAACAAGTTTGACTTAACTGAACAATTTAAATCAAATTAACACATTTTGTTTACTGAACTTCTTCTTCTTCTTGGCGTAACGACCTTGTTGGTCATGCTTGCCCGTTAAGAGCTTACGAGTCTTGTTTCCCTGTTGTACGTGGATAGTCAGTCCTCTCGTACAGGGGAGGGTCCGGTCTCGGTTGGGATTCCTGTGAGCCCCGGCGCTCATGGGACAATTTTCTAACCGGCGCTACCGCTTGGCTGTCGCAGACCCCCGCTTTTTCGGTCTAGCAACTTTGGTATTTGATTCAAGAAAATTATTTCGAATGAACAACTCATTGAAAGAACGATTTTTTACAATTTAGTAGGAAGTTAGAACAGTAATTTTATGTTGTTGTTCGTGAGCTAATAAAAATTATTGTATACCAGGTTTTGTTTTGATGTACTTCTCACGTTGAGTCAGGTCAGCAAACATGGCACCATCGTGTTGCAGTCAAAAGTGATGAAACGGTGTGCAAATAATGCAATTTTTGCCAATTCTTCCTCCAATCCAAACCGGGCGAAACCAAACCGTCAAGGTACATCGTACGCTTGCTAGCCTTGATGATAGCCACTTTTCTGTCAGCATCGTGTCATGTGCTCATGATTCCGTCGGCGTGAACCGTCTTTTTGATGAGGAGTAATTTTTCCTCTTCAGCCCATTAAACTTGCCCAGCAATGCAACCACACCCATTTGGAGCGCAAGGACCCGACATAAGCGACTCCGGGGAAGGATCTGCATAATGTGTGGATCGTGGAACGTTCCGGAGGTGGAGCTTTTGCGCGGGGAAACGCTCGTGCAGCGCATTAATTCCTTTCAATTCGACGGGCTCCTTTGCGCCAGTCGTAAGCTGGATGGCAGTGAAATGCGATGAAGATCACGTAACGGTGGCTGCATCACGATGCAGGTAGCGTTGCATTCCGTTTGGGTTCGTGCACGGGCTCGAAAATCGATTGCCATCATGCACGTGCCCTTTGTTGGTCGGTTTTTCCCGCGTTCAATGGGGGGCCGCCTTCCGGTAGGTGCGTTTTACTGAACGCGAGAAAGCCGGCAGGAATTTCTTGCTCACCTCGTCCGGGTTTGCACAATAGTGGTCGATAGTAATCGGTGCATTTGTGCGAGTCTTAGACCGCACGCTGCGTTGCCCTTTTTGCATGGAATCATTGAAGTTTAGAGAGACATTTGTGCAAAATTTAAATAATGTCGTGAAACAACTTGAAGGTCTTGCCGTGAGCAGTTGCAGCATTTGCATACAGATTACTTTAAGGTGTGTGAATGCTATTGCAAGGACAAGGCTAATGGATTCAGCAAAAGCTTGATAACAAGCAAAACAAACAATCAGTAAGTTTCATAACAGTTTATTTCCTTTGACCTACATATTACCCATATACCACGCTTTGATATCGTTAAATAAAGTTATGTAAAGTTTAATTACTCTTCTATGCTGATCGCCAAGATAAATGCGTGTTAAATATTGTCACAGAGCAATTCATTGATTCCATCAGTGCTAACCACTACAGCTATATTCAAAAATAAATGGTTTCTACGAGGTAGTATTAACCTTCAAGTACTCTAAGTCTACTATAACGGTCTAAATTAAAACGAATCTAACACTATGGCGACAAAAAGATAGTTTTGTAGGGGTTTTATAAATTTTTTAAATGATTGTTTGCTTATTAAATATATGTGTAATGTAAATATAAAGAATATCAGTTGAAAAAGTTGGTACGCTTAGTGAAAAATAAAATCTCAATACTATTGAAACTAAAAAGAAAAAAAAAGAGTATAGAAAATTCCCAGACATACAATTTAAAAAGAAGTTTTTGGAAAAATAATCTCCTTCAGGAACACCGATGAAAATCGATTTGATTTTGGGTCCGATCGGGGTGTTTTTAAACTTTTTATACAGATACTTTACATTCCGCAGGCACACCTGATGCAACACTCAGCAAAGATAACCTTTTCTCTGCCAGAACAAACCCGAACCTCATCGGAAAAGTTGTAACTCATTGTGAACCCAAGCGGTATCAAACTTTTCACTTTGTCGAGTAGAACCAAATTTATCGATTACCCCTCGATCGAGGATTGTAGGATAACATTTCCTGAACTCTTACCAGATGGTTGTTAAATATGAATTATAATGCTGCCCCGTAAAAGTAATCTCTACCATTCATTTTCATCAAGCACAGTAATTACAGTTAATTTTCAACAACTCACACAACGAATTAGTTCAAAGAGTGTTCGTCCTTGGCACATCAACCAGTAGATGAAAGCATTAATCATCAATGACCGTTCATTCGTGAACATTTTCCACTCAATTTGATGATCGAATGTGACTTGCAGAAACTGATCGTATAGAAACACTTTCGAATTTGAACTAATTTGTAGCAATCGATTAAGTGAGTAGCAGGACCCTTTTGTCAGTACAGTTAAGGAATCACGGGGTAGAAGTAAAACCAAAAATTTACTCTTTATTTCCGGTTGCTTGTAACAGAATGTACTTCGTTGTGCTTATAACAGAGGAAAAAGAGTAAGTCGTGTCTCTAACAATCATGTGAAATAAAAGTTCAAATAAAAGAAGTAAAACTATTTTCAAACTGGAGTGGTTCAAGAGAGTCTAAAAGGCTTTAATTACTAGTACGAATTAACCAGTTGTTTGTTATCAATTTATTGATCACTGATACTGACTGTTAATCAGTCGAACTTTTTCATAGCTGTCCATTAATTCTTTCTTCTGAATACCTTCTAAAATACATATTTCAAAAATATCCTTCCTATTCATTTTTATTCGCGTGTCGTTAACAAACAATGTTCCCTTCTGCTGCTCAATCGTACGAAATCGTTTCCACTCATTGCTCGGGACTATGGGGCAATAAATCACTTCGCAGCCCATTTTATGGCGGTCTGACGGTTAAATTTCGTTTTTCCTTCTGTGGGTATCACAGTGTGACAATTTTCGGTTTTCCTTGATTGTGAACACATTTTTTTTTCTTTGTCATAGCTCTCAGTGCTGCTTTCGCCCAGGAAACGTTTAGCTGCTAGTTTCTAAACGATGGAAGTAACCGTTTTCCGTACCCATTTCGTCCTATCAATCGAAACCGAAACGGAACGCGTGCGTCGAGAGCGTGATTGTAAAGCAATCAAAAATTAAATTACACCCGAGTGGATTCCCTTGTTTCCTGTCGCCCGGTGTTATAGAACGCTAGGGCGTACGCTGGCTGATTTAATTACGCTCCCGGTGGGAATATCTCCTCTCCACAATCCCTTCCATCTGGGTTCCATTTTCATCGACATGTTGGCAGCGGGCCTGAACTTTGCGGGCCCGCAAAGAGCAAAAGTGTCCGTTGGAAGCGAGGAAAGCCAACCTAAAGATGGCAAAAGTTTGTTGCCGCGTGCCAGCATAAATCATGCACGTTTATAGAATTGCGCCTCCACTCGTCTACAGTCCACCAGCAAGCGTCCGTCGTGCCACTTTACAAAGAAATCTATTTGAAGCAATAAAACTCACCCGCCAATACTAGGGCACCGCTTTTCTCCCTCCTTTGCGTAACAAAATGTCCGTTTGCGGTTTGGGTCCGAAGTTGTGCCGTCACCGAAGTTGATGACGAAGTTGTACCTATTTTTGTTCGCGTTCGCATTTCTTCAACCACTCCCCGGCCTATACCCTAATCGGTTTTATGTCCGTCCGTCGTCACCATTGTCGCTCGCTTCGCGGCCTAAGTGTGAGGCATGCTTCGGGATGAGGCAGGGTATTTCTGCATGTCGCGCTATATTTATGTGCGGACGATGGAATAATTATACACCGCGTCCAATCAAAGGACCTCGCAGGCGTGTTTTGCCTTTCAGTTTTTGCTCAATCCCCCTCCGTAGCAGATTTTCCTTTAGCTTCAGGAAAAGCTCGAAGTGGTCTGCTTTTAAGCGTTTCACTGGAAATAATGAAAGTTTTTCTTTTCTCCGTCGAGCCCATGCCCTTGAGCTTTGCCACGGGAAATCAAGGGAAAATCGATACGGTTAAAAAAGAGTTTCCCTAGTTCTACCAAATATAACAATCAAATTTTACTGCACCTTATGGCTCGAATTTTGTAATTCACACTTTTGCGCTGCTATTGTCTGACGTTGTGAAAAAGAAAAGATTCAATTAAGGTCATGTAGAACACTTGCTTCGAGATTATGATGAAAAGTTACATGTAGCTTCGTACCCTTTCGGGTGGGAAAAATTTCCAAACCTTGAAAAGGTCAATGGCGTTGGCTTCTGAATCACTTCTCACGCGTTGAGCACAAAGAAAATGTATAACTTAGACAAAGACAGAACTCGTTGAAGAGGGTGGTTCAGGGCATGGTGGCGATGCTTCCGGTCACGCGAAGCATCCGAACAGAATTTAATGAATAACTTCATGACAAAACTTTGTTTTCTTCTTCAGAATTATTTTTCGAACTATTTTGTTTGTTTCAAGCTATGTTTCGTTTACTGAAAACCATCTTCATGGATGACAGAAAATCTTTTATTTTAGCGCCTCTTGCTGTAGATGTAATTAAATTAGAAGTCTCCAAGGTATGAAAACCAATACAAAGTTGCAAACTATAAAAGAGCTTTACACTCATCTTAGAGTGTGAGACAAAAAATCTCAAACATAGATAGGGATGCAAAAACATTAATCAAACGGAATGAATGATCCAAAAGCATAAGCTAGCTCCCGGAAGGAGCTTTTGTGCATAATTGTAGCTGCTGATGCAGACCATACTAAAAGGGACGAAAAAACATCCTTTAGCTTTATCTAGCATGCCTTTTCCTCCTGCTCTAGATCATTCTGTTCTTTCCATGCGGTGCGTGGTTTTCCGAATGTTTCCATTGTACATCATCCTTTGCGGGCGCTCGTTAGCCACAGGAAGTGGTAGTGTGAAAAACAGAACCATCCCAAAGAGGAACAAACATGACAGAGAAATAAGAGATTGTTCCGTTCAGCGGAAAGGCACGCGGAATGTTTTCCCATTGTCTAAGTTACGCCACGGTGAGCGGGGACAGCTTTTCGCCCCAGCACACTCGAAAGCGGTTTTAGTGGGTCCCATTTTACGATTCTGTGGAAAACTCGACGCGTTGCTGGTGCTTGATTACGTCGTACGCTCTTATGTATTTACATTCGCCGACAGCTGGTAGAAATGGTCGGTTGCTGCAGGCTCTCATCCTTCTAATCATCCAAGTGCTGCCCGTCTTATCGTTGGCGTGGCTTTCACGACAGACGACATTACCTGGAGGAGTCCACCGAGAACCGATGCTTTTCAATAACACCCAAACGTATGTGCGCGCACATACGGGGTTAGTTGAATGTAATGTGGGTGTGTGCGTTTTAAGTATTTCAGTAACGACTCATATTTTTTATTAGCATACATGAAAACGAAACAGCCGGTAAAGCACCGTGTTTTGAATATTAGCATCACTTTGCGGCTAATGATGATGTTGGTGTGTTTTCTCGTATGACTTTTTCATTTTCTAGGTTCAAGGGGGATGCGTTTTACTTTAGTATAAAATTTAAGCATAAAACGAAAGTAAAGACACTCATAAAGTGAATAGACATTCATTTAAACATAAATTTGAGCGCTTGGGTTTATAACAGCTATTTCATGTAAAATTTAAAAAAAAAGTTAGTTAGAAACATAACAATGGGAAAACTTTTCAGGATGAATATAGCTGGAATTGTTCTATAGAAATTCAATCATAAACAATACCACAAGTCGAGTAAAAATTCAAATCAAAGTATCAAAACAAATCAGCTTTGTCGGTGTACAACAATATCATAGATTGTTTGATACTCCACATTGCGATCCAGAGATAAAGAAATAATTATTTATTCCATCTAAATCTGTAAGAGTTGGACAGGTAAGCTAGAAGGAAAAACATTGTGCAGCGATGACAACATGCGAGAATGTTTTGATTTTATATCAAAGTTTTGGTCGGCAGATAATAAAAGAGCCGATACATTTGATAATTTATTGTACTATGAGATTTCACTAAAAGTGGTGTTGAAATATTAGTTGCACAATGGAGTAAAAGATTGGAGCAGGAAATGGAGAGAAATAAAAGTAGGTATTTTCGTGTGGTTCTAAATATTTTTTGAATATCAATTCTTAGTCTATTAAAATGTGCATATTTGAAGACGATTGCCTGAACCACCGTACACAAAGTGATTTATTTATTTATTTATTTCGTTTAGTATTTGTCTGGCAGTTTTTTTATTTTTTTTGAGTGATGCTATCAAACGATCGTGGATGCACTAACATTTTCTCGATTCTTAATCCAATTATCGGGGGATGAACAATAAATTCAAAACAACCAGGCGCCTCCATCGTAAACATGTTTTATGAAAAATATATACCTTATGCTTAGTTTACACGGGACACAAAGCAACCTTTGCAAACGCTAAAATGCTGTCAGTTGGTCAGTGAACTGTCAAAATGTGTGCAAATGTGTTTTTCGGTCGGCGAGTGAAAAACAGATTTGCAAAACTTTGCGCACCTGGTATAGAGTGCCGGCGGATGAAAAATAGTTGTTTGTGGTGATGTACAATGGTTGTTGATAATATTTCGCGGAATACACTACTTCTCTGCTGGTTTTTTACAGTTAAATGCTCAAATCAGCACTAAATGCGCTTTCATTTGCAACGGCTCACGAATAGCAACGTCTACGAAGCGAACGACGCGAACAAAAATGACAGCAAAACTGATATTTGCGCGTGTATTTTCAGTCTTTTGCGCCTCGTGTAAACTAAGCTTTAGACTTATGCTCAGTTCTAATGTTAAAGCGTGGATTTTCATTACTTACCGTTACACACTGCTGGGAAAATTTTCATTCGCTGCTGCCGAAACAGCTTCCTAGCGATTCTCAGGAGGAATGGAAGAAGGAGGAATGGGAGTAAAAATTTCACCACTTCGTACATCAAAACCACATTTATTTACGTTCCGGTGCAGCGTTAGTCAACTTTTGCACTGAACCAGCACGTTTCCACGCTTTGTATAAACAATCTAGAACAGTTTGCGTGAGTTTTTACTTCGTCGGGTAACAATTGTGTTTTTGCTCTTCTACTGAACGTTGCTTTGGGTGCGTTTTCAAATGTTAACCAAAGACAAGTTTTTACGATTAACTCGCTGTAAGGAATTCCAACTTAAATGTTTGTTTGTTTCTTATCCATGACTAGGTAAATAATTAAGAAGATTACATTTATTATCAAATGAATTAGTTGAAATTTTGCCTTGAAGCATTGCCTAACAACGTCTTTGCTGTTAAAACCTGTAGATCCTCAAAAGGCGGATGAAAAACGCACGCCACACACGTATCTCTATCGTCGAGCAAGTAACAGACAACAAATACTTCAAGCTCTTCAGCAACGCTGGGAAATAGTTTTGGGTTGTTTCCATCGTTTTTTTGATTTTTGTTCTGTACCCAGATCCGCAACCGCGGTTCGATAAATATATAGACAAACATCTACACAAACACATTCGTACTCTTCATTCACCAGGTTAGTTCTAGTTATCGTGTTTCGAGACTGAATTGTGGTGACTGGTGACGTATTTGATTCTAAAGTGTGTAATCGGTTTGGACAAGTGGTATCTATTCTTTACGATGTGAGCTTCGGAATCCTAGTGATTCTTCGCGTGACGTGACTATCGATGTGAATGAGTTTTGTGTTTGCTCCATTGCATTTTCACATTGCAGAAACCTAGAGATGCACTTCAGTTCTGTCGCAATCGTTTTGTGCTTTCTTAAACTGTTTATTCGTTTCCACGTCTTCAATAGTCATGTTTCGATCAATTCCTTCCTCTTGCATGTTCGCCTATCCTCTGCTTCCTTCTTTATGAATACTCCACTCCGACCAGCATTATCGCACATTTTAACAGCTTCCGGGGCCGGGGAAAGCCTGGGATGTGGGCTTTTCCGAAGGTGCCCTTACGCCGTATGGTTCGTAATTTGATAGCATACATTTGTTTCGCTACTTACCACTATGGGAGCTTGCACAAAATAACACGTACTCGAAAGAATAAAAACAAAATACAAACACTTTCACATCGAATTTACGCCTAACAGAGTTTTGCCAAACCCTTCGGATACCGCATAGCACTACCTTGAAATGTGCGTACCGTGGAACTTAGGGAGGATAAGAAACACATATAATTTCCATATTATACCTTTCCCACATTCACTTTTCATCGTAGCCCAGGGATACGACATGGGAACAAATTTTGTTTTGCTACATCCCTTCGACTTATGATTACTGTTTGCATTGCATAGTATCTAGGATCTGTTCACCTTCGCGTACCTTTTTGTTCATTTGTTTCTTTCCGTGTGCTGCACGCTTCTTTAATCTTCTATCTGATAATACAATCGGTATCGCATTGGCATGCAATTACTTTTATCACGACCTTTTCTCCTCTGCCTGTGTTTTCCTATTTGGTTCATTTTCGTTTTTTCACTCTAAGTCTGCCTGCGTCGAGTATAAACATTCGTTAGATGTGGAATTTATGCTTACCGTGTTCAGCGTTTCTGTTGTCCTCCCTTGCTGCTAGACTCTCCTCCGCTGTCTTGGGTGTTTCTATTTATCAGTCAGTGCGAGATACGACTACGATAGCTTGCGAACGTCGGTAGAGACAATTTCAATTCCACTTGATGAGCCCATTCTTACCCAATCGAATGATTCTTTCGGTTTCATTTTCTCGTTAGCTCAGCTGTTCTTGTTCTTACATGTATCGTAGAATCTTTAGTTCAAGCACACGTTGGGAAACGGAATTTCAGATTCGCACAGTAGAGATGGTAAGCTACGTGTCATTGTAATTGACTATTCGTATACACCTCGAGGGTAATATTCTTAGAGTAAATTCTGAGAGTTTTGTAAAGTATTTGAAACAAATAATATGATACGAAAAAGCTAAAAATTAAATTATCAAACATTTGAATCTGAATGCATGGAAGGAACAAACAATTACAAATGTTTCTTTTCCCTTAATAGATCATTTTATAAGATTACTTTTTGTGTAACCAAGTAAGTGTGGTCGAGATATAAATAATGATTTCCAATCCCTGGGAAGATATAACTTCTAATTTGATGTGGTTTCCTGCTTTCAACCACCGTCCATCAAGCATTCCCCTCCGAGAACTAAAACAAACACGACGACACAACGATGCCTTTATTCCTACATCCCAAGTTAACCCATTGTCCTTCCCGATAGTTCCTCAGTTCACACTACGGTGGTCGAAAAGCTCGGTTCGGTAACACAGTTCCGTTTCCACAAAAACTACCGTCGCAGATAAGATCAGTTTCATCAAAAAATACCCTGTCTCTGTCCCTTCCAGGGCAAAGTTCGCCCATTCGGAACAATTCGACCAATCGGTGGTCGTCGTTGAATCTGTTGGGGTATTTTTCGTCTTGCTTTAGGATAAATGTCTGCCATTCTTTTAACGACCACAAGAAAGTCTTCTATCATCTGTCCGGGTGACCCTGGTGAAAATGATGATCGAAAGTTCAGGGATTGCCGTTTGGGAACAGGAGGGTGATATGGTTGTCACAGGGACAAAATTGCTGGATACGCGCCACCATAGCACCATGGAGCTGTTGCCCAAGGGTAGGAACTATTTTAGAAGCTGATCTCCCAACGCTAAATAACAGGCATCAGCACTCCGTAGAACTGAACCTTCCACTAGAGTTGTGTACCGGTATTTTGAAAGTCGTATCTTTTTAACAGTTTTCGGGGCTAATGCTAACAGAGAATTAAGAAGCCAGCAGTTTTATCTTATGTCAGCATCTTTAAGCATCAGAGAATAGAAGTGAAGAATTTCAAAGAATTCGTAGTGCATGAAAGATTTTTGTGAATGAAAGTTTTTGTAGTACTAACCCGAGCGACAACAGAGACTCGACCTTTTGTGTGCACAAAAAGAAGTGCATGTTTCCGATTGGAAAAAAGCAAACATGGTTGGACATCGAGGCATTGTGCAACTTTTTTTTCTGTGAACCCCCTTTTGTCCGTTGAATTGATTGAAAACGAAACTTGAAGCCTCAAAAAGATCCTCTGGGTTTGAACATTTGTTACAAACTTCTGAAAGTTGTATGAGTCTTTTGTAAAGTAAAACATTTATAGCAAGTAGTCTGAAGACAGTGACCATCCTCACGCCAGTTGACGATAGAATGTCAGATGAAATCGATGGAAAAGTAATCAAAAATGGCTCAAATGGAGTTTTTAAAAATCTAGAGAAGAAAATTCAACCGACTACTCAACCATACATGAAATACTATATTCTTGGTAAAATCGTGGTTTAGATGAAATACTACATTCTTGGTAAAAGTAAAAACTTTGTAAGAGCATAAATTTAAAAATACTATCATGTGCTGCATTAAGTATTACAAGCAGGTCAACTTAATATACTGCAGTACTTAAAACCTAATAATCTGACGAGCAACACCGTCAGGTCAAGTGAAACCCAATCGTAGAATAGTAAAAATTCCACCAAAGCACGACAGCGTGCAAGTTATCGTCGATTTCTTTGCAAGAGCAAGCGCATCTGCTTGAAATTCCAGTCACATCCTCTTTTACGTAATCGAAAAGATGCACTAACGGCATCTATCTCTTCTTTGCTATTGAGGAGCCGGTTGAAAGAAAAGGTATAAGAACTAGCGTTCCTTTGGTGACCCGCAGGGCGAGCTTGGCGTTCAAATGTTCCAGAGTATTCTGTGTGGGTTATTTGTAAGTGTGTGTGTATGTTGCCAACGAACGACACGATGCAATATAGATTCTAGAAACGCCATCCACGGGCGACGACGGCCATTGACGAAGTAAACATTGGGGTTATTGGAAGAAGCTATTGGCAAGAGATGCCACAGGCGAGAAGTCTCGAGCTACTTTTCGTCGCTTTTTGAGCGATTTTCTCACTTGTCACCAGTACTCATCGTTCGTGCTGCAGGAAGTGAGGTCGAATGGTCAAGCGGTTGTCATCACTGACACGGTGTGGCGTCCTCCTTGGCTGGAGAATGGCTTTTCTCTGATCCTCCTGATACACCTTCTGGTGGCTGGGAGTTTAGGATGATGTTTTGGGTGCATGTATGTTCAGTTCGTTCGGGTGAACCATTAGCAGCTAAAACCTCATTTCCAGTCCGTGTATCCTTGTCCGCAGTCAATTCCGGTGCTAGTGCGTTCGGAGGCGCGGGAGAAATATCCGCCACCACGCTAATTGTGTTCGAGCCCATCTTCCGGTATTCGCCGTCCACCGAATCGGCCACCGCGTCCTGCCTTCCATCGTGGCCAACACCTCCTCCACCTGAGGCCGAGAACTTACTGAAGTTTTTGCTCCTCCGCTCGTGAATAACTTCGATCGAGTCGTAATGGTCGTCGTCGTTGTTCCGCGCCATCATCGTTGCATGGTGGAAGTTCGGGTATCGGCCACTTCCGGTGGCGGTCGTCCCATTGGCACCGGAAATGCTGCCTCCGCTACCACCCCCACCGCAACCTGCACCACCACCAGCACCACTGCCACTGCTAATCACGTAGATTTGGTCGTACTCGTTGCTGCGCTTTTTGCTCGCCGCCTTCGGCTTCGGCTTGCGGAAGCTTTTACTCGAGTTGCTCCGGTAGAGGAACCGGTTCGGTGCCGTCCGCTCGTCACTGTCCGGCTCGAGGATGAGAGAGTCGGGCCGCAGCGGAGGATTTGTCACCGAGAGGGGCTCCCGTGGCATCGCCGGTCGGTCGTCCTCCCGCTCCCCAGCCTCGTCCCGGTGGCCGTGCTCCTGCTCGGGAGAGCTTTCCTCTTCCGGCACGCACGGTTCCAGGCTCGATTGACAGGACAGATTGCGCTGACTGATCGCCGCCGGCTCCGAGCAGATGGACAGCTGACTCCTGGTCGATGGAGGCAGCAAGAGGGAAGAAAAAGAAAAGCAACCAAAATTAAAATAACACACAATGGGATAAAAAGCGGTCATTTCTGGAAAAATCAAAATGTTTGTTAGGAAATTATGACAACCTTAAATTGTTAGTTGTGACTGTTAAATAGTATTTTAACCAAAATGTGTGCTACGTGAAAGTTGAAAAAGTGGTAGGGGGGGCTAACTAAGCATTATGCTTAGTTTACACGACGCGCAAAACTCTTAAAACACAGGCGAAAATATCATTTTTTCTGTCACTTTTCTTCGCTTCGTGTAGACGTTCCTATTCGTGCGCCGATGCAGATGTAAGCGCGTTCAGTGTTGTTTTGATTGTTTAACTGTAAAAAAACAGCACAGAGGTATTGTGTACACTGAAATATTATCAGCAACCGCTATACTGCCCATACTCGCATATGAGTCCCATTTGCAAAAACACCAGTTTGAGAAAATAACGGTTGAACATTTTTACGTTAGATATTGTTTTGCTGTTATTAGTGATACAAAACACATTATTGGTTGATCACAACTATTGTATTGTAACATAAACAATTCGCTGAGAATGACATTTTATATAAAATACACGTTTTTAATATAAAAATGGTGAAAATAATCTAGATGGGATTCAGAGTTTGCCGCCTCGTGTAGACTAAGCATTAAACATTTGCCATGCGAAAAAAATTAAAGAAATTGAAAAACCGGTTTGTTTGGTTCTCGAGCATTGTTGTTTGTCCCTCTTCTAAGGAATCATGCCAAATTTGAGTATCAGAATATTGTCAAAAGCTATTTTTCGATTTTTTGCAAAAAATGTCAAAATGCTCTACATTCCGCTACCTTATATTGTATTTATCTTGAAGTAAACAAACATCTAATAGAATGTAAACAAACTTCACGGGGCGTATTGCTGTAAGTCTTCTTCTTGGCGTAACGACCTTGTTGGTCATGCCTGACCGTTAAGGGCTTACGAGACTTGTTTCCCTGTTGTACGTGGATAGTCAGTCCTCTCGTACAGGGGAGGGTCCGGTCTCGGTTGGGATTCGAACCCACGCCGTCGAGGTGGTGAGCCCCGGCGCTCATGGGCCGATTTTCAAACCGGCGCTACCGCTCGGCTGTCGCGGACCCCCATTGCTGTAAGTACGTGTATTTAAATAAAGGGGACATAGGGGGCGGCCAGATGCTGGTGCAAACGAGCCGGTCGTAAAGCGTTGTGACACCATGAATTGTGCGAACGTCAAAGTGTTAACATTTTAATGATCATAATAATTGATCAGTCTGATGATTATTGATTCAAATCTCTAAAAGGAGTTCACTCCTGTGCATCACTGAAAGATTGTCCTTTGCAGGTTCAGGGTTACGAATAAAAAGCAATCAAAAAGGTCGGGAAATCGATCATTCATTTTAAATGCCCGCTTGATTGTTCTACCTTTTCCCACTGTGCAACGTAAGGTGATGAAAGTAACGTTCTTTTTATAATTCAGTGCGTTCTCCCTTCACGAATTGTATCACGGCAAAGTGCTCAGCAAAGTGCTAAAGAAGAACGTTACACTATTTCGTAAAAACCGACCAAAACAAAACAAAGTGAAAACCCAACGGCCGGTCATTAGCATCGTGTCGTGACGGAACGGAATTTGGCGTGACGCATACGGCGAAGAATAGCACATCATTTAACGTGCGTCCGAAAACGTAAGGCAAACCCGGTGCGTCGTACCCCTGTTGCGCGATATTTATAAGCCACCCAGTAACGAACTTCAAATCAAAGTTTGGAGAAAATTCAGGAAAATCACACGCAGCCACACATTCCACAGACGGTTACCACCCGCCACGTGGGTCGCTCGGGTCAGTCAACTGTGGAATTCTGATTTTTATGTTTTTCTTTTTCCTTTTTGCTGTGAGTCCGCCGAATCTTCGAAAACCCCTTTTCCGAAGGAGGCGCTGGAAACCCGCGTGAGGCACACGTGTAATCCAAAACCCCGGAGGGGCGTTAGGGTAAAGGAAAATGTCCACCGAAATCGATACATACACCGTTGTGGAGAGCGAGAGAAAGCAGGGACAAAAGAATTAATCCCGAGACATTGAACTTTTCCATCCAGCGAAGGTTGAGCAGACTCGGAGTGGCGCTTGAGGTTGCCACTGTGGGTGGAGTGGAAATGTGACGTTACAAGATGGATACGAAGGCACAAACACTTTGCAGTGAAACTCTTTGTTGGCGTTCAGAAACAAAGGCGATCGAAAAAAAAATGGAATGGGAAGCTTGCTTTTTATTCCGCCTTTCAAAAGTTCCCTCCCGTTAGGGGTGGGTTTGGGTTTTTTTGTTTTGTTTTTGTTATGAGGTCAAGCAAGAATGTTTGCCCGGTGCGTGCGGCAGCTCAACAGATGATGGACATTTGTGGTAGGCTCTATCGATTGAATTGGTATGGTCTTCCCGTTCTGCGCTATGTGGGAGTTATGATTATCGCCCGATTTTCTTGTCTCATTGTGTGTTATTAGTGTGGCATTAGATTAGATTGTCAATCATAGTTTTTCTTCCGGGAGATTGACCTTGTTTGGAAGGTTTCCACAGCGGGGTATTCTATAGGCAAGCTCAGTCTCGGGAAATGAAGCCCAATTAAATAGCATTTATGAAAAAATAGGGATTTACACGACATTTTTTTACGCATCGATATGAAACGCTTTCATTATATTTATCCGTATGCTGCTGGAATATTTAACCGTTTTCAATATATTCGAAACGCAAAATTAAAAGTAAAGAATTGATGTTCTAGTGATAAAGCTATCACATTTTATTTAATAGAACTTACGACAAAATGTAATATTTTCCTATCAACTTAATGACTTCTTTAAATGGTTTGAAATCAAATTTTAATTGCTATATCAAATATAGAAGTTCGTACTTGGAGTAATTTTCCTTAGAGGTAAAATTCCGAGCTACCTTTAAATAGTCAGAAATACAGAACGTTGACGACCTTGCTAACTACGAAAAATATTCACTGGAAATTTCAAGTGATCGTTTTTAAACAGTGCAACACTTACCGGTACTCCTTGTCCACTGACGGCGTCGAGATGGGTCCAGGTGTGGCAGACGGGGCCCCTTTTCGGGGAGGCGTGAGACCCACTAGCAGAGATCGATCCAGGCTATTGATATCTACCGTGGAGGCGGCACCCCGCGAATCCACACTCGGCGTCTTGGAAATGGTCGAGGCACGCCGGCTACTCCGGTTGAGTTTGGAGGAGACGGACGTGTTGGAGATGGTGGAGGCCCGGCGACTGATGTGGCCATGCTTCGGGCTCCCGAGTGATTCGTCCTTCTCGATCTTCGTCTGACGCGACAGCACGTGCCGTCGAGCCGTGTCGGAGCGTTTGTTGCGGTCCCGCATTTTGTGCACCGGCACGATCTCTCCACCATACCCGTACTGCACCGAACCGTGCGAGCCGGCCTGCTTCAGTGTCCTGACGTGAGATGGGCGCAAAAACAGCACAGTAATGGTTACAGGCTACCAGTCAAGTATAACTTTTCAATTAGAAGCTACAACTACTTTTTGCAAACAGCGTAATAATGCTGCTTTGAAATATTGATGCTTGAGATGTCTCTACGGTTCGATAAAAAAGAGCCTTGCCTTACTGAGGTTGTAAAGCTTCAGAAATAGAAAATCGAATAACTTTAAATGGGGATCATCAGCTATTCAGTTACGATTATTGCTCTCTAGTTGATTGTTAATGATTTTATCATTTTTGTATAGCTTTTGATACATTTCATGTTCCTCAAATTATTTTGGATTGCTTTTAATTAAATGATGGTCAGTTTGCAATCATGCAAACAATTAATGAATGCAATTAAGCAATTGCAAGTATTTATGTGCTAAGGATTTGTTATAATTTGGTAATAGCAAGCAAGTATGTGGTTCAATTGCAACAAAATTAGTCAGTGAAAATTTACAAACACATAAGATCGTGTTTTCGAAGCAGGTGCACTCGAAATAAACGCCACGCAACGAAAGTAGAAACAAAACGTGTGGCAAAAAACGAGCAAAATAATACAAATCCCATCTGGCTCGGGCAAAACTGTGAAGGGGTTTTATATTTCGTTTTATGTTATTTGAATATAATCGTCAAACATTTAGCATCTCAAGTTTACAGTTGTAAATAAGTTATTTAAAAATAATAAATTTCTTTTTGGAATTAATTTTGCAAAATGGTAAAAACGAAACAAAATTTAACAAATTTTTCACACAGCAGTTTGGTTGATATAAGTATTTTTTTAAAAACTATTTTCTTGTTGTTTTTAATTTTTATAAATCATTCGTATTTAATGCACGTTTTTTTAAGAATCTCAGTATTCTAAACATTTTCAAAACTAATAGTTTATGCAGTTGGACTTTTCATGTCCCCGGCACAATCCTGTTTGTGTATTTCCAAATTTCCCATGTTTTAGCTAATTTTGGTTTCTTGAATACGGAGATTTAAATAAAATGAACAAATAAATATCTATGAAAATATAAACATAATTGAATGCGAAGAAACAACAACGATTTAAAAAAAAATAAAACCAATAGTGTGATTAAGCATATATTAATTTGCAAATTCAACTCCATTAATTTTTCTTCATTGATTCTTTAAACATTCTTCATTACCATGGGTATAATAGAGGTAAATATAAGGATACAAAGCTGATATTCCTCAAGTTTGAAAATCTACAGCTTACAAGACTTTTAAGATTAACCCCATTCGCTTACCTGGCAAACGGTTCCGGTTCATCCACGGACAGCGCGTGCCGGTGAAACTGAAGCATTCCCGGATGCAGCAATCCACCGCTGCTACCGCAGGCGTCCCGCGTCGATCGCTGCACCATGCTGCTAACCCGCGACCCCCGATGATGCCGATGGCCCACCGTTTCGGACCGGATGTTGGCGGGCGAACCGGAGGTCAGCGAGGGCACGCTCAGCTTTTCGGCGTACAGATTGGGAACCGAGCCACTGCGCGACACGCGGCGACTTTGGCTTTCGCTTGGCCGTCGGTGCGGGGACGTCTTTGGAGTCCTGTGGAAAGGTACGGATATGAATGAGAGCGGAAAAAATATGAGTCGCATTGCGAAATCCCTCCAGACAACCAACAGCGATTCATCATCAGCGACGCCTTAAACGAGGCAAGTACTCCGTTTCTTTCCGAACTTCTTAACTCGACGCCGTGTCGTGCTTGAGAGTCGTGCTTATCTGTCGAAAGCCATGACTCGACTAGGACGCACTCGAGTGTTCATGATAAATTGTGCAATTTTAGAAATTTCTATCCGTTGGCTGGGAGGAGTTTGGAGTTGTGAAAGATAAAACACACTCGTTCAACTGAAGAGGAAGCCATTTTGATCCCGTTTCGTTAGAAATAGCAACCGCATTACTATTATTATTATTATTATTATCATTTTTATTACATTATGATTAGCTAACATAATTCAAAATGATTAATCGACAACCGAGGAAAGGGTTCGTATTTACTTGCAGCCAAGATATTTACGGCCTCCTATAATTGTATTGATGATTTCCAAACAGGCGGAATATGTCAGTTTTTATTATTTTAGATATTCAATGTATTTACCAAAAGGTTAGGGACTTCAAAACTGTGGATGAAGTAACTATAGACTGAAATAACCCCTTCACAGTCCTGCCAAGTTGAGAAAATGGTTCAAAAAATTGTCACATTGTTTTTTGCATTTTTGTACAGGTTTTTATGTAGAAACGAAGAAATTTTTTATTAAATCATGGTCAGTTTGCACATGCATTGTGACTGTGATCAGTAATAATTTATCCATAATAAGCAAAACAATGGTTCAATTAGTACACTCGCAATAAACGATGCGCAAAAACAAGTAGAAATAGAAACAAAACGAGCGACAAAAATCTGTAAAGGGGTTAAAAAACATCCACCTCAGAAGATAGTTAAGAAAGGTCGGCAAACATTAAACAAACCTTATATGACGTTAATTTAAACATAAATTTAAAGCTTATAAAGATGCAAGCATGTGTTGCTCGCTGCAAGCATGTTTAGCTTTATGGATAGCAAGCAAACAAATGTATGAATTGTAAATTTCTTCGCAACACATTTTCTGCATTGACTCGTTGCTCCTGCAAATGCAAGCGGGTATCTAAACATGGACCGAAGTGGAACAAAGTTGTTGATTGCGAGAAGAAAGACAACCAAGGATGGAGTACTGCCTAGCATAAGGCAGCAATCGATTTGTTTGCTCTTTTACTCATTTCTGTACTCAAAATACAACCTGCTTCCGACGAAAGCCTCGCCTATGTGAACCTTGATTACAGCTAGGAATAGCACCTCTATAACAAGACAAATTGTTTGCCCTTGGTAATGATTGTAGGGGAACAAGGGGCAATATTCTCGCCTGGGCTAATGGGCATTTTGAGTATTAATAAAATACCATTTCGTGTATCAGGTATTCACAACAATGCGTAAAGCTAGTTTTGCTGATAGGTAACATATCGGTAAGTGAAGTTCCGAATCGATTGCCTATGTTGGTGCTATTGAATATGCCTGTTATTTATTTGTATTTTAAAAACATGGTGTCTAGTTTCTCTAGAGCCAACCTTATTTTGATCAATATTATCTATTTTATCAATTAAGAATTATTTAAATTATGTAAAGAGGTTCATATTTGTAACAACTCCTAGTAGTTGTTTCAACTAAATCTGTAACATTAAACTCATTTACTGAATATTGCTTTAAAACTACTGTCCACTTTCTATAGAGCCACTTACAATCTCACAATATTTTGCTCCATAAAACTACTTTTAGCAACTTTTTCTGTTTAATTAAAATGTTTTATTGATAAGAAACTTATCTTTGTTGTCTGTAGTTTGTAATATTTGGTTAAGGATACTTTTAAGTAGGATTTGATTCGGTATTTATTCTGTTTATTATTGGGTATTTTTCATGGCATCCGAACACTTTTTTGTTCATTTACGTTAGATTATGGCCTTGAATCTCGCAGAATATATTGTAGTGTGTATGTGATACTTTACTAAGTGGCTTTACAGACACTGGACACGGTGTAGAACCCTCGTGACATGGACTTCGAGACATTTGTCTTGTGTCGTATTGTGCCAGAAATTTTTGTGTGCATCATTTGAAAAAAGTGATCACAAATAGTTTGAACTGATATCAACGTATTTTTTAATACAAAAAAACCACTGATGTGTAGAGTATATCTAACCGATTGCTTTTCCTAAGAGTATATTTTCACCCCCTGTTTCCCTACACCACAAACGGAGGACTACACTATCAACCCAGTTGGATTGGTGCAGGAAATAAAATTCAATTACCATCGAAGCTGTCTTTCACAAATTCGTTCAGCATGAAACTTCATTTTCCTTTCTGCAATTGGTTGCATTATATCGGTATTGAAAGCCAGGATGAATGTAGTTTTGGTTGCGAATAGGGTACACACTTCTTATGTTAATTGAACTGTATGCAGAACCCACTATGACTATACATTAAAACACAATCTACATGAAGGAGCCTAAAAAAACTCTTGCCCGATTTCTATATCTTACGCATGCATTGGATTGGCTTTAGATTTTGTGCATCGGTATTATTATTTTAATTCTTTCACATCTGCTATTCCTTGAACATAAGACGCTCATCATTAATGTTATTAAAACTTTCACCCCAATCTGTCTTGCAATGTGAGAATAATGTGTTGTATTCTGCGATTCAATACCGAGAACTGAATTTATGCTCAACTTTCACAGCTCCGGCTGGCAGTGTTGTTTCCCGGAGATCTGTTTCCTTGTTACAGCAGTAGCAGCAGCAGCAGCAGCAGCTGTAATCCTTTAGCCGACACCAGTCTCGGAGAAAGTTTTCCTCCACCGGCAGATTGAATTATCCTTAACAGCGTGTCCACAAAGGAATAACAGTCTCGTAACCTGATTTCCACAACGCCGACAAGTGGTGCCGGAATGGTGGCGGAACACCGCGACCGAGAAACATGGCCAAATTACAGTCACCGCACGCCACCTCCCGGGATCCTTCCCCAATTCGGTGATTCGCTGTACGCTGACATCCATAACGTCAGGCACAAATCACATGGCGTGGCCGAAATGGCCTGCTGTTGCTGTGCATGTTTTTTTCGTGGCGAAAATTATCCCCCACCCACGAGGTCTTAGCTGGTTGTTGACTCCGACGCTGGTGGGGTGCGAAATTGGAACAGCACCCTACCCAACCCAAACCATACCGTCGGGTAAGTGGTCGAACGGGTAAGCACCGCTGAGTCTAACGTGAAATGTTGTGATTTCTTGTCATTTGTACAAACTGGACTTTAGGCTGCATGAAAGAAACGGTCGGTTTTTCTACTTCGTTTCATTTTGGCACTCCATCCTGGGGGCAGGGATCACTCGCCCGATGATAGAAAGGAGGCAGGTGGTGGAGATGAAATCGGGCAGGATATAACAAATGATTTTCTCGCTTGCACGGCATTTGCGGCATAACCGGCGGTATCACCCCAGGGGAACTTCGGAGCGGGGCCACTTTGGTCACGATAATAATCGTAGTGAGGTTAATGCTTGATGATACTGCACTTGATAAGCTGCTGTTAGGTGGAGATGGTTCTGTTCGATACGGTCGGATCCGGTACGAGTTGTTTTGAGAAAGGGAGAGTATACAGAAGGCGAATGGGAACAGCAACTATTAGAGTTAACCTCAATGATACTGCGATGGAGAAGATAGCGATAATTTATTTTTTACTATGCACTATAGTAAAGTTTTATAGAATATGGTAATTATAGGACGGGTTCAAAAACGGGTACTCGTCTACTAAAATTTATACATTTTTCATCTTAAATTAAAAACATCACTTTAATCAATTTCTTTTTGATGTAAAATAGTTTTACAGTTCTATTTCAATTTGCTAAACATTAAAAAAAACATTTAATTTAGAATTTTTATTATATTTCACAAAACACCAGTATTCATTCCACGTATGGCACTCTTTATAGCTGTAGACAGCTGCACAGAAAGATGTTTGTGGACAGTAAATAATCAGGACCGCTCCTCCGTATCCGTCGGTCGAGAAGATGAAAAACTTTTTCACAAGAAAAAAGAACAAAATGTATATACAACCACAACCCGCTTCCAAGCAGTAACGTAATACTGGATGGCCAATGGTTTGGAGTAGACTTTCATCAATTTGTCTGCTTGGAGGAAAGTAGTATCGATTTGCGTCCAAAAATAGCCCCATCTCTCGATGGATGGGTAAGACGTTTCAAGTGCGTAGCGTTGCGGCATATTTCTATTTATCGAAAGTGAATAAATGGTATCCTTTAGCTAATGTTTAATGTTATGTTTTTAGGTTTGTTAGCAACTGTTACGTAAAATATAATAAATACATTGTTAAAAGTGGACGCTTAATTTTCAATATATTTATAAGGTAAATCGATTTAGCAATTCATCTTTAAAATGTTTTGTCTTTAATCACTATTAATTTTTTTTTAATTTAAAATTATTGGAACTGGCTAATACATTTTAATTGAAACGTAAGAGTAACATTTGCGTGAAATTTAAATGCAACTTGCACTGTTATAATGACAATTGCATATTATTTAATTGAAATATATTTGAAATTGATGAGATCTTCCAATCATGCAACCATTCAATAGTTCAATACATAGTTTCCCATATTGCAATGTTATGCTCGCGGTTATCATGTGGATTATTCTTTTGTTTTATCGATATCATTGGCGATTGATATTTCAACTTGTAAGAAGGAGTTTTTGAGGTTCACTTGTTACCTGCTGCATGCTTCTAAGTTTAAACAGGAAACAAATCAAGGATTATCTTGCAAGAAGCCGTAGTCTTGCCGAGGAACCATACAACAAGTTAGAAATTGTAAGAAAATATCGCTACTGGAATGGTGGTAAACGGCGTTTAAAATCGCCATAAAACATATTCTATTACATAGCAAAAAATATGGAAGGTGAAATAATGGAAGAGCTATCGTACGCGCAAATTGAGTGTAAGCTAAAAAAAATTAATTTACATACCAAAATTTTGCATAAATATCTCTGGCAAAGGATATTTTCTATAGAAATCAAATGATTGAGTATGTGTCTATATTTTTAATTTAACTATTTTTATCTTTAAACAGACACACTATAATCCTTAATAAGGTAGTTGAATGAAATAAAATGTTTCCATATGCGATTTAGTCTTTTATTCGTCTTGTTCCGTATTGTTTTGTAAAAACCAACTTGATCCTTTTGCTGAAAATTTCCAGTAATTGTTGAACAACGAATGCGTTGTAGTAAACGTCGAAGTGGTCCTGTGACAGCGGACGTAGAGTAAACTATTTTCAACAGCCCTTGAGCCGTGGCCGGCATCGCAACGAAGCACGTACTTACCCTAAGGCTTTGGAGAAGTGTACCAGGGCTGCTGTAAGTGCCTTGCGGTCCGGCACCTGTTCGGTCGCGGGCGATGTTCGGAAGACTCCCATGTGTTGCTCCCAGCGGGCGTTTTGCGATCCCGGGACGAGGCTTGTCGGCCCGTTTGAGATACCTGAAATAGGAGCAAAAGTAAACGGAGGTAAACAATACCGAAGGAAGCAAGTATTACGACTGTTTCCCGGCACGTCTGATTTCTTAAACCGTTGAACTTTTTTCTTCTTAGAGCGAGAGGTATTTTTAAGATGTACTGTTTACTAGAAACATTACGCTTTTTACTGTACATTTGCCTAGAGTATTTGGTATTTTCTGCTAAAAGATAAATAAGTGTGACAATTACAGCCATGGCCGAAGCCATGAAACTCAATTGCTTTCGAGCGACTGTTAGCCTTAATAACAGCGTCTTGGTTCAAAGGTGGACGATAACTAGTTCCTCCCCATACTTCGAGGGCTAAGTGAAGTTTTCAACAACTTTGTGCTATTCTCGATACACAGCCGTAGTGCAACACAATTTTGTTCACCGTGGAGGCTTCGAGTCCTTCGTTGATAGCAGTTCCTCCAACTTTTCCTTCCAGTGCAGATGTTCGCTAAGCTGGCCAACCTCGGTCATGCCAGTTAATAGCCATGTCACGGCGACACCAAGCGCCACGACTTGTGAATTTTGGGTTGCGGTTTGCTCAACTTTATACCGTTTATAGTCTTTTCCAGGTCCACAATACGAAGATGCAACAAGCAACGGGGAGTTTGTGCGCGTGTGTGTTTGGCATTGTTCAGCCACCGAGGACGGTGTACAGAACAGAACGTCGGCGTAATGATGCAATTTTCTATCAACTTAGATGAGTCTCGGTGGTAAGTACGGTATGACCGCAAATAAGAAAACTTTGATTGAGAAAGTAGTTGAAAAAGTGATGCCATGGAAATGATGACATTGAAAAGGAGTTGATGAGTTAAACAGCCGTTGTTCTTGATAAAGATATTGTAGTAATTGTGATGCCAAGAAACCATGTACATAATATTTGTACATTCTGTGTTTCCGACAGGAAATGTACAAAATTTATACAGTATGCACACTTGATGAACTATGAATGGTATTTTAAAATTTCACGCTACAATAATTATTATTTCTTTAAAATTTTCAGAGCTTTGTGTGAATACAGGCTGGCCCCGGTTTTCGTCACCAAACGGGACTTTGACAGCGACGAAAACCGGGGCTAGCGGACTAAATTTCTTACGTTTATAATACCTACTCAAGACTTGGCTAACACAAAACAAACGTTGGTTGTGTATATTCTTCTCGTCTGAATTTTCAGAGGTTGATATGAAGGTGTTCTTCAAACTATAACAAAGTTTGTGTATTTTATCATCAATTTAATGGCCATCAACCGTTTTATATTCCGTTATACCTTTTTGGGTTCCATGCCGTGTAGGTTTACAATAATACATTCAGTGCTTCAATTGGAAGATATTTTTAATTGAGCAAAGTAGTCTGAAGCAGAAAACCTGTACCACTCGTTTATGAGTCCATGTTCGAATCTTGTGTCATACAAAATGCATTGAACCATATGAGTAACGAACAAAGCACGCTATTATAAACCAGCTTCGAACGATTTGTCAAACGACGAAAACTGAGGCTGACGAAAACTAGGGCCAGCCTGTTTATGACATTTTACATGCGATGAGATTTCAAATCGTTAAATCTAACCTTTTTAATGGTTCTAATTTTAAAATTTGTGTGATGTGATGTGGATTTGATTTATGATGTTTAATATTCTACAGATAAATTAAGGTAGTATTCAATCTTTAAAGTTTTTGCACCGATCATTAAACTTGTTCATGCACTTTAAGGAATTCAACTTAAAACTCAAGTTTTTTTTTTCTAAAACTCATTTTATTTTGGGTTAGATGAGTTTAGTTGAACTATAAAGTCATCATCAACCTAGAACAAACCTTACTCGAAAGAAATGTCGTCACCGATTACCGATGGAAAGAATGAAAAAAAGTTCTACAATTCTTGAAAACTGAACTGTGTTTCAAGACTTTTTAGCAAATTGTAGCTTCCGAGTTGCGATTTGCTCAATGTTGAAAATGTTTGTGTGCTTAAAAAACAAAAAAGATAAACATAGTTTGGTATCTATTTTTATTGTGTAGCATCTTAACTTGGTTGTTGCATCATTATTAAAGCGCTTTCTATCAGATTTAACGTACAAGTAAATTTCCATGGCAAAATCCTTCTTCACATTGGTTCTCATTTTTCTATTGGTCTCTATTTATTTTTCTATTTATACTTCCATGGATCTGGCATCCCACAGTCAGATGCAACCAGAAGCAGCCTGGAAACTATATTCACGTCTAGTTTGCTATACAAACACGTCAGGACTGAAGGATTCTATTTATTTCCATCTAGTCTAGTAACGGCGACAGCATCCTCTGTGATAGCAAGTAATGAAACTCGCAGTCCAACACGAGCCTCCGATGGTTGTAGCAGTGTCACTAGTGCATTTCCTTCCGGCCCAATGTCCGGCGTATGCTAGATGCTTCCTGTGTTTTCTACCGGAATACCCTGGTGGATTTTTTTTGCTTTCTTTAAATATCGTGCGATGGTTTGCGCTGCTTCCATTGCTTCTGGGCTGTTGATATAAGGTTTTCCTTTGTTTTTAGATGGAAATTGTCGACAGCAAAAAAGAAAATGCGAGAAAATACCGTTTTCTGTGGTGGAATGATTCGTTTTGGATACTTCTTTATGATTTGAAACTGTAATTCAAAACGCTTCAAAAGTCATTGTGTAGCTGTGAAACAAAACCTTCACAGAGGCAATCATCAAAACAGTTAGGGAATCATTAATTTCCTGTTTAGTGAAAACTCAAAACTCATACGTCAAAATCCTTCGAAGAGCAAATGCTTCTCCACGTTCTTCGTCTTGCGTGAGATGCCCTGCCACGAAGACACTTGATTCGATTCGTCTGACCGTACTCAAGATGGAGGTGGCTGACGTAAAACCTCTCTTGGGGCATACAGAAAGCAGGCATCCTTTTACCATCTAGAGCAGATGATTGGTAGGTTTCTGCCAAATTGACACTGACACCTTTCTAGGAGGCAGGATTTTGGATAAGGAATTTTCGACATATTGCGCTTTTCTAGAACTGGAATAAAGTTCAGAGGTGAGGATTACCTGTGGATCGTCGAGAGGTATTGTTCCGGCTGTTTGGGTTCCGGGCCGAACTCTGTCCAGTAATTTTGAACCGGGCCGGCACCACTTTGGCTGCCGAATCACGAGCCTCGAAGGTCATCACGCATGATGCCACTACGATGAATCCTGCAAAGAAGCATTTTAAAGCAAATTAGAGTTTGTCAAATAATATGAATTTAGTTTTTTATTTACGTACTGAAAATATATGGTACAAACAATTGCAGCGTAATTGAATTCTTGATAATAATATTCACCCAATACCGGTAACTGAACCGAATTTTGTACGCTATATATTTTAACAAACAACCGAAAATTCACCATTCCAGATGACCTTCACAAGACAATTGCTTCTTAGGGAAGCTTCGAGGCCAACCGTTTTCACCATGGTTTACTAGCCAATCCCTTTAATATTTCAATTTTGCTTGAATGTCAGACAAATCTTTTCCATTTGATGTCGTGTATTTTTCATTCCTTTGATATGCTTCTCAGCGCTTTGTTCTATGTCTATTTTTTCTTGTGCACTCTTTTCCCGTTTTATTTTACATCGCGTGTCTGGTTGAACGTGCACCTTCGCTCCTTTCCGGAAAATGCTAAAACCGTGTATTTTGTCTTGCCAGGAGGTTTTGGGTAAGAAAAAGCAACGACAACATACATTGAAATTCCACGCCGAATGGTTATATCTACAGACCAGAGATGCCAACGCGTGGATGCGTGAGATAATGTTGTACGCCAAATGACAACCATTTTGCCTTGCTGTAAAAAGGAAAACGCAATTAGCGAACGCAACCGGAAAAGCGTATCCACTGGGTGTAACAGAGGGAATTGGTCGACTGAAATGAAGGATTATGAGCGACGCACCGTTTGAAGTTGACTTTCTTCTCTAAATATATATTATGTCATTCTTTTACTTATGTTGATGTAATAATAGCCTATAACTGTAATATATGTTTTTTCTCCTTTCCAAAAATATGCTTGATTAAATTTGGTATACCTCAGACAAACTTTTTTCAAATCTTTTGATATATTGAGTTGTACGCTCCTTCAATAGGCTGCATATTTTGTCAATTTTTTGTCCTGACAAAAGGAAGCAACAGTTTGTTTTAGTTGATGAAAATATCATATCAAAACCAACAAATTTCATTTTCAGTTAGTTCAATGAACGGCATCTTATTCGTACAGAGATATTCTCTTAAAAGGGTGAAATTTTCATGACCAAGTATGTAGTTATTATGTAAGTGAAAACTTCAAAGGTGTCGGAAATTAGATTTTTGAAGCTTGTTGTAAATAAGATGAATTTAAAATGTGGATGATCGACATGTATTTTAATCAAACATTGTGTTCTTCATCGAAGGTTTTTTACAGTTACAGTTACCACTTAAATTTTACAAATCATAAATGCCGTTCATTCAAAATTGTAAGAAAACCACAATTGCAACGTAATTTGGAAACACAAATATGACTACTACTACTACTCCTCCAAGTTTTTGAACTTGACGTTTGATCAAAACTGATAAAACATTATATTTTTGACATGTTGTGATACAGTGTATGCACATAATTGATAACGGACTTGCGTTTTAAGAACATTCCATGAATTCCATGGATTCATACAATAGCAAGGATATGTTTGTCTATTCATCTTATCCCGCTTCCAATGCTTGAAGATTCAATGAGTGAGATTTTCTTAAACTTGATGGTATAGTACAATGTGATTCAATCAAAAGGAATCTTTCTTTTTACCATTTTCTTCGCTTTATTGCATATTCACACAACACCACATAATTTACATGTGGTAACACATCTTCGAGGGTTATTCAATAAACGATATAAGTAGAGAAGGAAGGTATGATTTAATTTTCAATACCACTTCTAGCAGATACCACGTCACTCATGCAATGGAACCCAGTGTCAGCTGGTAGTACAGACGAGGAAAATTGCACGAAGGAGAGCATGAGGGCAGAATCGAAATCCATCAGTTTTCACACATCAATAAATTCCGGCGGAAAAAATTGCGACTCGACAAAATTGTGTTTTTGTGATGATGGAACTCATCCATGTTTTCACGAACAGTTCGTCCCCGTGGAGTGGCAGACACAGATGACAAGTGGAACTAATTTGAATAAACTTGTCAGACGTATCGCATATGCTTTATAGCGGTTCTGCATCTCCAGGTTCCAGTGTAGATGGCATGGGGAAAGACGAAGATCCAAAATTTCAGATGCGTTTGAATCCGTGTTCGCTATCACATGCTCGTCGAACGCGGCTCCGAAAAAAATGTCGTGTGGGTGCTTTCAATTCAAACGTATTATTTTCCATTCAATGCCCCAATGTCGTTTCGTGTCCTTGTTTTGTGGAGGTGGGGTAGTTGGTAAACGGTGTACACTTCGGTTTTCCTTCTTCTTGTTGACGATCCTCACGAAGGGTATTCGGCATTCAAGCTTTTTTCTTTTTCCCTGGGCAACACTGGGTCGCTTGAGTAGAATTTTCATTTCATCGCAACAACGACCGAAAGGCTCTCCGATTCATGTCTGAAATTTGTTTAGTATCGTTATCTTGTTTGGTGTTTGGATCCAACAACGACAACGGATGAATGAGGTGGAATTTCTATTGTAGAGGTTCTGTTTGCAGGCCCTTGTGGCTCGGGATGAAAGTTTAGCCGGAACGAGCATAATACGGCATGCTTTTAACCCTCGGCTAAAACCTGGTGCTGGGAGACGGATGCGAATAAACTGTTTTGCTCTTCTGTATTGTTCCTTTTGAAGGATCAGTATGAATTAGTCCAAGGCTGACGCTGAACAATCGTTGGAAGCTTCAGACCGACAGTAATTAAGAAGCAAACAGGACAGCGAAAGAATTTACGTTATGTGTAAGCTTGAAATTTGCATGTAATTTAATGTCAAGTAATAAATTCAACAAAAACAAGCCAAAGACTGAGTGTAGACGAATGAAAGACTTTTATCTATTCCATTCCTTTAAGAAATGAAATGCATGAATATACTAACGTTATATTAATATACGGACTGTTTATTTTCTTTTATCATTTGGATTCACTTTCAACACCGTGGTACGACTTTGATAATATCATCAAGACAAATTGTGTGCTCTCTCGCCTCTGCCCCGCTCCGGACTGCGTACCTTGGTCTTCCGTTGCTTCTAGCCTTTCCCTCCTTTTATCGTAATCGTGACGACGATCCTTCTTCATGTAAACCACATCAACATGCGACAAGCCTCATGCTGCATGCAGCAGCCTACCAGCCGTGTCCGCTGAGTTCGTCGTGAACAGTCGGCACTTCATTAAACATGGATATTTTTCTCGTTCCGGCACGTTTTCCCAAAAGTAACAGTGGCTCCCGTGAGAATTGTCCCTTGCGAGGTTTTACGCTTACCAGGGTCCATATTTTATTCCCGTTTCCCTGTCTGGCATCGTTATTAATCATGGAGCCTGCAAATGGAGTAGCGGAACTTGCTCGTGGCAGCTGTCTGAAGGGATTGCGCTACCTCTAGCATGTAACGCGATATTATTCGATGAATGTTGCAGCTTTTGAGCAACGAATTCGAGGCTGAACCGCCCGAAATGTGCAATTCATAGTGACGATAAAATTAAATTCGTTTCCATTCATCAACTCATGAATCGATAAAAGCTCAACTGGGGCAAAGGAATGAAATATGTTATTCATAATGCATGTATAATTTACGCTCATTTGTTAAAATTTGTACTATTAAAATAAGAAGTGATTCCTACGTTGGTTCGTATATTAAGGTGAATAATATAATTCCAAGGTATCCATCCATTTGTATCAACGGTGTTGGTTTACTATAATCATACAACAATCTTAAGTCAAACACAACCATTGTTTTGCTTTCAGAGAACACGATTTTACTCCTTCAAATTTCAAGACCATAATTTAATCCCATGAAATAATTAAATAAGGCAACAGTGGTTATCAATTAAATAAGGCAAAAGATTATTTTGTACGTTTTCCTTCACGGATCTTCTTTGACAATATATGGCGAAGCTATCACTACCGGTCATATATAAATGATAGCGATGAAAAAGTTCTTTTGACATACATTTTGGGTGGTATAAAATTTTTGTTTTACCCAGATACTAAAATATTTAGCACTAGCTTGACGCCCCGGCGTTGCTTGGTGACGAAGGGATTGAGAAAAGAATTTTGGTTTTAAATTATACTTGAAAAATATGTTTGAATTTAATAGTTACAATAACGACATATTTAAAATGTTCGATATTTCATCAATATCCCCGTAATGTATAAACCTTAGGGTTACTATGTTGGATACACCTTGACATTTGTTTACATGCTTGTTTTGTTTGTGTTAGTAAAGCTGAGTTTAAATAGTAAAATTTAGATGATTTATCAAAAATAGCGATCAAACCTGCAACAAAATCTGCAGTACTTAAACTTAATGTGTGCAAAGTTTCAGAAGCGACGGTTCAGTATTGGTCGAGTTTTTAGTGTACACAGAACTTCATACATAAAAAAAGCTAAAATATGTAGTAGATTACACTACCATAGAAGTAGCCTAGTGTAGTTGTAAAATTTATCGTTAGGGTAAAAAATATTATAAAAACGGTACACAGTAAAAGTATTAAATATGCAATCCTGTTTGAAAAAAAAATTAAAACACGGCTTCAAATTCTATTAGATCGAAGTTATCATTCTATTTCTCTGTCGTGATTCTCGATCTAAAATGTAGAACATACGGTGTGCGATTTGGAGAGTGGGCTCTAGTGGGGGTACTGTTGCTGTTGTTTTGAAACACACGTTTGAAGGTGTGTATTTGTTAAACACACCTTTGAAGGAATGAATGATCGAGGAGTGAATAATAAACAACAAACTTTCAAACAATCTACAAATAAGTGTTGCTCAGAATAACAATGACCGAAGTGTTATTTCCCGCTCGTCACTGCTTTATGGTTTTTAACCTTTTGACAACACTTTAATTAAGAGGACGTTCGTTACTCACTGATTATAATTCCACACTTATAATTTATGTTGTCAGCTAGGGAGCTTAAAATGAAATAAAGTACCTCCAAAATACTTACCGCCAACGCCCATGATAATAGGTCCAACGTACGACAGATTATTCAGGTGTAATCCTCGGTGTTCATTCTTGACGCGAATGGTTGACGTGCTGTTGCTCCGGACGTCGGACAGCGAGGGAAAGTTGTTTGCGTAGTATCCTGCGCGGGAGAGATAGTTAGCGGGTGGGATTGCGGGTCCTCACATACACACACACATACACACTCCCGCACACGTACCTACGGTCGCCATCGCGCCTCCGACGAACATCAGCACCATTCCGAGGACGAGGGCGCGGCAGGCGTGCCAAAGGCAGCGCGAAGTCATTTTCCCCCGCACCACCTGCACGTTCCAGGTCGCCCCGGAGGCTGGATGGGCGCGCCGCAGCGGCCCGAGCGACGTTTTCCGACGGCTCTGCCATTGCGAACCGCCACGAGCGTGCATAGCATAGCCAATGGCAAGGACTCACTGCGGGAAGGGACCACAGCGGAGGGGCGAGTGTCTTAGCAGCGCCGGAACGACAAGACGCCGCACCGCGACGACTTCCGCGCACGTACACACGTCATCCGATGCGGCGGAAGATGATTTATCACTGGGAAGCTGTGAATGATAGCGAGCAAAGTCAGATCATTAGTTAATCACACGGAAGTGGGAGGTGAAAGGCAAAAACATGAAAATATGTGCATTAGAAACCGCAATTTTTTCAAACTCATGTTCATTTGCTACATTCTAGCGCAGAGGTGGGTTTACCTATGAGTGGACCGAGCGACCGACGGGGAGTCCCGAGCTTAAGTCACCACCGCTATTATTTTTATCTCGCTTTGGTATACTTTGAACAAAGTATTTTACTTTGATATTGTTTTATCATTATTAATTTTCATCTTCAAAGCTTTGGTAGAATATGTTTTCGTTCGTATTGTTTCCGTCCGAACTTTTCGTTTGACCCGAAGTGTCTTTGATCCAGGTTTTCATTGTTACCCATTTTGAAATTGACCAAATGATTTAATAATTTGAAAACGATTCCAACGGTGAAAAATCAATATATCACATACAATTTGTACTTTATAAAAAAATATCTCTTTTAACAATAGAATGGATTTGAATGTATTAATAGCAAAATAAAAGCATAACATTTATTGATCAAAAGTATTTAAAAGAGTGGCGGCCCGTTCGGTTAACGATTTAACGACGCCTTTTAACTTGTTTTGATTGCTTAACTGAATGCTAGGAACTTCTTAAGTCTCATTTACAACAACATACAAATAGTAGAAAAGGGAATGTAAGTTACCTGTTTTATAATATTGTTATTGAATTTATTCTTCTTCTTCTTCTTGGCGTAACGACCGTGTTTGGTCATGCCTGCCCCATATAGAACTTTTTCCCTATCTGTACGTGGATAGTCAGTCCTCTCGTACAGGGGAGGGTCCGGTGTCTATTGGGATTCGAACCAACGCCATCGAGGTGGTGAGCCTAGGCGCTCATGGGCCGATTTTCTAACCAGCGCTACTGCTCGGCTGTCGCGGACCCTCGAATGTTGAATTTATTGGAATAATTGAAAAACGAATCTGAATCGAATTTGAATCGGAAATTGTAAAATAAATCAAAGCGGTTTCTTCCTGTGGCATTATTTTAGACTCTTTAGTTGATATTTCGCATGTGAAACTGTTAACATTCGTTAAAAGATATGTAGCGGAGTTAGAAAACATAACGGAAAAACGTATAGGGTTAACTCTTACTGTCATCCAGGCAGATTTTTCGTAGTTCGAGTCACAAGTGGCAGAATTTTAAGAAAAATATGAAATCATATGACAAATTAAAAAATAAGTCTAATCAAACAAATAAGTCGGACTTTCGTATAGAAACATTTAAGGCAAAAGCACGATTTGGAGGGTCCTTGATTATTTGTGGCATGGAACGATCCACCTTTTTTCTAGCGGGAAAAATGTAAGTTAGTGCATACCATTCCAGAGATGTCAGATGTTTAATTCTAAGCAATGATGTAGGTATATCTATGTGGTTTGTGTCTTTAAAAAAATATAGTAAATTAGAATAACTTCAAAAGCAAAAATTCCTAGCAAAACTACAAGCACCGCATAACAAGATAAATGCAAAAGAACGATGAACAAGGACTAACGAGAGAGTTTGGGTGAATGCCGGAAAAAGCTTCTCAAATTGAAACTACCAGCTCTAAGCAAGTAGAGCATAGTGGAAAGTGTTAAAGTGAAAATCAACAAACCTCGACAAACGACCACTAACGGATGCCCTTCCGTTGGGAAATCCAAAAATCTGTGCCTCATGAATATTCCACCCGTGCGGAAAATGGGAAAACTTTATCACTCTGACCGCCACTGCTGGAGTTGGAGCAAAACATTCAACCACCAATTGGCAAACCCTCGACGCCCCTTCAATCATCGCCTTGGATGAACCCCCGCATCCATCCCGCGACCATAACGATCTAGTGGCCATTTCTTACTCAACTCTCCGCCCACGCAAACCATTGCGGGCGAGCAACTTGGCCATTTGCGGTGCCACATCAATTGAAACCTTACCATAAAAATCAGAAACGCTCATAACGATGGTTAGTGGTGCGGTTTTGGGTGGGTTTGGTTTTTGGTGTGTAGACTACCAATTTTTACATCCCTTGTGGTTGTTAGACCGATTAGCAAAAGATTTTTATGACGCAAAGAGCCAGTTTATTTTCCAACAAACAATCGTAGATTAGACTGGCTTTCTACCGGACTGGGATTTCAGAACAACTGTATTGTTATATTTTAACCAGGTTGAATTGATTGAATAACACAAATAAAATATAATACGCGTTCGTGTTAGACCATCCTGCTATTATTTAACAAATATTTTGATGCGTTGACTTCTCTTATTAAGATAATCCAAGAAGTGATAAAAAAAGAGTTGTTTTGTTAAAAGAAAACTAGTTTATTCTAAGCTATGAAAACATTTTCTCTCTTAATAATGGCAAATCGAGTAATTTAATCTACAAACAGTATGAGTATTAACGCATAATGAATAACATTTAGTAAATAGAAAAAGATGTTAAAAAGTTATTTATGCTCTAAAAAATTACCTAGAAGTTATGGAAGGATATTCAAAATTTAAAAGTATGTTCAACACCAAACTTGTAGTATAAGAAGTATAGGACTTCGTTATGAAATTTATGAAATAGTTAATGTTAGAAAAATCTAAACAATAATGTCGCTCAATTCCATACTTTATTTGTGTTATTTCATTCTCGTCGTCTTTTGCCATTTAAAAAAAACTTAAGTTATCACTAGAGGGACAGCTGAATGTTTCACACGTTCCGTGGTTACGTTTTGCACCGATAGAAATGAAAAAAAGAATGCAAATATAAAATGATGATTGTTCTGGGACTGTTGTTACCACGCGATGAGAAATGTTGACTCCGGTTTATGGCGAGACATTTTGCATCTTTTTGGCATTTTCATAATAAAAGTATCTTTTTGAATGTATTTTGTGCCATGTGCTTTAAGTTAATTCCTATTTTAGTTTAAAGTATCTCAATCTTGGATTTTCTTTAAAAAAATCCCAACATATACCAAGTGCTGTCCCAAAAGTTGCTACGTTTCAGCAATGTTGCAAAAAGCAGTTTATTTTCAACTCCATTTCGTTCGCAAATCTCTTGTTTGCTTTATCCGGCTTCCCAAACGTGACTTGAAAGTGGAAAACGTTTGCCATGGTATTAAAACTCGATGACAAAGGTCTTCGTTGGCCAGTGCTTTCAACAAACCATTCAGCAGGAGACAAGATTTGTGGCACATACAACCTCCACGTTGTCCGACTTGTACATTCCAGCCACGCAAGAATGCGGTTGAGAGGGGGAAGGGGGAGGGGGGGAAGGATTGGTTAGCTTCGTTCTTCGAACTTGAAGTTGGAATGCAATCATTTTCCTTAATGTACTCCTAAAATGTCAACGGTTTTCCGAAGTGGATCTCGTAGGACGACCGAATAGAACCACAACGTAGAGTGCAGTGGTTCATCCTTGCACGTCCTGACGATGACCCGTCGTTTAATTACCACAAAATGATATTTCGATTCTGAACAACTTCATTTCAGCCGACATTTTACTTACCACGATGAAATAAACAGTGGGCAGAGAAGCAATCCTTGCGGACTCATGCGAACCTCGAGCAAGTGGTGAAATCTCGGATGGAGGAAAGTTAATTGAATTATAACAGTTTTTAAAGGTGTGAGCTGGATCGGATGCTGCCAAACGCAGAAGGCACACGGTAGGCTGCCTACACATGGCCGGGTCATGAAATATTTATTGCAACTAAAGCGTGCGATGGCGCTTAACTGTGTGTGAGACGCTGTAAGCGACGTTTAGCCTGGAGCATCGAATCGGTGAAAATTACCTGCCGAGCGTACGCTGGAGTAATAGAGATAATGAGACGATAATGGCTACAATGGAGCGTTGAAGAAACCCCAGCAACTCGCCGAAGTGCGGCTTCGGGAGATGCGACGCTTTGTTGAATGTTTAGATTAGAGTCTTTATTTGCCGTAAGAAAATCCAGGCTTTTAAACATCACGAATTAAGCAAGGGTCTATAGATGTATTTTTCATTATATCTAATTGCATTGAACATAAATTCTATCCCCTTTGAATTATGTATAAAATACTGTTTAGAATAGGTATATTACTGATATTGATATTAAACGAAATTAAAGATAAAGACATGACATGAAAAAATTTAAAGAATGTACAAGCCAAGAGTTAAATTGCATGGTTATAAAGCTGTTTTTTATGTATTTAAATATTTGCAAACAAATTTTCTTTTCATTGCAAAATAACTACTCAATCTGATACATAGGTACATACATATATTAGGCATATATATATATAGTTATGACAGTGACCCAGCCAGCCCGCATACACCCCATCGCATCAGCAGATTCCAGCGTGAGCGTGGGAAAGAATGCTAGCGAGCGTGAACGAAATAGTAGCTGGTTAGGACAGTCAACCGAGTAGGTCGGGCAGAAGATTATTTTTATTGTAGAACTCAACGAGTGAGGACGTTCCTCAACAGTAGTTTAATGAAAGAATAAAAATAATCATATTTTTTTAACACAACTGTAGCGTCCAACTCCAAGGTAGTATTCAAAACTCTACAATACATAGAAGAATATTCATTTTCCACTATATCGTTATGATAATTTTTCAATCCTATGGCGAAAACACTGCTTATTCCAAAACAAAGAGAACGGTGTTGAACAATGCGTACCATAGCCTGATAAAAATGGAGATAAATTAGTCTCGCTGGTGGAATGCAGGCTATTTTATAGCCACCTGCGGGACATTAAACCAGCTTTAATTTTCCTTACCACCATTTGGTGGAAACGCTTTCGCCTGCACTTCCACTCCCTGCAATCCTGCGTGGGAGCGAAAGGTCAACGCGGTTCCTGAAGTTGAAACGACAGGACTTTTGACATCCCTATTAGACAGGTGGGCGATAGCGCCTCGGCTGACGACCGAGCGGGGAACTGTTGATTTTTCCTCCTCGGATCACCCAATTAGTACGATGTTTTCCCATCCATCCCACCGTACTTCATCGCCACGGTTTCACGATCTGCGCTTTGATTGATCTGGGTGGTTATTTGTTTAGCAACAATAGAACAAATTTTTAGTTTCCGTGCCATTGAAAATAATTCACAAAAGTATATGAATACATTAATAAGAACTGCTATAATTGCTGTTGTCTCCTAAATATTTGTTCATAGAGATCTAATTTGTTCATGACCGGAACATTAATGTTTCTTGGAACGTATGGTGCATGAATTGGCAGAAATTATAAACGAAAAATGGATGATTTTTTTCCCCCATCAGTCATCCTGTAACGAAATAAGCCGTTTTCAGTAGCAAAGCAAAAGTTAGCTTTCCGTCATTTCCACGCCACGCCGGCACGGACTCAGTCGGGTGTCATTTCCAGCGATGGTGGAGTTTGCGTATTTTCCCTCAATTTTTTTTTGTTTTTTCTGTACTTCGCTTGTTTTGGTAGGGAAAAACTCTTCAACCTACCCTGATGAAGAGCAAGCACCCCCGAGGTGCTTGTAGTCTGTTGTGGATTTTTCATTTTTCCTCTCGTTCGCGTTCTTCGCCGAACCAGGTGTGCAGGAGTGTTATTGTGTTTGTGTTGGTGTTCTAGGTGGTGTATGGTTTCGAGCAAAGTCGCTGTTCTGGATTTTCGTATCGTTTTTTTTTGTGTACATTTTTCCGCACAGGAAACATTAGCGTTTTCCGATGAACTCAACTGTAGCCCAGAATTACTCAGGCACAACAATGAGCGACATAATAAAGGAAAAGTAGCGAAACATATTGCAGGAGATTCCATGGGCGAAATGTAATTTCGTTGTGCGGCAGGCGGTTGCCCGGGGGTGTGTATTAATTTTCCATGAAAGCTGCATGCACTGAACTGAGCGAATGTTACAAATGATACAACCAATAGACTCTGATGGGTGATGAGAATATGTTTGCTAAGGAACGACCTTTCCCACTCGAAGAGGTCGGTTCTGTGGCCTACATTGAACCGATTTGCAACATTGGTGCACTTTCATTGGACAACAAACTTTTATCTTAAGCTAAATTTTGAAGTTTTCCAAAGAAGACATTCTTCAAAGCAATAAAATCAGTAACATTCTAAAACGAAATAAAAATACAGTCAAACCCTTTTCATTTGATTGATTAATTAATCAATGCATCAGAGGCGTACATATCAGAAAAAAATTAACAGTTTCTTAATAAAGAATACAGTAATTATTTTTTCCATTTACCTTGGATATAAGTTGTTAAGTTTTCATAAATTTTAAGATATCTTAAAAACTAACGCCACCCCTTTTTTATAAATAACCTTAATCTAAATATGTTTGAAATAAACTTACAGTGCGTTTCTTTGTTCAATGAAGCTAATATCACTGGTGCACTTTACTTAAATTTATTAAATTTTCACAAAATTCAAGAAGATTACTACAACAAAAATTACTTTATTCAAGAAGATCACTTCAATCGAATACTGTGAATTCGGTTGTACGAACTTGTTGCTTCGTTAATTCACTTTTCCCTCACACAAATTCCCCTTCTTCTGGGTACAACTTTCACCACCATGACATGCGGCTAGCGCACACCCGACCGCAATTAGCACTTAATAGCACCAAAAGAAAGCCTGTGGATTTCCTGCGAAATCACGTAACAATCCACCAAAAACGTTTCTATTTAGCTGGCGCAAACACTGGGAGTTTGCAAACACGACCCATGGTACTCCTGGGGAACCATTTTTTCTTCCTTGTGCTTTCTTTACCGCCCCAAAGTCGGTGAAATATTTATCTTCCCGCTCACAAGGGATAGCTTTCGGATTCCTTCCTATTTATCCGACAGCTCAAGATTTGCTACAACATCGTAGAGCATTCCACATAGCAATATAGCTTGCGAGCATTTATCTGATTTATTTTCACATACAAAAAGACACACTCACACACACTGTGTATTGGAATTTACAATTATTGCTTGTTTGAAAAACTTGGTCGAAGGATTAACGAACCCGGACACGCTTTTTATCAATTACACACCTCATAGATCAGCACAGTATGACTATCGACACACAAGGAAAACTCACTCAAACTCACACACAACTCCAATCACTGTCTGATGGCTCATTATTTCTTTCCTTACCGATCGAAGGCCAATGTACTGATAGATTTATGCTCCCAACGACGATAAATCACCATGCTCCTCGATAATTGATGTGGATTGAATATAATTTTCACTCCTTCATTCACAGCACATTGGACGCTGAAGTGGGAGAAAGCAACTGTTGCGCCCTGAGCTACTACACAACATCAAACACGGTGAAAGAAGACATATTCTGATTAATTCTGATATTCTAGCTCCTTGGAAAAACCTCTGTCGGATGAATAAACAAGACATTTTGATAACTTTGAGAAAAAGCACCTTAAGAGACCGTCTCTATATTTAACATCACTCCGACCGACACCCTTACGGACCGTTCGCGACCACTGGAAATTGATAACTGGTGATCTGGTGCGTGTGGAAACTGATAACTTTGCTCGCCTAGAGTCTCTCCGCAAATTTCCCAAACCATATGAGTAAAGAGTTCAGCATCCTGATAACAGGATAAAATGCTACCTCCAGCATCCAGAGTATTATGGTACAAGCCGAGAGCAAGCTGGAAACTGAGAATGCACATCAGGATGTTTCCCTTCTCAGTTCTTCTCCGACGCTCTCAGGAGCTTGGGACGCACATTTTGTGAGAGGTTTGTTTTGATAAACCACTTGTAGCCAGTTTGGTAGATGTTGAGATGTTGGCAATTGGAGGTTCCAAGCGCGCCATTACGATTCCACACAATGTCTCAGTTGGAAGTGTAAGAGAAACGCATACGAATAGGCGGGAAGTTGGGGAAACTTCAACCGTTGATTAGAAGAAGTGTATACGCATATGGTAAATGGTAGTATTAGCCTAATTAAAAGAATTTCCATCACCCATCTATACACCAGCGTCGCACTAAAGCTCCTGCATGGCGAGTAAAATATTTTGCAGCGCCACCCTGGCGTCGGTGAGCGGCAACTCGTGCAGGATGCTCGTCGCCATCGCGCTGTGCTTGCGTTGTAGAACTTTCGTTTTCTCGACTCCGGGCCCCTGGGCTACCATCCGATGGACTTTGGTGTAGTCAATGTTGTCGACTGTTTCAAGGCCCTTTTCAATTTCATCGTAAAGCGTTTTCTCGTGCTCCAGATGGAATAGTATCGGTGCGGAAACTAGGCTGAACTTGGATCCTGCAGAGAGATTTAAACAGGATCAGTCAAAACACCTGTCACACTATCGGATAAGTTTACCCTCTTGAAGCTTGGTCGGCAAAAATGGCTGCAAATCGAGACTGGCCTGCCATGCCAGTGCTAAATGTCTTCCAAACAGATATCCTCGTCTTTGCAAATGCTCTGGATGGCCACCGAGCAGTATCGCACCTTGGCATCCTTTCCCGAGCAAACTGCCACCGGCAAGTAAGTTGCGTAGAGACCACTCCATCTCGGCACTTCCGAGGTTCCCTGCCACCTGCAGTGGAGCTATATTATCGTCTAGGTCTCCAAAGTCCTGCTTATCCCAACTGCCAACTTCTTCAGTGTAAACTTTTGCTCCAGACAGCGGTTTACCAGGGAGTGGATTGTTTTGATCGTCACGTTCGCCGATGAAGTTGGACTCGGTAAGGTCACGGAATGCGGATGACATAAGCAGGATCAATTCCTGATTTCTATAGATGGGATGAAACAAAATACAGGACTTTCGGCTTGACAACCGTCCACAAGAGAACCTCTACTTATCACCTTACCTTAAAGTAGACAGCTGCTGAAACGCTCTAGCAAGTAGATGGTCTCCACCGAGCAGGGCGATCTTGTTGCCGTAAACCATGGCACTCTCCCCGCTCAGATCATTTCCTGCGTTGCCGCATGGCGGAAGGTTTTGGATTGCTTGATGGACGAGCTGAGAAGTTCGAACCGTCTCGGTAACTTCTGCCAAAGTCCGTTGAGATTGAAGAACTCCCGCATTTCCTCGTTTGTGATCCGCGATCTGAACGTCCGATCCATTAGCGGTGGCTTTTGACACAAGCAGCATAACTAATCCCCAAGCGAGTAGTTTTTCATCCAGGTAGGTAATACTACTGCAAATAATTTAGAAACAATTAATGCTGTTGTGTTAAATTCAAGAATGTTTTTTTGTTGTCTCCTTGGGAATGACATAACCCTCTGGAATTAGTTCTTGCAGATCGTACCAAACAAGTCGCTTACGTAACGAATTAGTGAAACGATTGAAGAGACCTGCAAATAAGTCATCAGTGTGTGACGAAACCAACTAAAGATTATCTTTGATGAATGTGTTTACGAGTTATGCAAATTTCTTCGAACAACGCGGAAGAATTGGGCACACGGAAGACATGAAAGAAACAGGTTTTCTTTTTCGGTTAGATAGAAGGTAATTTGCGTTCACTTTCGCGACAAGAACATGCTTTCATAAAAACAGATTAGAACAAGCTTGAGGTGCTTTGGTGGAATGTCGCAATGCAGGCATGTATCAATTAAAAAAAAAACAAATGCAGATTCAAGTTTGAAACGTTTGCTTTTGTACTTCCTTTGCTTATGCTGTCATGGTAAAGTAATTTTGATGATCATAGAAATAATATCAATACTCATGCATCTGAAATAATGCAATCAGCTTAATATCTAATTCTTAATACAAATGGAATCTTTGTTTCAGAGTGAAGGGAAGTACACATTCAACACCAGCTTGGCACAAAAAGTAGATCATATGATTACACAAAAATTATGTCCCGGTTCACTTAACACTTATAAAACTTATTCTTAAAATAAATCACATTCCAAATGAATCACTTTCGTTTCTAATTTCTTCTTTTGTTAATATCTCATAACTTATCAATAACCATATCACATGTTTCTAAATAAGTGTAAAATTCTAAATAAGCATGAACAACATCCAAGGTAAGAATATCATATCTTGACTGATTTTTTTTAATGTTTGTTTACAAACTTTGTTTTGTTGGCTTCATATATATGCAACATAAAAGGTTACAATATATGCACTAAATGCTAAAAATATGTATTAAATTTAATTTACATTTATCTTTGTCTGTTTCTAGCTGCAAATCAACGCAAAGTGAAATTTAGTCGAAATAAATAAAACAAACCATAAAATTAATCTCTTATATATAAAACTTTTAGCTTACTTGAAAACGTTAAACAGGGGATGCATGCAGCTAATGCGTTCTTGAAGCTGGAGGCCCACGATTTCGTTCTCGTTGTTGAAAAACTCTCGGAGGCTCAGGAAGGATGTTTCATAACCGACAAGATTTTCTGCTCCGCGAATCGTGCGGATCCAGTCCGGTCCCGGGACGTTCTTGATGACCAGCTTGGCTTGAAATTGACCACTGGTACTGGAATTGTAACGTCGATGCTCATCCAGTGGTACCATTGGTTTAGGTTGATTTTGAACATTTCTTAAATACACACAGAGTCGTTTCAAGTTGCTTTTGGCCATGTTGCTTGGAAGGGTGGAGGATTTCAAGGCACACGCGGATAGCTGGAGTTCGAGTACGAGAGTGAAGTCTGCTTCAAGTTTAGCCAGTCACGCGCTTCATGGAAGGAGTAAGTTTTTGTAAAAAAAAAAGTCGCACCTTGTATTCGCATACAACCACTTGCAAAGTCTAAGTCAAGAGGAAAACAAACAAAAAACGTAAATTGAAGACCATGGTCTTCGGATTGTCAAAGATAAAGTACTGGTTTTCTTAGTTATTTTTTTTATATGCATACAGACAATTGCAACAAGAGACAATTGGTATAACAAACCCGTTTTGGAATTACTGCCAGATTTGAATGGTTAATATTGGCAAAAGTTGCACAAGGTAGCATGAAGCTAGTTTGCGTTATGACTGCATTTCTGGTGTTTCGCGCGCGTACAAAAATATAAATCAAAAATGAGTCCCTCGTGTGGACATTTGTCTGTTCTCCATTCTAGTATATCGTTCTCTTTATTCGAGCATTCGGTATCTCGCTCGCTAAAGCTCTGCGATCTCTTGGGCCGGATTCGGGAATCATCTACAGCATCCCAAGGAGAGAGAGAGAGAGTGAGTGAAGGAACGCATGAACTCGGCGAAAGCAAAAGTTGACCCGTAACAGGTTTCCGACGCTCGCAACAGGTGCCATGCGCGCATATCCTGCCCGGACGTCGCACTCATGTTTTGTCACTTTTGTTTTCAATTTCTGGCCCAAACACAACACTCACTCTTTCTCTGCACCTATGCTCTTTTCATTTAGCTTTATGGTTTACTATGCGAGAGTAGGTCAGTATATACTATTTAGCTGAAAGCGGGATACAACGGTTTACTAAGCCGGACCACCAAGATGGGTGGAGTGGATGGTCAATGCATGAAACGGTCAATGGCTTTAAAAGTTCTCCGTGAGGGTGGAAGAAAAAGACAAAAACAAACTGTGTCGATGGTAGCAGAAATGGTTGACACCCGAAAAAGTTTATCGATAGGAAATCACTAGCTAAATTAATTTAACTAAATATTTGATATCTAGACTATTAAATTTCATTTATTCACTTATTTTAAATACATCAAACCAGTCAACACTACACATGCAGCATAGAAATACATTAGACAGGAAAGTGTTTTATTCTATATTTAAGAATTTTCCTATTGGGTGTTCTTTCGTGAAGTTTGAGCAGTAACTTTATGAAATGTTGTGTTCAAGAATCGATTACCGGCATTGGTTCGAGTCACAACCAAGACCGAACCCTCTCTTACACAGGATAAGTAGGTAAACAGTCTATTAAGGTCAAAATGTCTAGGCATTTTGCGAAGGAATAAAAAATAAGTTTAGCATTTTTAAATGAAGTAACCAGCATGATTATTAAATTGTAAATTGAAACAATGTTCAATCATTCCGATGATACTTAAAATGAACAAAAAATGCTTTAAATTTTTTTAAATAATATATTTTTTCGATGTATCCTTAAACAATTCAATCGAATAAAAAATATGGATTATGGATTAATTTTACATATTGCCTAGATTAAAAATGTTTTAATCTTCATATGTAAGAGACTGTCTACGGTTGTGGGCCGAATCCAGTTGTGGGTCACTGATCACTGAAACGGCTATCTGCTAGCAAAAAAGCAAAAAAATGTTAAAATTTATGTGTCTAGTCATTTCCCAAAGGCGATATTTCAAAGCTTAAAAATAAAAATAAAGAGGTGTTTTACTTTGCAATTCAGTACAGTAAGTGTACTTTGCAACATGTTTCATGTACAAATTTAATGTCTGTGTTGAGCAGTTTTGCCGAACAAATGAAAAATGGAAACAAATAGTACTTATTATTCGCGCTATGAATCATCAAACTCGTTAAGTTGTTGATAAAACAGCACTGTTGTTCCAACGTTTTGAGAACCCAAGGTTGTCATATCTAACCAGAAAGAAAGTTGGCTGGCCCGCACCACTTTTCGATGAACTCGATCACGTTCGGAATATCGGTCTGGGGTGCCATACGAGCGGCCACCGTCAATTTGCTCCAAGCGTCCCTATTGGCCAGACGATGGGTACGCTGGAACACCACCGGCTGGCGACCCATCACCGGATAGGCGCTCACCAGACAGGCCTGATCGGCCAGCCCCAGGCTACTCTCGTACTGGTTGCGGTCGTCCGTCGGTAGCACCTGGTCGACCTTCTGATCCATGCTGACGGCAAGGACCCACTCGCGGATCTCTTCGTGCAACTGTGGTTCACCCTTCAGATGCAGCTCGGCCGGGATCGGCACTGAGCTGGGAAAGTCGGTAGCGGCCAGATCGGAATGGTCTACCAGCTGCCCAGAGCCTTCCTCGATCGCCTCACACACGTCTAGATAGTGGTTGAGGATGACGAACGCCTCGGCTTCCCTTCCCTGCGAGCGCAGATCCATGCCCGCCTCGTAGTATCCTTTGTCGCAGGGGATCACGTCCGTGTAACGCAGCATGGCCACCGAAATCTTTACCCCAAGTGACTGAAGAGCCGGTGCCTGACGGCAGGCGGCGCGTGTCGCATAATAGTGCGCGATCACGAGCAGCTGTTCGAACCGGTCGATCACTTCCGCGTCGGAATGGTCGGATCCTCGCAGGGCCTGAACCAGTCCGAGCAAGAAGTTTCGCAGGTTCTTCCACATGGGCGCCCCATCTGGTTCGCGCAATGCAAAGCACTCCAGAGCTATGCGGCTGTAGATGTTGAAATTGGCGGCCACCGGTGGACCTCCGTGCTCGAGGTAGAGTCCGAGTGCTGCCATGCAGTCTCCGTCGCGGAGCAGTTGGGCCGCGTACTGCGCCAAGTACTTCTGCAGCACCGGAACACTGTGCTGCTTGGCCTTCTCGATGCAGCGCGTCCATTGGCCTTGCTCGGCCAGCAGGTCCAGGGCGCCTACAATGTCGATGTCTGCCAACTGTTCCACATTACCCTGGTGGCGAAGCCGTGCCTTCTGCTGTACCTCAACGTACGCCACCAGCTGTGGATCGATCTCTTTCGCAAGTCGACGTGCCTTACCCCAGTTGTCGGTGCGAATGAACACGTCCACCGCTTCCTGGGGTAGTTCGGCCGCTAGATAGAGCTGTGCGGCAGGCCCCACCTGACCGATATCGATCAACCTGGGGCCGAGTTCACGTGCAATTTCGACCGCTTCCGGGCCTTCGAGAAACTGATTGCAGATTTCGGCCGCCCGGAGTAACGCCCGAGCTACCGTCGGTTCGTCGGCGTTACCCTCGTTGATCTGCAGTAGACACTCGGTGGCACGACGGAATTCTTCGTTCCGCGCATGTTCGGACGCTTTCTGAAGCAGATAGCGGGAGTCGGTGGATTCGCCCACTCGATTCACCCGGGCGTACAACTTTTGCAGCTCCGCAACCGCTCCCGGCACGAACTCCTTCGCAATTCTCAGTGCATCGGCCACCATGTTGTACTCACGGTAGTGTTCCAGAATTAGATCTGGCCGGTCAGCCCGGATCATCAGTGCCTCGTACTCCGGGTAGTTGCGCGCTTCGAGCGCAGCATTGGCCTGACTCAACAGCACTTCATGGACCGCCTCTGGTAGGTACTGCTCGGCGACCCGCAGAGCCGCCTTCCAGTCACCACTGTGTGTGTGCATCATGATGGCTTCGCGGGGTTTTCCCGCAAGCAAGAACTCCGCCTCGGCTTCGGTAAACTTACCGTCGTCCTCCAGTGCCATCGCTATCTTCAGATGGACCTCGTCCGCCGGTCGCCCACTAGCCCGGCAAAGCTCGAGTGCGAAATCGAACTGACCAGCTTCGCACGCATACGCTACACAGCTTTCCAGCAGCGCCATCTTTGCCAACAGCCTGGCGGCACCCTCGATTGGCAGTGATTTGGCCCACATGAAGGCGACCTGTTCCGAGGCCGGTTTGCCTCCTTTCTGCTTGGCCACCCGGTGCGCTTCCTCCCACTTCCCGGCGGTGCAGTACATGTGGACTGCCGCCTTCCAGTCACCCGCGGCCAGGAAGTGCACTTCGGCGTTCTTCAACCGGCCCTTCGATTCTAGCTGGCGGCCCAGATTTAGGTGAGTCTGCTCGAGCAGATTCTTGTGGTGGCGCTCCACCAGCCGAATCATGGAATCGTACAGTTCTAGCTCTTTGTACATCGTGATCGCTAGATCCGGCTCACCCACCGTCACCAGCACCTTCTCCGCATCCCTATACTTGCCTTCCCGTTCGAGGCCCTTCGCCTGCTCGATAAACATCTCCCGGACGTCCGCAGAAGGCAGCCAGCGGTCGGCGATATCGAAAGCCTTCTCCCACTGGCCGTGCCGATTCAGCATCTGTACCGCCTCCCGGTACATCTCGGCACGCACTAGCAACTCTTCGGCCGTCCTCACGTCACCCACCTGGCACAGATGCTCCGCTAGCTCGACGGCGTACTTCTGAATCTCTTCCGGATCGTCCACGACCTTCGCGATCTGTACCGCTTTGCGCCACTGTTTCGCACCAACGGCCGCCTCGAGTGCCTTCACCGTGCAGCCGGCTTCGATATAGTGGCTGATGGAGGCATCCAGCTGCCGTTTGCCCACCAACCAGTCTCCCCACTCTTCCTCTAGGCTGGTCACCTCGTCCGGTGCCACATACCGAGCGAGCTCGATCGCTCGAGCATAGGCACCTCCCTTCCGGTAGAGCGCGATGGCGCTCTGCTGTTGACCGGTACGATTGGCGAGTTCCGCCGCCAGTTCAAAGAGCTCTGCAATGGGCCAACAGTTTGAAGGTGAAATTTTACATCATAAAAAGCATAAATACACACACTTCTATTTAGATTAATAAACTGGCTACACATGCAGTACTACACGAACAAACACAAACGAATTTTAACAAAACAAACATCTATCGATTGTATCTCATATAGTGAAGTAGTTTAAACCTTAGTATATCGATTTCATAGTGGATACATAGTAATCAAATTTCTTTTTAGAATACCTATACAGCAGTCCAGTTTGTATAACAACACTCTATCGCAGTGGAGTTTGAATGTAAAAAACCATGCATAACGTGTAACTAACATATATTTAGCGTATCAATGAGATCTTTACAACTAATTACAGAGGGTAGAAACGCCAGTTATTTTAACTGAAACTGATGAAAAACACCGAATTTTACCAACGGACAAAACGCTGCCCAAGCTATGCATGAAATTCTTGTGAAGTTTGCTAAAGATAATGTGCAAAGTGTGAAAATATATATATATACTGGCGCCGTATTACAATAATTTTCAAAACTTTCTAGGTTAAAAAAACGACTATCAATTATATCAACGAATCAAATATATTCATTAAAACTCACAAAAATTAATTTGATCTAGCAGCAACTGGATTGATTTGAATTATGATTATCAAACATTAACATCCAAAACTTACCAGCTTTGATCAACGATGCCGACACTCGTGTCACGAGATTTTCATCAGACAGCAGGTGCGGTGTCTTAAGGGCGAGCTTGACCGCTTTCACTGGCTTGTTCGCCTTCATGTATAGTGTCATTGCTTTATCCTTTTCGCCGCGTTCTTCCAGCACCTCGCCCGCCTTCTCCTCCTGACTCGTGCCCAGTAGGAACTCCATTTGGGCCTCCTTCAGCTCCGACAGCCCGTGATATCCTCGACGCTCCGCCAGCTTGATCGCGTCGTCCCAGCGGCGTAACTTGGTGTACATCGCCAGTGCGGCCTCGATATCTCCCTGCTCAATGTAGATCCGTTCAGCGGTTCTGTTGAATGGAAATCGTCAACCATAAGAACATCGAAGTGTGGAAGCTCATAAGAATTTCGCTCGCTTTACCTTAAATCTCCACCGAGAAGTGCCATCATCGCGCGCACCTCCGGACAGCTCATACCAGGGCCCGTCGTTTCCTCGTACCGTTCGGCGATCTTGATCATCTCTCCGATGTAGAACGTTTTCGAGGCATTCCCGAGGGCGGCGAAGCAGCGTTGGGCCACTCGAAGATTTTGTTGGGCCAGCGCAATGTTGGCCAGATTGTGCCACATTGCCTTCGCCGCTGGCCGGTCGCCAAGCGATTCTAGGTAGAATATGGCGCGACCAAAGTCGCTGTCGTTCACAGCCGTCCCGAACTCAACCAGACCCTCATCGAGCGGGTACACGTGCTCGGAGGCCGCTTCACGGGTCACGATCTCCGTTCGGCCATCCTCACGCAACACATCGACCACATCGCCCCGAACCGGCATAATGGTAACGTGCTCGGGCAGGTCGATATTGTACCACACGGCCAGGTTGGTGTCGCTCTGCGCGACGGCCACATCGCTTGATGGGACCCACTGAACGAACGCCACCTTTGACAGGAGTGTTTGCTTCTGGCCACTGCCAACATCCACCAGCACCAGACGCATCTTGCGATCGCGGAACAACAACTTATGGCCCGTCTCGCTCAGCTCGAGCCAATCGATCTTGGAGTCGTGTGAAATCTGTGCGATCGTTGACTGAAGCATCAGGTCAACAACGCACACGGTCTTCATGTCCAGTAGATAGGCCAGCTTCTTGTTGTTGCGTGTGTTGCCACGCTCGTTCAGCCGCACCGAGATGACATGTGGATTGACAAATTCGGTCCGCACCGAGCCAAGGATGTAGTTCTCGCCGTACTCCACCAGTGACAGTTCGCCGGCGTTGAAGATAAGCACCACCGTGGGATTCTCGAAGTAGAATCGTTCGTGTCGGCCCGTGGCGATCCAGGGTATCTCACTCGTCAACGAACGCGTCAGATCACACAGGATCAGTGAGTCCTCGGTGCGTCCGACAAGATAGTTATCCTTACCCATGATCCGGATGTCATCGATTTCCAGCCCAAGCTGCGACTCTACCAGCATGGTCGTGATTGGTTCATGAAGTGACTTCAGCAGAACCTGACTGGGGGCGACAAACGTGAGCTCAAACTTGTCCTGCCAGATGGTGCGCCGTAGGACGGACTCGTAAGCCAACACTGCCCCGCACAGGGAGCCAACGGCCAACCGGGAACCGTCCTTACGCCAGCAAAGGGCCGTCACGCTGTAGAGATTCGGAATGGTCTTGCACAACGACTCCGTCCAGGCGTTCTGACGGGGACTCCAACTGAAGATGCGCAGCCGGTCATAGCTTCCAACCGCGACGGCCTGCCCGTTGGGACTAGCTGCTGCCACCGTGAACTCTCGCTCTGCCTCGTCCCGCCCATAGTCGAACGTACGCATTGGGCGACCCTGTAGGTCGTAGAAGCAAATTTTCTTGTCACAGCCGGCAACAACTATGCCTCCCTGCGGCCAGGCCAGTGCGACCGGTGCGACCGGATGTTGCAGTAGACGGCCCGTCGGTTCGCCCGGTTCTTCCACCAGCAGAAAGCGCACCACCGAGCCGTCCTCGTGCCCCGACAGAACACCCGTACCCTTGGTGTTCTGCGCCAGCGTCACCACCATACTGTCCGTACCGTACAGCGTCTTGGACTTGTTGTTCTTACAGTACAGTGAGCGCACCTTACCGTCCTCCAGTCCGGCTACGATCAACCCTCCCGCCAGCCAAGTGATGCAGGTGACGGCCGCACCCTGCGGGAACTTGTTGCAGATCACCTTCTTCTCGTTCCACTGCTCGCCCAGTTTGTACACGTACACGATGCTGTCGCTCTGGGCTACCGCCAGCCGGCTCGAGTCCGGACTGAACGTAATCCCGCGTATAACGTACGAGTTTTTGACCGCATTCGGATCGGCTGCCTTGGTCGAGAACTTGTCCCGCCGCTCGCCATTCTCGTCGAACAGCAGGATGGTACGGTCAGCCGTGGCCACCGCCAGCTTCTGATTGTTTGCCGACCAGCTTAACCCCGCAATACGGTACAGGTGGTCCTGCGTTTAACCGAAGAGTATAACGATCAATAACTATAATTGGATGCGATTGGCATCCATTTTTCCTTACCTGTGCTTCGACGATGGTTTTCATAAACTTTAACTGCATTTTTATTCTTCCGCGATTATATTGAGCCTCAGAAAACACATTTATTGTTTTTTCACGACCATTCCTTTGACGTATCGATTTTACAATTGATTGTTGTGTACAACTACCTAGCGACCGTTGCCGTGGTTACCATAAAAGCATGGTTTTGCAACACGTGGTCATTCAAAACATGCTGACGCCAACCGCTATGCATCAACAGGTTGCAGCTGGGGAAGTTCATTTTGTTGGCCCGCGATGCGCATGAGCTAGCGAATCGTTGAGGATAATGTTATTAGCCATGCGTTTTGGCAAAATTTAATGCTAGCTTTATGTCAATATTTCATTTTTATGTGTCCATTGAACACTTAAAAAATTGCAATTTTCTCACACGCTTTGGCTTTCATCGCTAGTAATCAAAATTGACCAAAAGCTACAAATTTTCCCATTTTTATTCAAATTCACGCAGACGCGATTCAAATTGTGGTCATCGTAAGTCATGTGAAACAATATATACAACATTGTGTTCATCAAACACAATACTATTTATTAGTCATTTTGTAACACATCCAGTACGGATACAGGTGAGGATGTAATCCTACAATTAGTTTGTTTCCTCCAATACGCGTTATTGTTTGGATTGCTTCAGCTTGTTTTCATAGTCTGCAGTACGTAAAAAAAATACCTGATACTTAAGCTTGTTTTTCAACTACCGTAAGTTTTTGCTATAGCTTCATTCCTAAAAGAACAATTTGCCTGCACGGACTACAGAAAACCGTGAAAAACGATATCGTACAAACACATTGTATTAGTGCTACGAGGCAGAAAATCAAACGTTCAGCAGCTTCATCTGTCCCTAGTGATGATGTACGTTGAACAGATCTCCGGCGGAAGGGAGCGGAGCTAATCCGCCGGGTGCATCCGGCAGGGAGGTAAGGTCTGGGAGTTTGTTCAGATGGTTTCTCACTTCTTTTTGTACTTCTTTGATTTTGGCGAGCTTATTTTGATATTCCTATAATTAAACAAACAAAAAACTTATGGCATGTGCAATCGTGAACTATAGCTGAACACGTGGCGTACAAACCTCGAGCCGATTTTCAGCTTGCAAAAGCAACTCCTGCTGCTCCCGGTGAAAATCTCTAAGCATGGTCGTTAGCTTCTTGCGGTCGTCCATTTCCGTTGCAAGCCGGGAGTTGTAATCGTTTATCATTTTTATTGCATTATTTACCTTTCGTTAAAAAAATAAAAACCAATTAATAAGCAAAGGGATGTACAGTGGCATAAGGGTACGTGTACCAGTATCAGCATGTTTAGGATTTTATATCTGACCTTATTGTCTTACCTGAAAATTATTGTTAGAAATCAAGTTAAATTGTTTAAAAATTTAAATCGTAAAAAAATGTAAGTTTATAAGTATTCACACCGGTGTTTCACCTTTGCTACAGTAATACAGAAATTAGTTGCCAATACTGGTACTAGCGCCAATACTGGTACAATTACCTTTGTCAGAAAACTCACGTCAGCTGCGAGCTGTATCGCGGTCTGTTTATCTTCCATCCGGTCTAGTGCCGCCAGTTTCATCACTGCCTCATCATACTTTGCTATCTTCGCCCGAACATCACCGTCGCTGGACGCGGAGTTTTCCAGCTCCATTATCACCTTGATGAGTTCCTCCGGTTCCGGTGGATCACCGTCTGGTTGATGCGGACTTAAGGTGATATGGGTTTCCACCTTACCGTTGACTTCTACCACTTCACTTTTGGCTTTCTTCTCTGGCACAACCGACGGGCTAACCTTTTTCGATGGCTCAGTCTCGTTGGTGCTGGCGGGTGGTTCAGAAACTTTTCGTTTCTTGTCGTTTCCATTTGCTTCCACCTTCGGGATGGCCTCGGTCCCATTCAGCGCCAACGAGTATTCTTTGATTTTGACCTCTTCGTATACACCGCGCTCGCCCCAAATGCCGAGGATCCGGTTGAGGTTGTTGATGGTTTTTGGTTCCGGCGAAGATTGCGCTATGTATTTGAACGCCTTTGGTAGGTAATGCTCGAACTCACGCCCATACTCCGGCCCTTTCTTTTTGCTATTTTGTATCACATCGTTAGCTAGATACATAAACGTAAGCTTTTTCGCCGAGGGTGCTGTAAGTAGGTACGGTAAGTCAACAAATTAACTTCCGGTTACTGCACACGTGCTCAACCATTTCCCGTTCTCACCTCGTTGCAGTTCTTTTAACCATGTTTTGACGATAATTGAATGATGCTTGCGATGATGTATCAACCAAAGGGAAAGGGTCTGGATGCTCTGCTGGCTGCTGTTGAGATCGAGAAGTTTCTTAACCAACCCCGTCTCGGTAAACGAAGACATGCTGACGGAACACTTCCAATCGTTACGGGTGCTACCAACCAACGAGCACTTCTGTTCCCCGATACTATGGTAAGGTAAAACCTTAGTGGCGTATGTTTAGGATGATTTTAACGTTAGAAATATGGTGTGTAATTCAACAAAACAATTCTCACTTGGGCGTCCCTGTTGATTTCGTCTTTCCAAGTCCACCAAAACAAACATGACAGTCGCAATGAAAACATTCAAAGTCAAGGAGCATATAAAAAACAAGGTGAGACTAAGTTGCCTTTCGTGCCCGGCATTGCGAAAGAACGCTATGCCAGCATATTTTGCCTGAATATGTTGTATGTAAATTTGACCTGTATATGTAGATTTAAAAGAACACATGATTTGTTTAAGGCTGTGAAAAACGTTTGAAGTATGAATTCCGCACACCTACGCCGGGACATTCCCCCAAAAATGTCAAGTTGGCTAGCACTATTCTACCTGAGGATACAAGAACCTTGTTTACCAGCATAATAATCAGGGCTGCTGCATTACCTCAATTCGTTATTCAGCAAACTCAATATTCAAAAGGAAGAGAAATCGAAAAAACCGTTAAAGAGTATACAGTCGAATAAATCTTTAAAAAGTAAAATGAATCAAATAAATCGTTTTTAAATATTTTTCTCAATTTATTATAGAAAAGTTATAACTAAAATTTTAGAGCAAAATTTTGTATATGTATTCAACAGTCTGATTTCAGTTATGCGATAACTATTCAAACATTTATTTTGAACCTCGAACCGTTTTTGAAAAAATTAATATAATTGGTAAAAGACACAATCTTATCTTTAAATCAATATAACTTCACTAGAAAATACATGATCACCTTCATTTTCACAGTTTATAATAATTGAGATACAAGTTTCAATGCAATATCTGCAACATTTTCAAGTTTTCATTAAATTTATAAACCCGCTCTAATGTGCACCCAAATGAGACATGGTGGTGGAATTATTCGTTTTGTTGTGTTGTTATTTTAGTAGACCCTATCGATTTTTAGTCGGTAAACGAAAGCTGACTGGAAAGAATCCGAGTTTCGTGTAACTTTACAGAATTTAGACCTTCATCATCATCAATGCTTCCTAAGCAAGATTAGAGTGCGTAGGTGGCTTGCAATGGTGGATATTTGAGGTCCAGCATCCCGTTTCGAATCCACTTTGTTCCTCGTATGTTTGTGTGTGATCTCGAGACGGAATGTTATACAGTGAGTCAAGGAAAAAAAAACACCCTCAAACTGGTAAAACAAGCCTGATCGACATGTGTGGCATGAACGTAGAGCACGAAGCTGGGCGACACCGGGAGCACGAAGCTGGTCGAGTCTCAGGTATCTCCGGTTTGTACGGGTACGTTTATTCAAAATCGAAAGTGATTCAATTCCTGCAGCCTCAGGTCCAGTCGCCGTTCGACCTTCTTTAGTGCAGCATCGCCCCGGCGAAACGGAAGGTTCGTGCGATTGCAAGCTTATCCTCGATCGAGCCTTGTTTGTGGTCACACAGGCACACACCGTGTGTCGGACGCCGCCGGTTGGTGTCCGTTGTGCAACGGCCCGGTTTGACAGCAGCAAAAGTCAGATGCATACTGGCCCCAACAGAGGAACAAATACTCGATCATCGAGCCTCAACAGCAGCACCTCTTGGTCAGTTCAGTTTCATCACGTCCGAAAAGGAAAACCGGTGCAAAACGGCACACCGACTGCGAGGTGCTGCTCATGTTCTCTTTCCCTTTCCCGCGGCCAGCTTTCTTAGCAGCATGGTGCTGGTAGTGGTACAGCCTCCGCAGCCCACCCAGGGCAGCATTCGCCAGATCGATCTTCAGCGATCCGCGGGCTAAGATCGTGCTCAGTAGTCATAGTTCGCTGGCGCCGTCGAGTAGCTGTTGCAGAGTGGAGAGCGCGAATCCGAGTCGAGTGGTTTGGGGATACTTTTTGTTTTCTTTTGCACCTCTTCCGTTATTCAAACCGTATTTTTTGTTTTACGTCGGGCTCACATTTCGGCATAACGCGCAAACGTACGATTCCGGAAGCGCATGTGTTCATGTGTGTTTGTGATCGTAGACATTTTCAGAACCGTGTGTCCTTTGAAAGTTCTTGTGGTAGAAACAATGGTCTAGATTTTTAAAAGGACTACGAATGTTTAATTCAGGTGTTCATAAAAAATTCCCAAGTTTTATATTTTGTGAATGTCGTTTAGCTCAATTGATTTAATTTGTAATTGTATTTACCTGGTTTAAAACACCTTTTTTATCGTTATTTAAATATGCTTTCTGTATTTATTAATATTTTTATTTTACAAGCAATTAAAATACAATTATTATATGTGAGATATTTCGATCGAATTCACCCTTGATCGTGATCGAATGATGAAAGCTTATTTTCGCGGACTTTTGATTACATTACACCGTGTGCAGTTCATGTGCATTTGACTTTCACTTGAAATTAAATAATCAAATGAACGCTGTCGTGCTGGAGGGTTTAGACTTCTTCTTTTAATTATTTTTTATTCGGCTAGTGATATAACGGTTTTGCTTCCTTCTGTAGGTCAATAACAACTTGTGATACAGACTAAACGGTGAACGAAAAGCGTGAATTTGGTGTGGTTCGAAGTGTTTGTTTGTGTGGATCACAAAGTGTATCAGCCATAGTGACACTTTCCCAACCAGTACCCAGCCCCACCACCACCAGCATCAGTGCGATTGCTTTCCGAGGACCTTTCGAGTCAGTCGGTGACAAAAATTGCGAACATGGTGCGTCTGGTGGTTCTGTTGCTGTGCGTGTCGATGGCGACGACGCAAAAACCGAGCAATTTCAACTTCAAAGAGAAAGGTGAGTGCTGCACCGTGTACCGGAGCCGAAATCATATTTACATCTAGTTTGGTGTCTCCCGGGGCTCCTATGGTCGTAGTTGGTGTTGTGGATTCCAGACATAAGCGTTGCATAATGTGTCCTCCCCAGGAGAAACACACAGTACGCTTGTGCCAACTTGGCGGTTTAGTTGCCGCTCTTCCAATGTTGATTCCATATACTAACTTTGGCTAGATGTACATTCCAGTATACTCAGTAATAACAAATTATTGTGTTAATTTTTATTTATTTACTTTGTAATCTAAAAGATTGAAGACTCAAGTAGGAGACTATTGTGGATTTGATTAAATTTAGTTGTTTATGCTTTTTCATGTAGTACAATCTATCATTAATTTAAATAATATGAAAATTCAAAATTCAAAATTTGAAGAATTTATGAAGACACATTTGTGGTAAAACCCAACCACCAAACCGGTTTAGCAGATCGTCGTTTTGCTTTTGCACATTCACATCTCGCATTGATCGTGGCCTTCACTTTTACTCTCGTATATCCTTGTTATCCTTGCAAGCACCTTGCACCGTTATCTCTGCCCCCCATTCCTGTGGTTTGCTAACCGTGAAAGCATCGTTCGAGCGACCACCACTGCCCCGCTGCTAATGACTAACACATAACCACGTGACGGAACCGTTTTTGCACTCTTCCTTTACCGAACCGTCCCCATCCTGTATCGTTTTCGTTTGCAAAAGTCCTGACCTGACCCGACCCGGCCGTAACGCTCACCAACAAACAAACGACAGTTAACATAAGTCGTCGATGACCCCAATCATATGGTAAAGGGTGGAGCTTCGCAGTTTGGCGGCGAATGGCGCTATGTCTCGCACATCTATTATGTATGCGTGCGCGAAGGCTTGCCGTTTGGTATGAGATCGGGTCTGTTTACATAATCCCGTCGGGGGACACTGATTCAACACCGGCTAGATGATTATGACGGAGACTACGACGACAACGGTGATAATGAGGACGAAAAAACGGAGGTGAACCATGGAAGAACTCCGTCAAGAAGCGTACAAGGCGAAAGATGACGAAAAGGGAGAGTTTTCTTCATACATTGTTCCTCACAAGTTCACGTCCTTTCTTTGGGGATCTCTTTCATAATATTGCTAAATCCGAAATGGGAGTGTTTTGCTGATTCGTTTCGGTCAAAGATTGAAAGTTTTCCAAACAAATGAAAATATAAAAAAATAAATCCATATGATTTTGCAATGGCAGAAATCCCAAAAGTCCCGCAAATTGATGATGCAGGTCGAAGGGGTTTTTTATTTCTAATTTCTGAGAGTGTGGCCGTATGCAAATGAAATGACCCGTTGACGAGATCGCTGCCAGTTGGCGAATTATGTTATGGCACGCTAAAGAGCACATAATCGGCACTTGTGTCATTTTAATTGCCGCAAATCAACGTCAAAATTAATTTAAATGGCTTTTTCTGGCAAACGGTAGCTAATGGGTTTATCAGTAGGTGCTCTTTTCTAATTTATTGTTAGATTATACTAAAAATCCATTCCATCCTAAAAAGCTCTTTTCTTTTATTTATTGTTAGATTACACTATACTAAAAATCCATTCGTTCCGTTTCTTTGATGTTTTAGTTTTGATGAAAGTATAACACAAATGATAAAAAACCCCGTTAAAAAGTTCCATAAAGCGACTTTTGAATGTTGAATGAATGAAAATAAAATTTCATGACAAAGTTTAATTCATATTATGCATAATAAGCGCTCAATACCTTCTACGATGGAGCGACTCTCGATCACTGTGTTGCTTAATCTATACGTAGTATTTACTGACCAGTTACGTAAGCGATCTTAGTTCGTCAACCATAAGAATCCAGTACACCAGCATGCCAATTTAAACACGCCACGTCTCGATAGATTTAGAGCGCTTGGACGTCTAAACATAGAAGCATTACATTGATTGGCTAGCATTTCCAACATGCTTTCCATCTCTGTAACGAAAACACTTGCCAAACGTAAAAAATGTCACGCGTGTCGTGAACGATGATGCCGACCCAATAGCAATACAGACCCTGTTGCATATCACTATTATCGTATGCATTGATGCAAGACGTTAGTGCACAGGAGAAACCGGTTAGCGGTTTGCAACCACGCAAAGAAAGGTTATTCAGATTAGGAAAACAAAGATCTGCGTATGAATAATATCTTTTTTTTCAAAAAGATTTATACCGACAAGTATCTCTTAAAGATTCAATTTTACATTATTAACTGATAGAGAAGCGATACAAGCCGGGTTTGGTAATTTTGAGATTTTTTGCTATTTTGGTTTTGGGATGAATAATATTAGATTTATGTCATGACAATGTGCAGATTTAGGCATATCGCTGTGGGTATGTGTTTTGCTTATTATTTTAATATCGACGGCCCATTTGTGTTCATCCCGATGGAAACAAGAGACTCGAGCGAAAGTCTCGTACCATCGAACGAAAGACTTAAACGGTGACGAAGTGACGAACCCGTCCTGACGTAATCGGTTTTATATAAAGCACAGAAATGCTCGCGTACACCGCCACGATCGCACGCACACCCGTGGGTGACCCAAATACCGGGCATTCGAATGTGGAGTACCAGCCAAAAAGGCGCATGCACCACGGATTTGGGACTGCAGGAACGCCGCTGGTCGAAGAGCGTGGTTCGCGATCAGGTGAGAGTTGTGAACCGGTTTGTTTTCTTTTTCACGGATTGGATGTAGCGCCGCATCTTGGGCATTCCCCAGGCCATCTTTCAGTCCCCCGTTCCAAGCTGCCGCTCCCGCAGCCTCCTACTGATTGTACTTTCGGGAGGGGAAATTTCCGCACTACGGATGAAAGGGAAATGATGCAGGCGGTTCCAGCCTACACCTGACAACCTTGAATGATGCTTATGTTGCATCAGCATGCACGAACGATGGATCACGAACAGAGAGGGAAAGTGAATTTTGAACCATCGTTATTGTATCAAATCACTGATGAATCCCAAACACTTGAAAGTCATCGATAGCAGATGGATGCAGTTGAACATTACTATGCAGGCATTGACTTGATTCGGTAACTTTAAATGATGCTTGTTGGATTGGCATGTCTTGGTTTCAGACACATGTCGAAATTTTTATGATTTTTATAACCAAAATAAATTAAGTGAGCAGCATAAACATAATCGTTTGGAAAAACAATAACAAGAAAAATTGACTAACTATTTAAGAAAATGTTTTACAGCTTCAATTCTAATTCTTGAAGAAATGATCGCCACAGTCTGCATAAATTAAACATCCAAGATCAGTTTTCGAAGGAATTTTGAAGCTACTAAGTAAAACATTTTTCTTGTTTGTTGTTTGTATGTTACAGCATTTATTTTCTTTTCTCTACAATCTCATCTCCTACCCGTACGGCACATTGTTACTACCCGGTAGAAAAAGATTATATCAGCGATGACGGGCAGCATAGGAAGAGCAATCTTATCGCGATTCCGTAGGGTTTCTATTATTAGCTCATCCTATGTATGTTTGCAACCGGTTGGTAGACGCGCATGTGCCCATCATTAGCATACGCAGCCATTGTTCTTCGGACCGGTCGTGAGATGGTCTTGATTTCTGCTTGTTTTGCTTGTCTGCGCCATACACCGTTTGTTTTCATATATATTCTTCAGCAAATTCTATAGATGGGTAGCGATGTGAGAAGAATTTATGTTTCGCCACTTGACGCGTCCGCAACGGTCGTCAATAATCGCACGCGCCAGTAGCGGCACCGATGCTTGCAACGGGTGTCTTCACGAGTCAGAGGCATAGCCTCTGAAGACCTTTCACTGTAACCCGAGACGGCGAAGGCGGCGAGTGAAAAGCAGCCCACACAAAAAAAAAACATGCTGCTCCGGGAGGTTGTGGCGGTGGGAATTTGAATTTCAATTAATCCATTCCGGGTGATTAATGGCACTGAGTTCTCGGTTCGTAGTTAGGAACAGAGCGCGAGCGGGCCAGGGGCGCCAATCGAATGGTGTACCTCGATCCACCCGAAGAAGATGAGGTCAGATAGGATTCGAGTCGCTTCGAAGACCCGGTTTCGGTTTCGTCTCGACTCGTCGCGGACAGAACCGGCGAAGAACCAGATTCTGCGGAGGCCATCCGGCTGATGGTTGGCCTGGACGATCGAAGCCGGTCGCAATGCAGCTACCTTACGCCGCTTCTCACTTTGCCGCAAGATGCTTCCTTTGGTGGCCCACGAGCACCACCACGAGATGTGGCGTAACATTTCGCCGCGGCCGTCGATCGAACGCAACAAGCTCGGCATGATCTGCATTGCATCCGCCGGAGAGAACCTTCGACGATGGCCAAACCGTTGGGCAACAAATGTCCGCGAATCGGTGATCCCCGTGCGGTTTTTGTTTCTGCTTTCCGAGCAGCGCAAGAAAAAACAACTTCTCGCGGTGACTCTGACGAAATGGATGTCTGGCGATGGCCGTTGAACGTGGGGTCTATTTTTGTGCCGGTTGTCGTGGAGTCTACCGCTAGCGCTATTGCAAACTTTAAAAAAGAGTGCGTTAATGCTTTCATTAAGTTGATTTAGCCGACATGAATATTTTTTTGAATATTTTATTTCTAACAGAATCTCAAACTTATATGTCTAAGCCGGTTTGCTCATATACTTGGAGGTAGTTTGTATTTGTTTACAAATAGTAAACATGTGCAGATTATAAAATTTTACTCCATAACATAATTAAATGCCTGTTCTATATCTAAAATATCCATATGTTTTGAAAATAATGTTTATTAACTTTTCTTCAGTTGCACTGAACAAAAAATTCTAAGTTATTATTCTTCAATTTATTTGATCATTTAAAAGCCAATAATTAATCCAAAATTAACATTCAAAAATATCGCACGGTTGATTGATGATTTTTAAACCGATTTAAATCCAATCAAAACCGGAATTAGAAAATGAGCATGTACTTTTAGTCGATATTCAGAGAAAAGCCCGTCGTTTATGTAAAGCACTAGCAAGCAAGCCCTTCCATTACGCGTTTACCTTATCTGATGCATGTTATCTTATCTTATCTAAACCGTTCGCGCAACAATGGAAAGATGTTTAATAGATTTCTCAACAAGCTACAATGCCTACCCTTTTCAGTAGTTCACTTTCTTATTATAAACATGTGAACACGCCTGGTCAAATGCCCACAATTATGCTGCTTTCAACATGAACACGTCGCTGCAATACTGCACATATGGCTTTGTGGCGTTGTGCAAAACCATTCGCGCACTCTGCTCTCCAATGGTGCACTACCAACCGAAGTGATCAGTTCAAGGTTCCCAATAATTATCGCGCACACGCCAGACCACCATCGGAGGAGCCACCGAGCTGGAGCTGGAAGGAAGAAACCCTGTTCACCTCTGCTCTAACCCCTCCCCTGGTCGACGAAGAACAATTGCCCCGCGGGGCGGACGAAGTGGGCGTCAAAAGCGAGATTCTCGGCTTGTCGGCAAACTTTGACAATTGCCACTTGCACAACCGAACAGCTACCGAGCGGATTGCCACCGATCGTTTACCCATCTACCGGCGGCTAGCCACCATTGTTGCCGGCCAAAGCCCGCGATGGCGGAACCTTCACAAGCCCGTGTTGTGCTTTATGTTGTGCACAATGTGTTGGAGCATGAAACAGGCACGCGATCGTCGGTAACACGCAGATGCTCGGAAACGAAGCCGGCAAACGTGCCTTTCGAACTAGATTGGTAACTAATTTTGTGGAGAAGCACGAAGAAGTCAACATCGGTGAGACGACCGATGAGAAGGTGGAGGAAAATGTGCTTGCTGTCAGTGGAGAAGGTCTGCAAATTGATTGCGCTCCTCGCCGGTTGCTTGCGGAGGCTGCGACGATACGGGGACGATTTTCACACGCGAATCAATTCACCTAAGATTTCCGTGCCAGGCTGTGTAGATGCATTAATGCTCACCCTCGAACTCGCACCTGAATCAAAACACTCGAGGCGGTCCTTAACTAGGGCCAATGGAATTAAAAGATTATGCTATACCGTAGAATGATTTACCTTCCCGCGAGAGGAGAAAAAAAAGACAGATGGTTGTTACAAGATTCCGATATTTAATGCCAAGAAAACCAGTGAGGTAGTTTAGCAACGAGATGGGAGGAAAATATTCCCAGCCGTTTGGCCTTTAGCTGCTGGCACGCATCTGTACATAGCTGTCTGCATACGCTAAGGTATGCAATTACATCTTTATAGGCAATGCTGGATCGCGAAAAGAGTGGCACAATCACGCAAACAAACTAATCGACACAAAACATGTGAAATAAACGCAATAAACCCTAATGCATGGTATGGGAACATGTAATTGATCGGTTAAGTATGTTTTTGTAGCCGGTTTTGTTATGTGACGCTATTGCTGGAATGTTGATGACTGTAAAGGATAATCTAAAGGGTCGATATAAAGGTGCTAGAAGACGAATGCCATCTTGCAAGAAGATTTTTTTTCTTATCAAAAACCTTCAAGGTTAGAAAAATTCTCCATCAAAACTCTAATCTGAATCTACTAAACTCTAATGGCCTTATCACATTGGTCACAATGATGGCATTGGTAGAGCCACTGTACTGCCAAGAAGGGGTGGTAAAGCCACTGTACTGTCAACCTTTGGTGAAATGAGCTTGCTCTTTACACCAGTTTGACAGTCCTAGACTATAAAGGCTGGTAGAATAATATAATTCCAAAATAAAAAAACATATTTGAAAGCGTTTACAGCTACATCAATTGATAAACAAAATTATTTACGCGAGCACTAAGGGAAAGTAAATAATAAACTAGACAATGGAACTAAACGTAGACATTTTTATTTTTATGGTCTTTTTGTACATTCTTTTGGAAACCTGCAGCAATAGTTTGCCACATAAATTGCTAAAGGATTAGTCAGTGGTTCTTGAAGTTGTTGTCTTTAACAACAATTAAACAGCAAATGCCTTTGGTTAAATTCAAATGATGTTGTCTGTGGATGGAAGATTATATTCTCAATAGAAAATGTTAAGCAATTGGCAAACAAAATGTTTAGGTGTTGATACATTATTATGTCGAAAAGAGTATTCCATTTTTGAAAAATTGCTCAAAATACGAAAATCAAAGAGAATAATGCAGGAAAAACGTTATATTGCTCATACACACTATAGGGGTTATCATGAAATCGTCGTTTCGTTTTAGCGGTCGCTAACGGCGCTCATTCGTCGCTAAGGGTGCTCATTTGTTCATTATAATGAACTTTTAGCGACTGAAATGAACAAATGAGCACCTTTAGCGACCGCTAAAACGAAACGACGATTTCATGATAACCCCTTATATGTTTGGTTGTTTTGGCAGCATAAATAACCATCCATTTTATTTTCATCTTTGTTATTTATAAATTTTAAAGAAAATTAAAACAAAATCTTCATATAAATTAGATGTTCCAATTGAATAAGTGTTTATGTACAAACTATTTTCGATACGCTCAATCTACATTCGCATAATTCGAAAGATCAGAAATATTGAAAAGCTACAGCAGTTGCCTGCTTCCTTCATCGCAGCTCAAAACTGAGCGGTTTGGAGAATATAAAAATAAGAAAATGGAGCATATTAAGGTTGAAACAATAGTGAAAGGGATGCAGGAATTTGCACTGCAAGTCAACCAGAAGACAGCTTTGATCGTGTTCAACGTCAGAGCAACTGCTCCTCGACCAACCGTTCGTTAAGTAACCGATCGTTTAATTTCGTGAAACTTGTGCACAATGTCTGCATAACGCGGGTGGACATGGTAAGCCTCGTTACTGCCTCGAGCAAAAACTGGTTTCCGTTACTCTGGTGGTTGTTAAATTTTAGATCTTCTAAATCGCGCTCTTGCACCGCACAGGATAAAAGAAAGTATCATGGAAATAACCATTTTTCTCGAGCAAAGGATTTCAATTCCGGGATTCCGAAGGTGCCAAACCAAGCAGACAAGCAAGTAAACCGGCTTGTTGCCCACAGTGAGCGGGTCCATTTCGAAAAAGTGAAGGTGCTTCCCGAAGATCTGGCAGTTTCTCCGAACTGCATATATGACGTTTTGCACTGACCGACTGCACCGGTAAGCGAATGAATGGTGAAAAATGCACACACGTTGTGGCGTGAACAAAAGTCAACAAAAAAACCTCTAGACTGCTCGAATTTAACATCATGGTCGACGGGATACTTTGTTACTATAGTGAAAGTAAGTTCAAGAGAATGGTTTGATCTCACACAGGAGAATTAAGTCAAATATGTCATACATCTTTTGGTTTCCAAGGAACAGCCAATTGGAAGGGAAAATTTCAGCAACTTTTACCATAGCTAGTGTTGCTCTATTTCTCTTCTTTGCTTAAGATCTGTGGAAACCAGTTTGTGGATTGATACAATATTAATCCGGTTAGAATGTTTTCACCATAATTTTCACACTAATTTGCATAGCTGGAATTTCAAAGTGAGTTTCTAAAACAGATAAACGCTGATCAGATAAAAGAAATAAACACTTAGATAAGGTTTTTCTAAATAAAAACATTCGCCCAAGCAACGTTTACAATACCTATCAGGCTTAAACAAGTTTTATCAATGTTTCATGTTGGGTTTACTAAGTAGATTTCTTATGATGCAAAACTGTTTTAATAATATCAACATCTATAAAACCTTTTAAAGAAAGCCATAAAACCGACCATTAATTCTCATTTCTGTGCGAATCATTCAATAACAATAATAACGTATTCAAACCATAGTTTAGAAATAGTTGTAAGGGATTGTGTTGATAACGTTCTGTAGAATGTTACTTCTTACAATGAAAACGGGTTTATAAAGGTTTTATCACATAATGTAATAATGATTAATTTTAAGACGGGATTTAGAAATAGAAATTTAGAATCGTGATAAAACTTAAAATAGTACTTGAGTGTTTTACTTATTTACTTATGCCTTCACATAGTGTGTTCATACAAAATTTAAATACGTCTCACACTTGATTGTAAAACCACTTCTACAACCCTACAACTCCCAAAGTTATTCCGCAGCTATTGAAAATTTAATAAAATTTCTCTCTTCAATAGTTCATATTTGTTATTCTTCTACGACGTTTTTTAAATTGGAATGTTATTGCTACTTTAGTGTGATATTTGAAATGGTTTTGATTCCTACAATCCTCAAAAATAAAACGGGTAAGGAATCAAGATTAAAAACAAATGATTCAAACTATTGGAAGCCTAAACTGACGAGTAACATTACTACTTATTAGCTTCCTTTTGACGCACGATACATAAAAAAAGAATCGCCATGCAAGACGCCCCAAGCGTTGCCTCCCTGATAGCTTCAAGAATGTGCGTCTTTTGGGGGGTGGTCTCCGGAACACTGGTCGTCCTTCTAGATCACCGGTTCGGAGCCGGTCCGACTTTTTCGTACGTGGCGAGCCATGAAATGCCATCCTCTCCTATCGTAATCGAGTCGGATCCGCTATGAATATGACAACAACAAACAAGTGGACATAAAAAAAGATGCCTGATGGTCAGATTTCGAATCTTATTCATTCTGTTTGCCGCAATAGTTTCGATGACGATAGCAAACGTGGTTCAAATTGATTTTTTAGCAAACTCGAAGAGATAAAATAGGTGCTGATCATGCTGCAGAGTGCTCTCAAAAATATAGCAAACTCGATTTATTAGCGAAATGATCTCGTATCAACTTCTTCTTTAACTGGTGTTCTCTACGATCAGATACCTGATCGCAATCTACTGCTCTCGAACAGCTCAATGACCACATCGTCATACGCGTCACCAGAGAGGTGTACAAGGTCAACTCCACTACCGATCGAAGCTAAACGAACGTTGTGTCGGTCGCTACGGAACTTTGTGAAGCTTGTTACCAATAGCTTTTTGCTCAAGTGTTGCCATTTTTTTTATCTCCTACCGTTCGCCAACCACTGAGCTAAATCTTAATGGCAATGACACCTGATGGCGAGGAGAAAAACGGCGAGGGTTGTGGGCAGCAAAAGTCCGTTCCGAGCGACGTTTCGAGCGTTCGGGAAACCCGTTTTCCTTATCGGGAGGCTTGATTTTGGACACGCTGTAGCGAACCAATGGAACTCGAGACGCGCGCGCTTCGAACCATTCGGCTTTCTTCCTTCGCACTCGAGTTAGCAGTCTTATGTTTCAGTCCAGGGCTTCGATGGAAATTCAGTAACCAACCCCACGTCCGACCGTTGAAAGGATTTTCCATCCTCCGCCACGTTGACGGGGGATGGTGGCGCTTGTACTCAGTTCCGTTTAATCCATACCGTTGCACGATTCATTACCGACCAGACGCCCAATGGGAGAAAGTGCCAGGGCGGCCCACAATCGCACTGCTTCGAAGCAATTGTGCAACACAATAAAGGGGGAGAAAAATCGTTTCACTTCCTGCTCGGGATCGAGTCTATCGGCGGACTACCCGACCGTTTGGTTGAGCCCACATCCGGAAATCACAAAACTTCCCGGGGGACACAAGAAATAAGCCTTCTGCAGCAACCGATGACTTATTATTATTATTATTTAGCACAACATAGTGACCAAGGGTGGAGGTGGGGGAACGCTTTTAGGAATGCCTTTTTAATATCGGTGTGCGCATTGAAAGGCATCCTATGGCGGAAGTAGTCGGTAAATGGCATTCTGTGGTTTGCTGATTTGCGGTTACAAGGAGTTGAGTAATGTTCCAGATCCTAAAAATAAACATCTTTAGATCTAACCTCAGTTAAACAAGGCCTGTAATTAATGACTTTTACAAGAATGTTAATCGAAGCAAAGGGGTTCATGAAAGATAATAATGTTACATCTGAAGTAACTGTTGTTAAATTAATGTCGATTACCTGTGAAGTATCATTCATTCAAGAAGAAAAAAAAATCACTAGAGAAATATCTTTGTTTAGCCCTCCGCACCTCATAAAAATGCCAAAAGCTTTTTTTATGCTATTAAGGTTTGAATCTTCTTTAATTATTGTGATGATACTTGATTTTAAACTATTTTTTAAACATCTGTATTTAGAATGCACAAATTTTAAATTTATATTTACACACATATCATGTGTTTTTTCCTTGTTTAGTTTAGTTTCGTCAAAATTGAATCTTTGTTTCTTACCCAAAAGCAATACAATTTTCTTTGTTTTGGTACGGATAATTTTCCAAGCCACTTATTATTGTTGCTTGTTGATTTGATCTGTACTTTTTATTCAGGCATCTGGAATATAAACGTTTCACATTCTATGCCATTATTTCAATAAAGTTGTTTATCAATGTATGTTTTCGTAACCAGCATAGGTTAGAAAAAAAATTAGTAAAAGGTTGCTACAAAACTTTGAAAGCCAAAACACCGACTACAATAAGAAATTGCTAGGAATTGTTCTTATTATGCCCGATAAGTGAATGGGTGAAACGGCGTGGAGAAAACGCTCCATTTTTGGCACATCCGTTATCTAATTGGCCGCTAACTCGACGGGTGTTCTGATTGCAGAAGTGGTAAAACACTCCAAAGTAAACAAAGCTGATATAATCATCAATGGATAGCACTCCATAGGAAACAATTATCTAATTTTTATTATTACTCATCTAACTTGCTAAGTAACGAATGCTGCACAGTTTATAATACTGAAATATGATTCATGCAGTATCGTTCCTTAGAAAACTGGCAGAACATTCACATAAGATACGATATATGACAAATCAAGAGATATTAGCGTTCATCGAGAAGCGTGAAGAAAATGCAACCAAAATGCAATGTTGCATCTCTATTTGAATTTTGCACCCTTAGCCAAGGGTTTATGCGTAGCTGACTTAGTCTGAACACATGTAACAATTCCACAAGTCAGACTTGGATTAATAACAGTTTTTAGGTCGGTTATGTTAATACTGAAATTGCAGCACTATTTACTGACTACTGTTTCGTTCGTTCATGCGCCATACGAAGTTAATAATTTATAGTTTATTACAGTTAATAGCATATAGTCGTTTTATGGTTCTTCGTGAGCATCTCATCAAATGATGTTTGCAAAATGGGTGCATTTTCATATGGCCAATCTTATTCTTTCGTTCTGAAAATAATGATGAAACGAGCGAATTTAATCCAGATCAATACAGCGTTTTACATCTCACCTAGCAACTCGTGCCTACTACAAACATCCCCGCGACAACTTTCATTCTGGTAGATCCTAGAAAGTGATGAATTTTCTACTTACCCGTTTGTGTTGCCACTTGTGGGTTTTGCGATTCAACATCAAATACTCTACAGTAGGCTATCATTCTTGCTGTTCTACATACACTGCCGCGGTTGCTAGGTGAAATGTAAAACGCTGTAAAGCTGGCTGTAGACGTCACATATTAATCTGTGCAGATCTTTGACGTCTACAGATTTCCTTTGTTCTCTCGTACCCATCGTCTGTCAAACATCCCTCCAGATATCCCGAATATCTCGAGGGATGTTGGAAATAGCTAAGGAAAGGCTGTAGACGTCAAACATCTGAGCAGATTAATATGTAACGTCTACGGCTTGCTTAAGACTGCACAAGTTTCTCAGCTGCCTATGAGGCAAGAAACGACAAAGCTGTCCCAAAAGTGTCTGTTGAGCAACGTGCATTTGTTTCTTCTTCAGCAAAGTTTTTTCTCAAAGATCGTCGAAAACCCGCTGAGCAGGACCATGGAAAATTTCATTCTTCGTCGTGCAATAAACACTATTTAAATAAACCAGTTGGATCGGTCTCTAATCTCAATTTTTTTGATTTTTTTTGACGTTTATAAAACAAAGTTTGCAGACAAGCTATATGATAAAGAATTTATAAAGTAAGCTGTTATAATCTATCTCACTAAAAAAATCTATCTCACTTACGTTATTAACTGTCAAGTTGAGATGAATTATTTGTTTAGTATTAATTGCTTTTCAACTACACCTTCATAATATTTCCTGACAAAAAATTGATGAAATGGGTAATACTTGCCGCATGCAGTATTAGGGGTCTGCGACAGCCGAGTAGTAGCGCCGGTTAGAATATCGGCCCATGAGCGCCGAGGGTCACCACCTCGACGGCGTGGGTTCGAATCCCAACCGTGACCGGACCCTCCCCTATACGAGAGGACTGACTATCCATGTACAACAGGGAAACAAGTCTCGTAAGCCGTTAACGCCAAGAAGAAGAATGCAGTATTCACCCTCATGTATAATGATTTGTAATGGATGGTCGTAGATATTTGAAAGGATAAATTTTGAAGATATTTTAAGGTTAAAGAAGCACGATATGCATCTAGTACTCTAATGATTTTAACTCGACAAATGAGGCAAGCAATTCAATTTCTCATTTGTTCAAACAAGCTTAATCAATGAAAATCAAACATTATCTTAAACTGGCAAACTCGAACGTTCGTCAAACAAATTGCCATGCAGATGCCTTTACTTCATCAATATACATGCAAAAAAAACTACATGCTCGCAACACACCCATTAGATGAATTCGTAATCTCACACACGGCTTGCGTAATCCCTGCAAGGTCACTGTCGAGCATCTGCATTCACTGACCATCTTTTTGTCCAATCAGTGTCCGCAAACGCAAGACAAAAAACACAATTTTCTTGTCATTATCGTCAGACCCAGCGCCTTTGCCACCTTTTCCTCTGTCGCGTTCCGAATAATTTTACGCCGACGCCACAGCGAATTCACCACTTGACCATGTCCTACAAACAAATTGAAATCGATCGAATATGCGCACACACACGACATCCGACGGTGAAATTATTGCTAACTTGACCCGCAAACCCGCCCCTCCGACGGCTCCACGCCCGCAACGCTGGCGGTTTGGGAAGCTGGGCGCGCTTTTACGCTAATGCTTTGGCGAAAGAATGTGTTTCTTCACGCTTCTGCCCCTCCTGTTCGCTTTTACCTCCACCGTAGTACTCCCTCCTCCTGTAGTTTGCCAAGCTTTGCCTCTTGTTTTTCCTCCTCCTCATACCCCGTGCCCAGCTATTGGCCTGTTGGTAATGAAAATCTTGTTGTTTGTTTTCACTGTTTACAGGTTTCAAAAGCGGGCATAATTATGGTGAGTTTTATCTTTCAATAGACCACTTTGTATACGACTCACAGCAAAAATTGGTGTGAAAAGTATCCAACGATCGTGTGATATTTTTAAACACAAAGAATTTCAACAGCCCCCGTTTTCGTTAGAATTATGAAAAAATATATCAGAGAAAACTTTGTACATTCAATTAATTTAAATGTTTGCACCTTGACCTCAATCATGATACATTTTCGAAACAATTGGTATCGATCAGTAAAGTTATTTTATATCGAGTGATTTGCTCAAGTAGATAGAATATTCACTGAAATAGATTTAAAACATCTTTATGGGACATCAAGAAACTTGGTAAAAAAATTTTATAGTAAAAACTCGAATAAGATTGTTAAAAACCCTAGACAAGACGATAAAATATGCATATTTCCATCAAGGCAACGATGAGTTTGTGAAGTGCAATTGAATGTTTAAATCTTCTTATCTAAACCAGATGATAACAAACCAGAAATCGTAATTTTCAGGAAGTTGAAAATAACACCTTTTAACTAACTAAGACTCTCCATTATATGGACGTATCCATTTATATTTACTCTTAACCCACCCATGATTTATATAGCGCCTTCGTTATCGTTTGGGTTAGATTTCTGAGTTTGTCTTCAACTTACAACTTTCAACTTCAACTTTCGGGTATTGTCTCCTGATGTAAATGTTTTCTCTATTTAAAAATTTTGTTATTTGGAATGATTATAAATTTATATAATTATTTTATTTATTTATTTATATTATATATTATAAATTTATTCCTTTGAATTTAACGCCTTGTGGGGTTTCGTACATAAAAATTGATAAACAATTCATTCAGGCACATGTTAATTTAAAAGCATAAATGAATGAATTTTTTTTTTATTTTACAGTATAATTATCTAAAAAAACTACAATAACCCATTTAGTTTTCATGTTTTCGGAAAGAGACAAAAACTAACGAGTTAGAGACAAACTCAGATGCATTAGAGACAGAAGCTGTTCAGCTATTTCTAATCTTGGTGCCTTATAGACAACACCATCTGCTGTCGACATAAATTGTAATGGCAATGGCTGTAAATCATTGTGTTTGGTAACTGGAGATCTACTGTAAGTGAAATGGATTTAATAAATAATTCTATGGATACTATGCTATTTTGAATGGAATGTTTACATTTTCCACTTAATATTCAAAAGCAGCATCAAATAGTTCCTAAACTGTTCTTCATAGCTTCCTTTTTGCTAGGGTAAGGGTTTAATTATGCTTACGACTGATACATTCACCTGTGCCTCAAGGATTATGAACCTATTTGTGTAAGATAAACCCCGCACTGGATGAGTTACGGTGTTTGGAACCATCTCCGGAGGCATACAAATGCTCACCATTATCCTCATTTTAACGCCATCATCCACCCATTGGGTGCGCTGCACAAATCAAATATTAATTTTATTCATAGCTGTCCAATAACTCCACACGCAGTGCGTGTCGTTATCGCCCTGAGTTCCAAACCAATCCCATGTTACGCATGTGTCGTCCAATGTAGGGTGGAATCCGTCTGAAATGTGTTTCTCCCCAGGAGCAGACGAAAGTCATCCATTGACCTCACATCTGACCACTCGTTTTTTCCTTTTGAAAAACGTTGTTTAGAGACGTTCGTTTCAACCAACTTATACTAGATATTGGAGGGTTTCGGGGCGTATCCTCTGTTTTCCCTAAGTTACGCAACTTACAGTTGGTTCCTCTTGTTTTTCTCTCTCTATCTCTATTTCCGCTTTTTTTTTCTTTTTCTTTCCCCTATTTTTCCTTTTCTCATCTGTGTTTTCTTCCTTCCTCCAATCGCATCGGATGTTCCAACTTGCTTGCATTCCGAATTTAATGCCCGAAAAACCTGAACACCCCACCAACCGGCCTACTACTACTACCACCACCACCACGAATACCGAACCGAATAATCACCCTGCTGGACCGTGTCCCTGCTAAACAAACATAAACACACACAAACACACACACATGCGTACACTCGCAGACATAGACCCGCAGGTGCTGGAGATCCAGCGGCAGAACCTGATCACGCAGAAGATCCTCCAGCGCTACCTGGAGCGGCGGCTGCATCCGGGCCGCAAGCCACAGATCCGCGTGCCATCGGTGGAGGAAATCTTACCGAAGCCCTTCGCCACCCTGCCGTCCGTGCGGGACGTCCGGCAGCAGAACCAAAGCAGAAACAGTAGCGACGCTAGTAGTAGTAGTAGTAGTAGTAATAGTAACAGTAGTGGCGGCGGATCCCGGTATGATCTGTTCGACGGCCGGCAGGGACGCAAGTACGGCGAGGAGCAAGAGGAGCAGGACTACGACGGGGACGACGAGGACGAGGAGGGCGGCGGTGACTACCGGGAGGGCCGGCTCGATCTGGACCAGTACGACGACGATGACGAGCTCGGTTCGTCCGCTCGGTTCGACAGCGCACGATTCGACATCGAGTCGCTGCAATCGGGCGAGTCGGAGCACGTGGACTCGTTCTACCGCGACAAGCACTACCACCGTCAGAGAGGTAATTATCACGCAGTGTCCCCGCCGATTCCCCGATCCCAATGCCAGTGCCCAGTTGCAACCTTAGTTTCCATTTCCCGTGTTCTCCGCCGGTGATCGGTTCGGTGATTTAGTTCTCTGTGCATGCCAACCCTCAGTGGACCTAACCTCACTTTAACAGCATGCGTCGACTTTGGGGGTGGATTTGGATGGTAGTGGTGGTGGTGGTGGTGGTGATGGTGGTAGCTCCGGCAGTGGCATAGGACTCGCGAACAACTCACCACATGCTTTCTGATCTTGACCCATAATTTACCCCAAGCAAACAACAAACGGCTAACAGCGTTGGTGCGAGCAAATAGATTGTCGAGGGAGGTCCGGTTCCTTGGCCACCTCGTGGCTCGTGGCAGTCGAATATCGAGAGCGATCGTGATATCATCGACGCCGGTGACGGTGGTGACGGACCTTTACACTGCACATTCTTTGCCAAGGACACACGAGCGCGCCTGGTCTCTAGCAGCGTTACCTAACAAGCTCCATTTCGATTACAATAAAAGTGGAAATCAAATTACAAGAGGTATGCAAAAGACGGAAATAAAGAGAGAAAGAGGGAGAATAGCTACGCAATGGTAGAAACCGTAGAACCTGACTGACCAAACTTCTAGCAAGGTCTCTAACGAAATATCCTTAGGATATCCATTGAGAGGCATATAAAACAAGCTCGTCCAGTCTTTTACGATCGTGATCTATTAGCCTCAGAGATCAGAGCTCAGAAATGTTCCTTCAAACGCTCTCTGCATAACGAGTCGCCGGAGGTCTGGAACATGTTAGACGAATGTTAAGGTGAACGGAGATCTGATCTCTTAGGTGTTGATAGGAACTTGTCACAATGCCATTGCAATAGAATTAAAATCAATTTCAACTTTTTCGATCAGTCAGGTCAGGTGGGAGTAGAAAATCTTGCCACAAAAAGTGTACTGATTATGCAAACGATGTATCGAAGAGCCCGATCACCCATTCCAGGTGCATTCAACTCTAAGTCACCCGTTTCGATGCGGCTGGTATACTTTGGCCCAGCATGAAGCCAACAATAGCAGGTGGAGAAGAAGCATGATGTGAAAGTTTCATGTCCACCACCGAATCCGTGGCGAACAGATTGGCGTGAACGGTTAAAAGTTTAACATCTTGCTTCGAGATGCGTTAAACGAAACTGTCCCCACGAACGCGACGTACGAAATCTCGTAGACCAAACGCAACCCAGACCGGCCATCGGTGAATGATCGATAAATTAAAACATAAACAGGAAATGAGAGTCGAGCTTAACGATCGGTTACGTCCCGAGAAGGTTAGCGAGACAAGTTACGAGGTTAGGTCGAATCTTCAGTGATTTGTCTATCTTCCACGAATAAGAAACAAGCGATGAGAGATGCAAATGATTTTATTAGTTTCGGCATGGGAATCGTGGTGGAAAATCTTGTGTAAAAATATTGACATATACAATGCCCAGCAGCTGATGGACACTGTTTTAGTTTTTATAAACAAAATAAATAAGCAAAATAAAAGCGAAGCTGAAAGACAAAAATCAGCTTATACAAAAATATGTGCTTTTTAAGCCTAAACAACTCATTATAATATTGTAAGTCCGGAAAAATTACGGACCATGACATTAATTTGTTAACTGCCAACCTATTATAGTACAGTTTTTTATTACAATCATTTTTGACGAAATTTGGTTGAAATTTTTAATAAAAACTCTTTTTGGGAAACTAAGCGTTCTAAAGAATATTTGTGTGTGATTACTGTAGCTTACTTCTGCATAACTGAACTACTTTATTAGTGCAAAGGGATGCTTCTGTTACCAGTTAAACGGGTGATGTTTACTGTTAAAAAAGCTTAAAAAAGCTATAAAGATTAAATTTTTATGCTACTATAAATTATTAAGTTTGAATTATAAAAGTTTTCATCTGTAAAACTAATTAAGATGAACTTGAATATTTCATGTTTGTTTGGTATAACAAAATAACATTTAAATCAGCTACAATTGGTTATTTATACGAGACTTGGAAAAAAGTAACATTAATATTTTCCGTGTCAAGTCCGTGTAATATGCAATGCAAGGAACAGCCAAGGAACAGCCAAGGAACGTTTTGATGTAACATAATGCAATTACAACAGTGAAAAATTATATTATCCATCTGGCAACCAGGAAATGTGCTGACTTCCGCAAGTTTAAAGCCTTCCCGATTCGTTGTACCCACTCCCGGGGAGCTTTAGTGACGAGCCTACGAGCGAACCGATTGCAGCAAGTGTTCATTTGTACGATCCTGGGCAGTTAAGCTTTTCGATTAGACATTATTTATCGACCAGCTCGAAGTGAGTCAATTTTGCTGAATGCTCTTTTGCGATCTTTTCATCGCCATTTCCGCCGGTTCACCCACCGGTCCGTTGGAGCGTTGGTCCAACAACCGAACGATCGATAGATGGAGGTAATTATAGTCACTGCTGCGGCGTGTCTTGTACAGATCTGTGCCTCCGAAGTTGTCCCAGACGGCAGGATCGTTTGCCAATTGCACCAGGAATGTAGCGACGAAACCGATCGCACTCCATTCGCAGCTTCGGGCGACGCAACAGTTCGGAATGCATTCGTTCACCATTTTACCACCAGCGGACGGGGGTTATGATTTGATGGATGAAAAGTTTGACAACTAATCAAATATAGCATGTCGGTGTTGGGTGAAACAGTTTCGTCGCCTGCCACCTCCCCACAGGAACGCGACAGCGGAGAGTGCACAAGATAAGTGGCAGCTGATAGGCGCTAATGATCAGTTACGCAATGGTGGTTCGCGCAAAGCGTTCGAAAAGGCAATGATGGACCGGCGACGACAGCAAACCGGGGCAACAATTAGTAGCTGCTTACGGGGAGAAGGACTAATGCATTTTGGGACCGGCAGGCTATCTCTAGCAGCGCTCGCTACTTTGTAGCACCTAACCGCAACGGGAATGGAAGCGAAATTTAGGTCATATTTGCTTGTATGGAAGAAAGTGTCCTAACAATTGCACACTAACGGGGTAGGTTAATGCAGAATTTTATTTTTACTTTGTTACTTTGAGGTTTATTTTTACAAATTTTCTTCTACACGGAAAACTCTTCGCAACTACAATGTTTCTTTCTCTTGCTTTACCTCTCTTTACAGCTTCCCAGCTCTCGGGTACGTAGAAATGAAGATTGTTTGTAAATGCAGGCAAATGTTTTCTGTTTTAAATTAATTCTACCACTATCATGGTTTTCTTTTATTTTTAGTATTCATTTTGATCCGTTTTTCACAGCATTTGTGCAAATGAATAAGAATTATGGCTTCGAGCGATCGATCGATGAACGTTGCGATGAATTTTTTATGAAAACATTTTCTTCAAATTTACCTAAATTACACTCTTTTTATTTCGAACAATGCAAAATTTACTTCCAAATCGAACGTCACTACGATTGAAGACTAAGGAAAGCCGCACATTATTTTTGGTTAGTCTTCTAAGAAAGGCAATGTTCCACCGTAACCTTTGATCAAAAGTGAACTTTAGGCATCCTTGATCGCCGCTAAGGATAACGTCACCGTGAAGCAACCCACGGGTGAACTTCAAGTGTATCTCAACGACAAGTAAAGCCCCGATCCGCTTACCACGTTGTGACATTATCTACGCGTACGCAGAATCGCACCAACAAAACACGTGTAAAGTTCAAGAGCTCCTTCACCCGGCACCGAAGCCCATTATTTGGGAGCTTCTAGTGGTGCACAAATTGAAATTGAAAAACAAAAATACTTTAATCTGAAGGGGTAGTTGTCGTCGAGTAATGTCAGAAAATTACTACCTTCCACACCATTGTAGGATGCGTTTTAAATTATGCATATATTTTTTACTACGAGATTCACTCGTTTGCATAACGTGGTTGTGGAATGAACCTCAAACTTCTTCTCGCAACAGAGAAAGCTCGCCACCGCTCGGACGTGACCTTTGGAGGGCACAATTTTATTTTACGAGCATCTCCTGCATGCATCCGGAACGCCTTCTCCGCGAATGCCGCAGCCCGTCGGCCGGTATTTAATGCGTTTTGCCTGCATTGCCGAGACTCGTTTTTCATGGGAGCCTTGTGCGGTTTTGATTGAGCCACTGCGGGGTGCGTTGAAATATGCTTACACGGTTCAGCTCTTTTTCATTGAACACCGCTAGATAGTTTTTTAAAGAAAGTATGACTTCTTAAGAGCCTTCAAGAAATACGGACGTGCTACGCGAAGAAGAGAAGAAAACTTCGAATGGTACAACCGTTGTGAAAAAAATAAAGCATCAAACCCCAAAATCATCCCCGCAAGTGATCCCCACATACACACACTCTCCGAAATAAGAGTACATGGTGCGAACAACATCACAGCCGTTAACAAAACAGTAATTAACCTTTAAGCCCGCTTTGGCAAGCGTGTAGCCTCTTGCAGCGATGAGTCGAGACGTCGCCGGAGATCTCTGCTCAAGATGCCTGCGTTCGGCACGCGTTGCAGCCGCTAGGTGGGAGAAATGGGAGAAGGTACTTGATCCATCAGATCGGTTGAGGCATCGATCGAAACCACCACCGTGGCGCAGACGCTATGAAATCCAAGGCTGAAGGCCGCAATCGCTCGAGTTCCCAGGCTAATTGAGTGTTGGCTTCCTGAACATTTCCAACCACCGGATAATGGCCCTCCAGTTTCGTGGGAGTATCGGCGAGGGGGAGGGGATGGGCAGATGATGAGACGCTATGATTAGAAGCCACTGTGCTGCATAGTTAACCCCGCACAATGGTTGCAGGTTATGGGTTTGCTGCAGTATCATGCCGTGGTCTACCATTTTCCGAAGCATAAGTAGTAACTACTAAGTGGATTGTTCGGAGAGGATCAATTTAGCAAAACGGTACCGCTTAGATTTAGCCACCTGTTTTTGAATAGTTTTATGCAACACAAGACTAATTGGTAATTGCACGTGAAAGGTGTACCGATTGGCACGCGAAGAAAATCTAACGTTTTCTCAAAGAGTTATGCAAGATTTAGTTCAACCTTCAATCAAGTTTATAGAATTCGCTTGGGTTCAATTTTATTTTCATCACTTAGCGAGCAGGTTCGTTAGCGAGAAGAGTTGTTTATTATCTTATAGAATTATATTTAATTGTACTTTATCACATCAGATATTATATATGCTATTTAGTATGATCACAGCATCGTCTCGATCAGCCCAAATCTTGATTACGAGTTCAATTCTTGACTATGGCTTTAGTTGTGAACAGCGTTTTACTCTGTTTTACGATTGTCTCACGTAAATAGCATTCAGGTAGGGATTCTTATGCTTTTGGTTCGTAAGTTCAACAGAACAGAAACCAATTGGTCTGGAGACATAAAATTCGAAATTTTATTTCCGTCTCTTGAATCCATCACGCTGAATATATGCCAGATTGCAATGAATTGCCATTGAATAATCAAAGCGCTAAAAAACAGTGGTCTTTTAGTTCACATCAATCGGAGTATGACCCTTTACTGGTCTCACTGGTTCAAACAGTTGCCCAAAAGACCATTCAAGGCTTCTTCATTAATTTGTGAAGCTATCAATCCGCCCTTATCCACCTGTTTCGGTCGGAAATTACTCTTCAAGGGTGACTTCATTAGCCAAAGACGTCCGTAGTGGTTGGACTTTTTACAACCTTCTGTGGTCTACGGACGGAAGCGCCCTATCGGTAATGGTTAGGTTGCGCCACTTGGTTGCCTCTAATAAATTGGTCGGATTCCAGAAGGTACGTCTCCGAGGCTAAAAGCAAACATCTCTCGAAGCAGATTCGCCGGATGGTAAACCTACAATATGTCCTTGACATTTGCATCCCTCTTCACACGAGTGGTACACGGTGTCGCCGATGAGTTCCTTTCGAACCTATCGCTACGTTTACATAGTCGGCCGGTGTGGCGGCCTTTCGAGGCTGGACGCATCGATGATCGACAGGCGACGCCTTCAGAGCGCTAGTACGTAGAGCGACATCCCCGACGGGAGATCGCAATTATCATTCCGCGCCAATTAGCCTCTGGCAGACATCACTTCTCCGGGCGTCTGCAATCGACCCGGGCGCTCGGAACCGGAGTCGCGGAATGCTTCGTCGACTTAAAGGTCGTCCGAACTGGTTGGCTGGGCTGAGGACGGGTTTAAGATGTTTTACTTATTTTACTCAACTCGTCCCATACTAGTCCCCGGACTTTGCCGATCCTCAGTGGGGAGTAAATGACGACATAAAAATAATACGACGCCCATAGGGGGCACCGTTGGCTGACATCGTACTTGTTCCGTTGCAATTCCGGATTTCCACAGCAATACCCTCACGGTTAGGATCAAGTTTTCCTCAGCGGCCTCTAATTGGAGCTCGCGTTCATTTACTGTTTCCCTGTTCCGGCACCTGGGGTCTCGTTTTTCACGAACAGGAAGGAAATGCATACGCTTATCAAGTTCAAGGACGTACGATATTACCGGTTACTTGCCGCGTGTCCGATAACTAGAACCAGTTTACGACACCGATTATAGAGCAGCCGTACTTGAACCGTTAAAAAGAAGGTCAATAATGGCGCGTGAGTATCATTAGCACCGCTTGACATCCGATTATGAGCGTTTTCAAAAACATTACCGCTGAGAATGGAAAACTTCCAAAAGGTGTTGTTATTTTTCACTTATTTTGCGATTATACATGCCAACACAGTATTATCAGATGTTAAAATCAGGGTCAATCAAGGACCACTCTCTTAATTGAAAAGGCATCGACGAAAAATCACATACCAGACGAGAAGTAAATTATATTGATTTCATATTATTATGACCCCAGTACAAGAGAGGTGAGGATACTCGCACGCAAATAGAAAAAGTCTAGCCTAAATGAGTACGCCAAACAGGAAGGAGGGATCTCTTACTCTTGTTGAGAAACCTTTTTTAGTAGAGGCAGGACAAGTAAGATCATTAATAAATTGTTAATTTAACCTCAAACCAGGCCCGTCGTATTTTCGATCATTATATAATTCATTATCCTTCTTATGACAAATGTTCGTGGATTTTGGCAAAATTTCTCACTCCAACAAATGCCTTGCTTCGTTCTCGAATTGTACAAACCTAAGTGATAAGCGAGAGTGTGGATCGAGGGAATGAAGAAGGGGGTCTTCTCTTTCCATTTTAGTGACTTTTCGGCTTCATTGATCTGTTCAATGAATGTTTAATGAATCATGAATATTTGGGATGCATGAATCTCTCATTCAATGATTCGTAAATCTCAAAATCAAAGTAGAGAGTCATTCAGATTAATAACTAATTAATTAGATTATCCAATGGTAATCAACCCACAAACTTTAAATTAGTTCAAACTATTTTCTTATAGTAATTTAGATATTAATTTTTCACATTCGATTGCACCCTTGTAAGTGTAATAAAATATCAACGGATTATTTTAGTTCCTGTAATGTTCTACCGTTTAAATTTCTCAGATGATTTCCTTTCTCCGAATTGTGTTGTTGACTAACTCTACCATTTTCCTTTGTTCAAATCCTCTCCCTCCCGCATGCCATATCCAAAATCCAACAACCTTGTTTATGTAATTGTTATGATTTCAACCTGTTTTTGTATTTATATGTTTAGAATAATGGTAATTCACACATTTAACACACTACTCCAACCCACATTACCACACTACCTCACGCCATCCTTTACCCAGTACGATTGATTGGTTGAAGCTAACTCATATGTACAGCAAGGACGTTGGGAATATATATTGGGATTTTTGTATATACATTCGGTTGGTCACGTTCCACTGCTCGCGCTCTCGGAACCACTGGCACGGGTTTTTTGACATTTTCAAACTTACACCAGAGACATACAACAGACCCTATGCGTGCAGCACCACCACCCACACGGACTCGACTCGTACACCGATCTAGAACAACACCGTCACTACACGCCATCCGCCGCACACTCGCTCCGTTGGTGGTCATCTTTAGCCTAATTATGTGTTTTCTTTTCTCTTTTCTCTTTCTTTCTCTCTCTCTCTCTTCCTTTTCTTCCTTTTTCCTGTGCCTTCTTGGGCACGCGATGTCTAATATGGTCGCGAACGTGTGCATGATCACATTCCGTGCTGATGATTGCTGGTGATTCTGGCGGACCTAGTGCCCGATTCGGGTGAGTTTGACGAGAACGCCCTAGACGAAGACTTCGAGGACTATCCGGAGTTGAGTGTGTTGAGTGAGATCACCAACGAGATCCGGCTGCGACAGGAGGCAGCAAAGGGGCATGCCGACGGTGGCAGAGTGAAGCGACAAGCCGTCAACAGTCGCACGTCCCGCCGAGGGCGCGTCACGTTCCGCGAAACACCGACCATCACTAATCGGGTCGATGCTCGATATTACACGTCGGACGACTATGTCGACTACCCGACGACACCACGACTGAACAAGAATCTCCGGGACAACTACTCCGAGTATCGGTTGCTCTCAAAGAGCCGTGCCTCGGTGAATGAGCCGGTCAAACCGAGCCGGCCACGTCCCACCTCGACGCAGACCACTCTGGCGCGGAACGCAGCTCGATCTCGCAATCGCAACACACTGAAGTCGCTCGCCTACAAACCGAACGTGTACAATGCCAACAGCCGCCGGACGACGTTCACACTGTCCGCCTACAATAAGGGACCGACTCGACCGGGAACTACACGCCGTACCGGAAATTCCCGGGGCAGCTATAAAGACGAGGAAGAGCAGCAGCAGGCACCGCAGGGCCGCAAGTGGAACCGCTTCGGACAGGCGGGCGCGACGGCACAGGACTGGCGTCGGAAGACGGTGAGCATGGGCAGTTCGAACATTCAACCAAGTACGGCCGCCCTCACGGTGACATTCTTCCTGCCCACGGACACGACCGTGTCGGTGGTGGCGAACTCCAAGACCGAGATCAGCCTTATCAAAACGACCACGACGAGTATCGAGGAGATCTGCACCTCCTGCTTCTCCCTAACCCAGGGTCCCAATGGACTTCCAGTGCATGTGCTCAATAAGGAGATCACGTCCTTCAATAACGACGGCCTATTCGAGATCACCAAGTTCATCTTGAGCTCCACACCGACCACGACCGTCTCGGTGTCACAGAACACGTTCCGTGGTCGCTCCACCGCCTATTCGGCTACCATCTCCACCACCATCTACGAGGCTACGCCTTTCGTGCAGACGCGTGGCAAACCGGCCGCCGATCCGAACTCCGTGCTATCTAATGCTCCACTGGCGAATATCCTCCTGTCGCAGCTGCTCCTCGGAAATCTGGGCGTCGGTCCGGAACCGAACTATATCCCACGCCCGACAGAGCTCCTTCCGGACCCGAACCGCTACCAGCTCGTGGTGACGACTGCCACCGACTACCGGACGCACGTTAAAGAAGTCGTCCAGACGCTCACTCAAACCAAGTCGATCGTGCTGCCTATCACCTTCCAGGGGCGCGAGATACTTACGACCGTATACGAAAGTGATGTCACCAGCACCGTCATCACATCCTTCATCACCGAAACGTTGACCATTCCGACCACCTCCACCATTCGTGTCCAGCCCACGGCAAACCCTGCGGATGATCTGTCCAACAAGCTGAGCCTCCTGTTGCCACTGCTCGAGGAACGCGAACGCCAGAACCGACTACTGTCCGCCATCGAGCCCTCCCTACCGCTCGTCTCCACGACGCCCCCAACCATAGCTCCAACGCCAACCGCCACCAGTGCCGTGTCGAAGGTGTACGTCTCTGGGCAGCATCCCGGCGAGTTCAGTGTATCGTTCACCACCATCTTCAGCACGTAGTGGTGCGAGTCCACTCCCCGCACACCAGTACTTAGCATCATTCAAACCCTTAGGGTAACCTCTTCCTGGCCCAGCAAACGAAGAGTTCCCGGTGTTACTACTCCCCGCACTTTTCGTTTACTATTCCAGATTAAAGTAGACTAACTTTGGACCGCGAACCAAACTATCACCCGCCCCGACGCACCGACGACCACTGAAGGTAGTTCCCATCAACACCACCACGCCATCGTTGACTTTGTTTTCCACTATTCCAAGGGAGATTGTTTATTGAGAGTCCCACCCTACGAGCTAGTTTTAGTTTTGTAAATCGACACGAACCATACTCGGTACCCAAGATGACTTTCAAAAACAGGCCGAGATCGAATGTTGAGTAGATGGTAAACACACATGCACACACAAGTATTACCTGGTGTGCCGTTTTTTTGTAATAAATAAAACAAGTGAAATCTGTGAAGATGGAATGGAAGTTGGTTTCCTTTGTAGGTCTTTAGTAGTAGCGCTGTGTTGACCGCCAGGTGTCTCTGCGGCCTGTTCGTTGGCGTTCCGGTGGTTTGGAAAACTCGTCGAAGGTGAGTATTGGACACAGTGGAGATCTGCGGAGGTAGCGCTGATGAGCGGAACCTAGTAAGAAGGTAATTCCTCACTCTAAACCACTTCTCTTCGTTTAATCGATCGTGCTAACCAGTTTTGCTTCGGGTGTTTTGTTTGCGCTTGTAGATTTAGTTGGGATTAGCTTTGAGGCTATGTTGTTGGAGAGTGTGTATATTAGAGTTCCTGGTGGCGTTACTACTATTCTGAAGAACATTCTTTTAATCTTTTGAATTCCATTCATTTTTTGCCAGGTAATATGTTATAATCATTCCATTTTAATCAATTCTCTGTAAACTCTTTGTTTTACATAACCGTTCTTTTGAGAAAAATATTGGTGTTTAAATTTAGGACAAGAATATGTTGCTCACGTGTACGAATTTTACGATTATGATTTGTTTTGTTTTTATTGAAATGAATAAATGATAAAGTATTTTCCGTTACAAGTATTTGGCCTTGCTCTTGAACAAACCATTCAAAAAGTACGCCGGATGAACGAGGGTGAATTTAAAGCTAATCGTCAGATATATTGGAACACCAAAGCGTAAATGGCAATAGTTAGAGCATGATAAGAATTTGATAAATCAAAACTAAATGCACATCTATGCTTCATGGACTCATTTTACTTCACCTATTAAACCTCCACCTTCTTTTTCATCCCTTTGTTCCTGAATACTTTTTACTTCGTGAAAATCCCTGATTTAAAATCTTAACATCTTCTGTATTTTAAATTAAATTTTCAAGTGAAATTATGCATTATGTACAATTTAGAATACCACGGTCGTAAACTTCAAACCAGGATAATGTCCTACTCGTGTTGTCGAGAGGAAACCGATGAACAGGATGCTCTTTAGTTCTTTCCCAAATGCCGCAGAGTAATTTATTGCAAAGATCCTTTTAAAGATCAAACGCTCTCCCGGATGACATTTGGTTGCGAAGCAGATAGAATGATACCAAACATTTTACATTCGTTGCTAACAGCCAATTTAGGGTATGTAAAAAAAACTACGAAGATGCTCCGGAATTCATTGTGCTCCAACAAATCCTCCCGGTGCTGTTTGAACTTTCACACTTCAAACTGTGGTGAAAAAATAAACTGAAATGAATAATTCCTGTTAAATTCTGACCGTCACCGCGGTCGCTTCTACTTGTCTTCCCGACTGTGCTGAGACTAATATGTAAATTTTGCGTATCTTCGCACCAAATCACGCGAAGTCGATTCGAAGCGGAAACCCGAACCGCACCTACCGCCTCTACCGGTTTCGAAATGCCACCAGAACACATTGACCTCCGCGCCCGGCGCTGATCGTCGATGCGTCGCGAATCAGATCGACCGGAATGGTTCCAGCCGCAGGCGCTCTAGAATTACCGGCGAGCGGCAGACCAGGCGCGCGAGCCCACTTCTCAATTACCATCGCAAGGCTGAACGCTATTTTTATCTCCACACGCCATGGCGGTTGAGGTTCTAGAATATACAAGAATTAAAGAAGGGGGAGAACCCCAGCACAAAACAACACAACAACCGGACGTCGTCACCTTTCATCAGTTGCAACTTTAGACTAGAATGGGAAAAAGACAAAAAAAAAAACAAACAGAAAACGGATCGCCACGTTCCGAAACCGGAATGTCGAACTCATTTACAGCTCCTCTCGAGCCCAAACAATTCTGCAAACCAACAATATCGTTACCTCGTAGCACTAGATGCCTCCTAAATTCCATTTCGAAGGAATTTCAATTAGTGCATGTCAAGCTGGATGGTCTATAGAAAACATAACAGAGTAGAACATATAGCAAAGCTATCGTAAAACCGTACAGAATGCTGATCCGATGATTGCTTTATGAATAATCCATATCCTCTAATTGTTATGATCTGGTTCGCGCCGTACAGAGTGGACAAGTGAATTGTGTATGCATATTGCTCTATTAAACAAGCCCAAGAATGCTCCGGTGGTTATGTAACGTGCCAAGAAGGTGCCAATTAATTAGGATTAATTATTGTTTACGCTCGAAGCGCGTGCCAAAGACTTCGATCACTCAGATTTTGTATTTTTGGTTGTGTAACACGCAATAGAAGTCATTCCTATTTGGATCCAGACGAAATAGGTTGAGCAATTTTTAAGTTAACTTGAAAAGTATATTTTCACATGTGGATCCACATCAAAATCGAAATTAATTAACCTGGATTGGGTAGTATAAACAAGTGAGTGCAATGGGCAAATGATATTCATTTGACATCAAGAAGCGCGAAACAAAGCGAAGTATAAAAGTCGGTGTGCTTGAAGGCGTACTAAAATCAACGCATAAAGAAAAAAAAAATAAGTAAATCCATTCGTTGTTGAATTCCAGACGGAGTAAAATAGCACAAGCTTTAATTGAATTTTGTCTTTCTCTTCTAGATACTTATTCTTTCGAATAAATGGTACAGGGAGACTGTCACCGAGCAAAATCATTCCACCGAACGTAGAAAGTAAAACCCGAATGCTACCATTTTACTCTCTTTCGAGTCCGACTGAATGAAACCTCAACCCATTCACCTGCTGTAAGGCCGGCTGTCTGACCGGTGTTGTTGAACAAAAATTTTAATCAGGACCAATCAAACCGACTACCCAACTAACCTCCGCATGTCGTGGTCTCAAAACAAGTCCCAAGGCTGTCCCCAATCGGCCAGAAATTTGGCGAAAGAAAACTAAAGCCACGAGGGGAGAAAACCTCAAAATGACCCCTCGCATCGTACATAACGCGCGGCTTTTGCTTTCCGTACGTACGTAGCAGCGTTTGCAGTCCATTATCGGACAACCGGTGCGGTATTTTATATGCAATAACATTTAGCTGTTCGAGGACAACTGGCAGTCGCACGGAAGGAGTAAGAGTGACTTATGGGCCAATCACGGCTTGGCGCTCGGTAAACATTCTTTCCATACCAAAAACAGCGGAACGCCATGACGATTGGGTGACTGAATTGACGCCCAAAATTCGCACCAACGTATTGTTTGTACTAGAGAGAAAAAGCGATCGAACAAATTATCAACTCGTACTGAGAGAAAAATATCTTATGAATTTGTCAAACATACCCTACATGGAGATTGCGTAACAATTCCATATTTTTCGCTATTTGAGGATGCACTTAGCAAATTCCATAACAATGTTTTATTTGGCAACACGTGCATCTTTGGTTAGTCTGTAAAGTTTTCTTTTTTCTGTTCTTTCCTTTCTTTAACGCTAGACAACGAAAGCAGTCAAGTTTTGAAATTGCGGCATGTCCATATGCTTTTCAGGGATCAATATAGGGATACAATCGGGTCTCAACATTTAAAAACATGTTTTCAATCTTTTTTTTTATAGAATAAATATTAACCCAGAAAAAAAGTTCTCTTTAAAGCACCAATAATAAAACAATATTTGAAAAAACCACTAGTCCAAAACTAGTTCAATATATTTAAGATGAATAATTGCGCCTTGAATAGTCGTCAAAGATCAAAAGATATACAAATTAACATAGTACCGCATCCCACATCACGCATTGAGACGCTTGCGTACGAAATTATGGAGCAAACCATTAAACGGAAACAAACTATGGACGATTGTGGAATTCGCCACTTTGAACTCAATTATTGGCGTAATTTTTAATCATTAAAATATAAAATAAGCTTATTTTTGAATAGCGTTTAAAGTATTTGTTTTCTATGGCACAGGCTAATAGTTTTACTTTTCGATACATGGAAATTAACTAAAGAAACTAACAATGCAAAGATCAGCAGCAGTTCATAGTCAGAAAAATGTCTTTCAAAACTGATAATATTGCAGCGTTTCCAACAACAGCGGTCAGATGGAAATCATTCGATCAAAGAAAACGTTGATTTTCAGATGGGATTGGCGAGCAATATGCGAACTTGACTGGAACTCCTTTGCTGGACGTTAGGCTCGTAATATTTCTGTATGTTTGTGCAGCCCCAGATCGACCGGATTGGAGACGCCAGGTCTGGCCACGATATGTTAACATGCGCCACATTTCCAGGAACGATGCGCACGATCACTCCAACGTTACGTACAACCCGAAAGCGCCACCTCCCCAAATCGACGGCTGTGATGATGTAAAGTCACCTGGTGAGCTTTTTTTTATCCGTTTCTTCGAGGTCCAGATTTCTCTCCCTCCCTTACTTCCCACCCATAAAAGGGATCGCGCGGTTACGCACGAACCAAAACCAGAGTGAAATGTCGCTACGAAAGGCACATCCCAAACAACGTCAACCGGCCTCAGGCTGCTCACAGGAGATGTTTACAGTTTGCACGACAACGTTATTCAATTTTGACGCCCGACGTGTCCTTCGCGCGGGGCCAACTTGTTGGGGAGCATAGAATCCGCTCGCGCTTTCTGACGCGATGGTGAAACCGAAACTGCATTCCTAGTGCCCGGTGGATCTCGCCCTCTGCTCACCCATCCTCATGCCCAGCCTCGAACGGTAGCGACCGCAGACACCTTGCCCACTCCAAGGCCATTCGGTTCTAAGACCCCCTGGTTTTGTTTGTGTTGTTGCAAATCCTTCGACGGCAAAACCGATTAGCATAACGGCGCGCGCGCGCGGGGAGATCCTCGGCGGATTGGCTAGTTAAAGCTTGTTTCGCGTTCGTGGTTCGATTTTCCGTCGCACCATTTGCCGTCACCCGTCCGCCGCTTTGGGGGCGCGCAAACAAAACGAAAGACTTCAACCGCGCTCGATCGAAGCGACGAACCTCGAGGAAGGTGACCGAAGACGCTCGCCTTTGCTGTGGATCGTTTTCAACGCGGTAAAGACCCAGTTGTCGGGTATTTTTTCTCTCCCCAATGCCCCCTTCTCAATCACTTCTTCAACCCCTTCCTTTCGCCCGGGGGTGGCTTTGTTGTCGGTCGCGGCGTTTGGTGGGGGAAAGGCTCGCACATGCACCGACCGGTCGCGCGCGTCTTTGGCCGAGCGCGTGCGTGTTTAGTTGCGGTTTGGCAGTCGTCACGTCACGAAGCTCGCGAGTGCAGAGTGTTTCTTTTTCTTTTCCATCCGATTTTCCCCGTGTGTGATCGTGCAGTGTATTTTTCCTAATAGTCGTCCGCCTCCCAGTGGGTTTATATTCGCATGCGTGCGTGGGATCCGAGCATCCCTGTCCTGAAGTGCATTGTTCCTTTTGAGCTTTCGTCCCTCGGACGATCGGTGTTCTGGATTCGGAAGGGGCAATTTGCGATTGAAATCAAACCTAAGGCACGATGGTGCAACAGAAGCTGCTTCCCGGCGCTCAGTGGAACCGAATGGGGTTCATCCTGGCCGTGCTGCTCGTGATATTCAGTGAAAGTGTTGTTCGATGCGCGACCCCAAAGGCTCTCGCAGGCAACTCCCACGGTACTAGTAATGACTGTTCTAGTGTAAAAATGCTTGCTCCTTGTTGTATTGTATCTTAAACCTTTTTTAAATGCAGTTTTAGTTTACTGTTTGTAATTATTTATCTTCTTTGCACGGTGTTTGTGATTTTCATATAAAATCGTTTTCAGTTTAGTGGTTCTCGTTCCTTTTCAATGGAAATATTCTCACATTGAAACATCAAATACTTCGTACCACCAATGAAATGCAAACGATTGGAAATTAGAACAAAATAAATATTACTGACAATGATGTTTCATAAAATTCCAAAAATAGGTACAACAATTTCTGTATGCAGACGAAATGCCTCCCAAAATTATTTAATGCTAAACTCGTAGGCAAAACTGGACCTTTCTCCTGGTGCGTACCACATAACAGATGAACTTACGGCCAGGATAAGAGGGATGAACGCGGGACGAAAGGGAATCGCTCGATTAGCATAATTGCGCCCGAAGAAAGTAACCCTTTCGGTTCGACTGACTTTTGGACCCGGTTTGCTTTGGGGATGGCAAGAGGGGTGAAGCCTTTCCCGGCCCCTCGTTTCCAGTGCCAAGCCGAAACAAGCTCCAGGATTACGGTGCAGATTACGTTACCGAGCGGCCGGAGACGGTTGATCCATCCATCAATGGACGAGATCGATTCAATGTTATGCTACTTCGCTTACATGTCCTTTCGCAATAATGACCTTAATTATATACGCACACACATGCGTGCCAGCACGAGGCGATAGAGAGAGATCCAGTCAACAAATACGTACACACTAGAAACCCGATCGCGCAATGACTTCCATGGTGCAGCGATTTTTTCTCACCTTAGCCTCACGTAAAACGCATTCGGGTTTGGGGTTTCGTTTCTGTTTTCAGTGTCTCCCTCGCACCAGCTGCGATCGATACGGCGTGCGTGCCTTTAACGGCTTCACGGCGCGTGAAGTAAACCGTGCGACGCGTATGTCGTAAGCTTCCGGTTTGATTGGCGCCGGTGCGTTGAGATGGAGATTTTCACCATCGGAAAACGCGGGCCCTTTCGTAGGCCAACAAAGGCGCTTCGGAGGGAGGGTGCTTGGATGAATTTGCCTGCTATAAAGTATACGAATTTGCTGGCAAATCATTTAGCTAATTCATTCATGGCAATGATAGTTCGTCTGTGTTTCGGATTTCTCCAACGTCCCGCTAATAATTATTTGGTATGAATTCTATCTTCAACTTAAACAATATTCATGCATAACCTGTATTTAGTATTAATGAGTAAGGCACTGTATTGCTATCATCCCGAATTATTGCTTTTTCTTAAATTACATTTTCATATACTATCCATAATTTGGTTTTACCAACTTATGTAAGAATACACAATCTTATTATATGTCTTATTATAGTCTAGCTTTCATAACAAATTCGGTTTCAAAAAGTTTGTCAAAAAGTTTTAAATTTAAGATTGCAACAATTTTTATTTACTTGATTTAGTTTTGCTACTAAACACTGTTTTAGAACATTTCATAACATTTAATAAACCAACGTTTTAAGAAAGCAAAGAGCAAAGCAGTTAATGAGGGACGTAGCAGGAAACGTGTTAAAAACGTAAGATTAACACGAGATTGTTGCATTCTTCTATATGCAATCAAAATTCGAGATTTGTTGTTCGTGAGACGAAACCGAATAATTATGCCAAATATATTTAATCTCTTTCCACAAGCACTCCTAAAAATTAAGAAAATAAGTTGTCACTTCTATTGAACTGAATAGACAACAGTAAAATGGAAAAAATGGTACGATGAGATTGATTTAAAACGTACTTGTAGATGTTTTGGTGTATAACAACTATCAAGTTAAAGGATGTAAAGACTGTGAAAGCTATTCATCATCTCAGGATGAATAATGTTCCTCATTAATTCGACCTGGATCGTATGGGAAGAGTTTTACGATTGACATTTGCTGTTGGATGGAATAAAACTAGAAGAAACAGGCAAACGTCATCTACCCAATCAAGTTAACGAAACTCATCAATAGCAGCGTGATTGCAAATAAATTGGTTTAACCTTTCACTTCCCTAAATCTAAATACCATGCAGCTTAAGCCAGCCTAGAAAGGCGATGATTCGATTCGAAATTGTGACCATACTTCACGTACGTTTCCAATCGGGGGTTCGGTCCTATTTCGGGGGTAATGATGTTTACTCAAATCAATCACACCCAAGGCACGAATCTATCACAGCCTCTCGTGTCATGGTTCCATCAAGCAGCAGGTCCATTTTTGGCAGTTCACTCTAGCGCAGAATGAATGCGTCCTTCCCTCGGCTCTGAGCCAAGCTCAGTCGCGTGGCTTTAAATGAACCAGAAATGTTTCGAATAAATCACACGCTGCGCGTTACACTTCATATTGTGCACATTGTGACACTTCAGCACTCGCATGCCGGCGTTGCAGCTCATAAGGGGTAGCGTTAACGATGGATTGTATTCAAATCGAACCAGCTGCAGCGAACTCGGTACGCGTGTGCGTGCGGAATCTCGTGCTCAGCCATCACTTAACACGCACCACCGCCATTGCCCCATTGCACGCACGCACGGTGGAGGCTGCACGAGGAAACCGGACCGCATTCTTACCAAGCAAGACACGTGTTTCAATTGAGGCATTCGAAGGTGATCATAATGATGTTTCCAATGGATGCCAAACGAGCACAACGCTGGCGGAAGACATGTGACCAATCGGGTACACAATTGTTTCGAAACGATCAAGCCTGCCAGCCCAAGATCATGAAGTCCCAGCCGATCCATTGACAAATGGACGACGATTGTTTCGTTTGATTTCTTCCTCCGGCCCCCGCTGGTACTTTTGCTTTGGTTTGGTTTTTCTTTTCGCTTCTCGCTTCTCGGGCCTCGAATGCACGAATTACGAAAAACTTCACGCCGAGTCGATCCGCAGGCCGCCAAAGGTTGGGTCAGGGTTTAAAGTTAATTTTTCCCTAGGAACTAACCTTCTCCTCTTTCGGTGCGTCCATGTGAATTAAATGACATTTCGATCCGTGTTTTTGTTGTTTTTCATCAGCTTGAGTCTTCAAAAAGTCATCATGCGTCGGACGGTTCATCAGATCTCTAGCAGTGCTTTCGTTTTATAGTGACCGATACGTTTCTCTCGCTTGCAACGCTTGCACATTCTTGACCGAGTCGAGTCGACCTCAAGCCCCTTTAGCTCAAGATCGAACAGAGACAAACGCTAAGAGGGTTGTTTGATAAACATCTTTCGCGGTCCTCCTTTGGTGCAATCGGGGACCGCCGACAATTTTCCAGCTGGCCCGATGAAAAGACCCATGAAATCAAAACCGATGCTTCACGGTCGTCATTGCTTCTGCCCGCGGGCAAGGCAACCGAGATGGGACGGATTACCACGGCTGTTTCTGGAGAGGGGAACACAATGTGGGAAATGTAGTCGGAAAGCCATCTGAAAGCTACCGCGGTGACGATGATAGATCTTCTTTACTACGGTCATTAGATGTTCGGCCTCCGGTTTTCGACGTAGATTGTAGTTTGCCACTACAAGCACTAAAGCTTTGGCACTAAAGATCGCAAGCTGGTATGTTTTTTTTTGTGAGCTATCATTTACTGTTTTTAGTATCAAGCTTTGTACCGCAGTCAGAGAAAAATTAAACTTCACACAGACTGCCACAACAAGACTGCCAAACAACAAAAAAAGTAAATTGGATTGGAAAACCAGGTGTAGTTTTCAAAATTTTCCCGTATTTCCGTTGCAGCATACACATCATTTTCAAATGAACTTCAAAATATTTTATTCTAAGTAGTACCTGTTTGAGTCAAAACAAACATCTAATTTCTCTCAGTCAATTTTTGCATTCCTTTATAGTAATGTCAATATAAGTTCTATTTAAAATAATTTTCTGGCTCATTATAAACTTAAGTTAGACAAGCAGCATTTAATTAGAACCTTAGTTAAGATGTGTACACTAAAGCACCACCTAATGACATCTCTTAATCCGATAATTTTGAACACACCCTAAAACGAGTCTTTACCAACATTTCAAACTTTTTTCTTTGTTTGTGTCAAGGCGATCCCTGAGAAGTAAAAGCACCGGGTGAAGCCTTCTCAACCCAACGTGTCGCATCCTCGATTTTGTTGACTCGGGATGCGCACTTGTCGGTGTTTACATACGTTTCGCAGAAGCGTTTTACTCTCCGCAATTGCCGACGCCGAACCCAAGGCCGGTTTGAGCATTGCAGCGGTAGGTGATGAGTGGCACTTTCGGGGTACGGAATGAATGTCAAGGCGTTACCACATAATTAATCTTGCATTAAAAGCCACCGAAAATCGGCGGAGGATGCAGCGCGTCGCCAGAAGCCATCATGCTGTCGCGGAGGCCATCGTGGGGGGGAGAAGAAGGTACGATTAAAATTGACAAAATATACCTGAACATTAAATGAGCGACACTCGCACCACGATTACCATCACATGCTGCGCAGGGTTCCGTCCTCGCGAGAAGATGTCAAAATTGAATTATCTCCATACCGCGACGCGTTGCGCAAGCGCTTTCGTCGGTGGCTGGCGTTACGAGGTGTCCATTCCGGCGATCCGACGCCTTGGTACGAACCCTGCTTACATAAGGGCGGTTGGTTGCTTTTATGGACGGAAAACACGAACCCAAAGAGGGTGCAGCATGCTCGGCTCTATCTGGACGCAACGCAGAAAAGAAACAAAAATATTGAGCTCATCCTCGGGATATTAAGTCAATTTATCTTGCGATACTTGCAAATCCTGGGTTGAACATATAAATTGCCAGGATTTGAATTTGAGCCTCAACCAGTAGAATAAATATGGCCTTAAGGGATGCAGAATATATTATAATCAAATTTTTAAATAGTTTTTACAAGTTTTACCTTATACTGTAATTACATTTGTTGGATACATTCCTATTCAGAACAAAATAACAACGGAAAATTAGAGGAAGTTCCATTAATAGACCGTATTTTAATATAACCTCTATTTAAAAAAACATTACTTAATATTTAATAACGTTTCTACCAGATTTTAATTTAGACGTGAATTATTTGACATCTGAAGCGTTATGAAATAGTATTCATAATTATTATTAAAAGGTATAAGACGTAAAATTTTGAAACCTTAATAAATCTCCGTCGCAAGGTTATAAATCAAAACTTGTCATGATCGCCGCTGATTGGCTTGAAACGAGCAAGTAACAACAGTGAACAGCTTTGTTTCTTCGGTTTTATTGCTCCGAAGGCAAATGAACGCTGGTTCATGCTGATTTGTCCAGCTTCCTTTCCCGCATGGTTGCTTCAAGAAATCATTTCATTAAAGCATGTCGATATTCTCCAACCATCACAGGAACTTCTTCCTTCACGTCAGTTCGCAGGAATGCTAGTGACCTTAACCTTAATGCACCTGCGTGTTCAATGCAGAAGTCTCTTTAATCTGTCTTCTATCTCCCGCTCTTTGCATGCTTCATGTCTCTGATTGACCACTGGTTAGTTCTGACATCCAAGTGGCACAAAGTGTCATGATCATCGATCACATTCACTTGATCTTTCAGAGGATCCACAGATGACAGGCTCTTGGTCGTAAATTCCGTGGCAGTATCCTCCATCTTGATGGCACTTTTTAAATAATTCGCTAGTTGGGATTCTGGTTTTTGGAGCGCACGCGCGCTTGCAACACATTCCAGCGCACGAATTTAGCCTCGTATCTCTCGAGATATAATGCCAAATTATAGGAATTCTATTCAAATTTTGTGCTCAGATTAGCTACTTTTTGTTTTTTTTTTACCTTTTCTTTTTCATGGTCTTAAATTACTGCTTCGTTCGAGGTTTCTTTGCCATGGCATTCGTTAGCTTCAGATCGACATTTCGTAGCCTTTTCTATCGCCTGGATGGAGAACCAACAATAAACTTAACGTCCTAATTAGAGGGACTTAGAGCCGCATGTGTGGAATAGTTCAAAAGGAAATGTAAAAAAGAAATACATTAAATTAACGTTGTCTAAACGATACATATTTTGAATATATATTTGTATTCTTTTCTCAAAAAATAAAAAAAAACCATAGACCATTAAAAACGTAAAACGGAAGAGAAATTAAATAAAGAACCAAATTATTTACCTGAGATTTGAAGACACTATGGCCTAGCACGGATACGTTTGTATGAAATTAAAGGAATCAATAATGTTTGTATACAGTATACTATTTGTTTTTGGAGCTTTTTGTATTCATGGACAGACTCCTCATCGCATAAGGTTTTATTCGTGTTCCTTCAACAAAGATAGATAGTACATACGGATAGTACGAATCAATTAGACAAAAACAGAAATCGTTTGCTTGTGTTGACTTCGAGTATGGTTTTCAATTTCCTAACAAATATTCTAATTACCCATTTTTTTTTTAAATTATAGATTGCCCGAACTGCGTCGAAGAGTCCTCTGCACCGACACGGTGGACGATGCCGTTGCTAAAACTTGGAGAAAAGCGTTACTACCTTAGCATTTTTTTCAAGGTATGCCATTTGTGTTGTCTGAATCAATTAATATGATTAATTCTTTTTGGAAATACGTTACATCGCAGGCAAATTGGTTCAAGGCTCTACAGTACTGCCGGTTCCATGGAATGCAGCTAGCCAGCATACAGACACAAGAGGAAAACGATCGACTGGAAAAATACGTGAAGGATTACGGTAAAAAAACATTTGCGCCTAAGGCGAGTAATGGTCCCTTCTAACGATTCCATTTCGCTTTAGGGTTGGCAACGGAACACTTCTGGACGTCCGGTACTGATTTAGCCGAGGAGGGAAGCTTCTTTTGGGTCTCGAACGGGCGGCCACTTTCATTCACCAACTGGAACGCCGGTGAGCCGAACAACTTCCGCTACGAAAATGGCGAAGAGGAGCACTGCCTGGAGCTGTGGAATCGGGACGGCAAGGGCTTGAAGTGGAACGACACACCGTGTAGTTTCGAGACGTATTTCATCTGCGAGGTGTAGATGAGTATGAACAGCAGTCGTTGAAGGAAGCAGCGTTTCTTCCGAATGCCAAACTCAATCCTGCAGATCTTTTGCCGTTATCCGCCGGACAGTTCCGTACCAGCGGACATCGGCGTTCTACCGACCACGTGTTCATCAAATCCGTGTCATCAGAATGAGAGTGAAGCACCCTCATCCGCTCATCCCATCTGTTCCCACTGTTTCACTCCCTGCTTCCCACTTTCTCGATGCAACTTCTTTCCCTTCTATCGTGTAGTATTTATAATATGTAGTTCAAACATACAACATGCGGATTCAATCGTCTGGATCCGTCCGAGGGCGTGGAAAACAAGCAAACAGACAAATACTGAAGCACAACTACACCTAGCGAGCTAAGATCACTCGTACGTACGATAAGTTTTGTGTTGTTAGTAGACTATTTCTTGACGCTATTTACATTCACAGCTAGTTTGTTATTTTTCATCCGCGGAATCTTTCCCTCATGCCACGGTTAGGTTTATCTCCCTTATCGCTGTGTCGTGTTCTACTATCGTGTTCAATGGAGTATGTGTAAATAAGGTTGCGCATTGCTGGCCAGAAATGTGTAGATTAATTATATACGAATAAATTGTCATACTCATAAAAAAATCAATCCACCGGGTAATATTGATGGGTACATACAAAGCTATAACGTGAAAGAAATCTATTGTCATTGTTCTTAAAGAAATCGTTTAATTTCAAATATAAGCAATAGCGGAAACGTTGCATAAAATGTTACATGCTCCAAGTTTTATTTTATTCCGTAACAGTTACTGTTCATCTCCACATAGCGAACTCATAGGAAACTCTGGTGAAACTCCTGTCAAAGTTGTATGGAGTTTCGAGTTTCCCGAGTGCGCTAAGTGGACACGCATTTGTTTCGGTCTTCTTCGCTTCTTCTTAATCCGTCAGTTATTAAACGTCAGAACGAGGGGCTTTGCTAGTGCTGTCAAGAGTTTCCTACCAGTTTCCTACGAGTTTCCCAGCTGTTGCGGGAACTGAGTTCGACAGTTCGTCGGAGGACAGTTCGCTATGTGGAGATGAACAGTAACTGAACTCTTAAACAACATAAACTGTATTTCTACTATGTTATTAATTAATTATCTAAAAAAGAAGTATTTAAAAGAAAAAAAAACAATAAAAATAACTAAATACAATACAAAAACCTGAAATTTTTTTATTAAATACGATTAAAAAAACTGAATATTTTTTTAGGATTTGGGTTTTAGTTAACGCAATAAAGATTTTGATAGTAGCTTTGTGCTTAGGTACAAATTGCAAATAGAAAAATGAAATATAATTTTAATTTTTGCTTCGTGCGTGATTTCAAAAGTTTTCTTCCTATCTTTCACTGAAACGGAAGAATATTTTAATATTACTGGCAAAAAAGCACACTCTGGAATCGTTATCTACGAATGAAGGTAGGCTGACCACTCGAGCGTATGCCGAACATCTACGTTCCATTATCACCATTCTTACCATTCAATCATTCCGCGCAATCACACAGAAAAGTCCCGAGGGCAGATCCTTCACGACATTGCTACGAATCACATACAATTTGCGTTACTTAGTTTATTACAGTAGGCAGCAGTTGTTCTTAACCACGCCAATCAGAGTCAAGTGCAATGGCTTCGACAAGTGTTTTACTGATTCCTGCTCTACTGATCGCCCTTGTGTGCGGCCAAAGTTCTGGCCCACGAAACGTAAACGGTAGGTATTTGGAAGCATTTTAGGACATTGTTTTTAAATTAAAACGGAAGTTATTCTTAAACTGTTCTCCCAATTGTTTATAGATATCCTTATGTCGAATAAATGCCTCTGTCCATGCAAACCGTTTTCTGTTAAGGAATATTACATCCCGATTAGCCGTGTGAGTATATTGTTATCACGCCAGGGTCTAGTGGGCTTCCTTTGAACTGGTGGAATGTTTACATTTGCAGACAAGCGACTGGTTTGGAGCGGTGTCCTACTGCCGTTCGTCCGAGATGGAAATGGCCGAAGTGTTGAACGAGGCTGAGGCGGAACTGCTGCGCGAAACGCTTGCTGAAGAGGACTCCGATTCCGATTTGGAATTCTACTGGATCGGTGCAAACGATCTCGTCCAGCCAGGACGGTACGACTGGTCTCTGACAACACGTACCGTTACCTACACAAACTGGGCCTCCGGGGAACCGAACAATGCGCGCGTAGAAGGGGAGGACGGACCCATGGAGAGATGCGTTGCAGTTGAAAAGAGTACCCTCGAGTGGAACGACTTCTTGTGCAAACAGGAAAAGAGATTCGTTTGCCAACGGTTTCGGAACGATTGGTAGGAGCATGGACGAGCACGATACACTACGCGCCTTCCAAAATAGATCGAACGAATAAAGAATCAGCAGCCACACATTTATTCTATTTTATTGCTTTGTTCAATATTCACAAATCACCTGCCTTGATTTCGCTTCACAGTCCGATCCGGACCATAACATGCTATATCCATTGATGGTGGCACAAAGCGCATGCGAAGGACCGAAACGCGGTTCCCTGGCGCCGACCCAGTTTGCGTTATGCACCTCCCGGTCGGTGAGACCCCACCGGAGCTTGCGACCCGAGACCAGGTTGTTTGCACCGATCCAGTACTGCACGTTGCGGTTGTAGCGGTGTGTGAACAAGTATTGCTGAAGTTGCACGTGCTGACTAGCGTCCTCGATCGACGCAATCGACATTCCCAACGCGTTACAGTGCGCCACGGCATCGTACCAGTTCTCCTACATTCGTGAGGTTCGGTCCGGTGAGGAGTGGCAAGAAGAACGATGTCGATGAGAGGATCCTACCAATTCCGAAACATTGAATATACTTACCACCACATCATACGAAACTTGGTAAAGTTTTCCCCCTTTCGGATTGCCGCAAGGACAGATGCACAAGTTCTGGGTCAGCATTTCTGCAAATCAATCAGTGTGAGATTGTTCAGTGGCGGGCACAGTTCATTTCAGTCTGCTTGCTTGAAACCTTACCCTGGGCCGTTCTGGGGACGTTACAATCGACAAAGGTTAAGGCGTGCAACAAGAACGCCAGTCCCCCAGCGAGCACTATGCACAGTTTCATGATGAAGGCTTAAAGTTTGGCACCAAGCTTCCCGAGACACCACTACGCGATTCACAAGCACCAATGGTCAATATACAGGGGATGCTGCGAGCTGCTGGCAGTCGAACGGCTTATCAACTGCCTGATTAACTCGCCCAGCACGGATTCAAAACAACTGACGAGGAGGGAAACCCCACTATCACACCGATAGGGAACTACGTTGATAGCATATGAACAGAACCAATCTCCCTGGACCATTAATGAAGAAACATTTTCTGAGGCTCATTGACTATTTTTTTTTTATGTGGCACGACATCCCCTAGTGGGACAAGGCCTCTATCCGAAGAGAGTTTGTGTGACCGAAAGACGGTATATTATAGATCGGTGGTCAGCCGTTCGTAATACCGGAGGGTGCCAGACTCGAGATTCGATCCCACACCTGTGGCGTGGTGTTTCCTCGCGCTACCGCTGCGCCATGGGCACCCCCCATTGACTATTGAAGTAACAAAATTTACTTAAAGAATTTATTTTTTATCGATAACGGACATATCGAAAAATGTAATTATTATTCCCCAAAAAATGCTCTACGGTAACTACATTAAATACAAATACAAATACAAATTATTATTTTCATTCTTTCATCTGAACACAATGCTAAAACATGAATTAGTACGCAAGTAAATTAATTTACTATATCAAAACTTCTTCTAGTCGAACAAAACACGACGATGACAATTGTTGCATACGTATAACGGTATTTTTTGTAATGTCGTTTAACGTGGGACGTTCGTTGCGAGGAAAACGTTGGCCCCTGGTGGCAAAATCAGCATGCTCTCTCGTTCTGTCCAATTGACAATTGATACCAACAGAACGAGAAAGCATGATGATTTTGCCACCGGGGCCAGATCAACCTACGCTGCATACTAGTTGCGCTCAATGTGGAGTATCAGACAAGGTGGTTTCATCCCGAAGAAATTTCATTAGAAAAATGCTGGTTGCATCGTGTTCAACTATGTTTTGTTCAAATAAGACGTATAATATGAAAAAAGTGGTTAATATTATTTTACATCAGTTTACAGAAGAAGATTTATTATAAGATTCCGTTAGATGACCCATCACCCAACGGAGTGGTAGGTGGAGTGAGAGTTTATTTCACTCAGCCTCAGCACGGACTTCGTTTGAATGAATTCGATCAAATCGAGTACCCTTTGACGCAATATGTATTATATAAAAATTGATACCTCGGATTCATTCGATCGAAGTCCGTACTGGGGCTGATTTTGTTTCGCTTCATATGGTTTTCAGCAATTAAGAACTAAAATACAGAACGATTATACAGAATACAAATCGGTAAGAGGGGCACTTAGAAATGAATACTTGTCTGCCTTTGAGGTCAATTTAAAAACACTTTGAACTGATAACAGTGAATTTCGCTTATCACATCTTCTTTGTGATGCTTGTGGTTTCATGCTTCTACGAAGCATGTGCAAAACTAGAACTTAAAAATTGGTCACCAAGCGGCACAATGATCGAAAATGCAAAAAGTCACAATTTTGTTAGCCAAACGTAAATTAGAACACTTAATTTTTATATTTAATACTTGTTTTTCTCAACTATTTTTAGAAGTTTTAAATTTTTTATGACTGTTTGTTGATGCCTGGCAACAGATTTTACTTACTTTATTGCATATCTCTAATCAAATTTCTGCCTATTACAGTTTTGCTACCGATTTGTGCTGTATAAATGTTTGTAACATAACATTCTATATTATTTTGTTCAAATCTGTTATTACATTTCAAACTAGAGACTCAGATAGATGATTTAGAATAGTAACTTTTGTGTTATTTATAGCTCATAGTGAGTATAGTTAATGACGCAAAAATCTTAGTCTTGGAATATTATATTTATATCAACAATATCTGTCATAACGCCGACGAGGTGGTGAGCTTCATGGGCCGATTTGCAAACTGGCGCTACTGCTCGGCTGTCGCGGTCCCCATATACTCATTTAAGTTTATTAAGGTTTAAGTAGTTTAAGATGACCTATTCCAAGTCATAATTTTGACAGGATTGCTATTTTTATAGTTTATTGGTGTATCACGAAAAGTAGTTTGATCAAATTGATAAAACTAGACTTTCTTCAGATTCATTTTTGAAAGTTCAGTTTGATTTCGCCATGTTGGCATTGGTGTTTAGTGTGATAACACAGCATCGAATCGGGATAAATTATGAAAACGATGTAGCATTTCAAAATCAAGATTATTATTTCTATTGTTCGACGGTTTTAGTCCTCAGACAGTGTTTCAGTGCAATTTTTAATACATTTGCAGATCTTGCCCGACGCGACGCTTGGCTTTAGAAGGCAGAGTGTATTCAACGGGCAATCGCCGTTGTTGATGGCACACGGACTGTAGAATACGGGGCACACATTGGTCACAGCTGTGATGAAATTAATGTCACTCGTCGTATCAAACAGTGTTAAAGGTTTTTGACGCACCGCTTGATAATTAATACTTTCGATGATGCTATGAAATTATAATAAAAGAAAAAAAAAGTAGATGAATTGTTGCGAGAATAATTTAAATAGAAAAATACTCACTTTTCTTGCGTCCAATAAAAAAAATCATCCGTCACGGCTAAACGACGTGTGTTGGTAAGGTTGCCGACGACTGTGCGGATCCGCTTGCTGCGAGGTTCTATACAACTAATTCTTAAATAGGTGTCAGCATAGCAGACTTCTCCATTGGGCATGAAAATCTTAATATCTGTGTACGAGTCGTTTAATTTGGTTAACTTTGACAAAGCTTCTTGTTCAGATCCATCGAGATTGTACGACGCGATCGCGTTAGCTCCACGTAATCTGTACAGCTTTCCTTGTAAGGGGTCAATGGCGATGCCATAAGTTAGAGCAGCATTAACGTGCACCGTTGTCCGCAAGTCCGGGTAATCCAAGCTCGCCACCTCAATGGTTTCCTTTCCATAGTCAAGCCAATAAAGACGACGTGAGATCCAGTCTACTGAAACATACGCTGGATGTGCGAGATCCTCCGTGATGAAATTTGTCTTATCCGTCCCATCGTACTTGGCGCTAAAAATCGATTTAACTGAAAAATCAGCCCAATAAAGACGGCCCTCAACACAATCATAATCCAGGTTATACACCATGTTTCCCTCACTTATGCTAAATGATGGTTCACCATTCACTGGTACTCGAAAGATGCTTCCCTTTTGTATAGCAAGCAGGAACCCAGAGTCAGAACGATTCGCAGCATTACATTCAGTGTCTTTTCCAATCGCACCATCCTTGCAAGGTTCTAGTGCTTTTAACCACTCTGTCGTGTCCGTGTAGCGCAAAATCCATTTGCGGTATTTGGTAACATCTGTAAACACCATAGGTTTGAAACTATCGCATGTCAGAGGATTGACATTGGGTCTCATTGTGTTCAACGACACGATTCCTCGCAAATACCATGTGTCATTTACGTTGAAATACATGCCTACTCCACCATCCCTGTTGCAAACATTATTTCTATTACTTCCATCCGCACAGTACTTATGACTTGTTAAGCGGTTTCTGGTCGTTGCATTATCGTAAGCTAGGCATGTCTGTGCATCAATTACGCTTAAGTTGGCTTCTCGAAGTTTATCAGATGGCTCACCGTCTTTGTCCGAACCGAATCCAATTACGGTTCCATTCATACCAACAAGTTGATCCTGTTCACTATCTGCATTCCAAATACTTGCGGGTCGTACGGAGTTAGTTATTTTGATATCGGTAGATAGTTTCAGGATTGCAATATCGTTTACAACACTCGAGTGGTTAAAATCAGGATGAATTAAAATTTGTGCCACATTCAATAATTGGGTAACGGCAGTGATTCCATCAACATAATCAGTTCCAACGCGAACAGATAATTCATTTTGACGTATTACGCGATAACCCTCAGTAGTATTATAATAAAAACAATGAGCAGCTGAAATTGAAACCATAAAAGAAATATAAGACTAATGCATATGTTGGGATAGTGTTTATATAGTACACAGTAAAGAGTTACCAGTGATTACAGTGTTCTCGTTAACGATGGATCCTCCACACAAATAGCCAGTATTCTTTATCAGCGGACTATATATCGTGACATGCCATGGCCATTTCCTTTGTTTTCCGTCGCCATGACTAATAGACTTAATAGGTTTGGATTGTATAATTGTTGGTGGGTCCGGTAGGTCATCAATATGAAAAATGGTGCTTTTGCAGATTTTACCCAATCGCGTACGTGGACTAGGAAGGCAGATTGTGTTTTCTGTACAGCCACCGTTTTTCACGGCACATGGACTGTAGAGCATTGGGCAGACATCGGATACTGGGATCACTGGGGCACTTCCTAATTCCGTTACATTGTTCGACAAGGGCTTTTGACGCACCCCTTGCTGGTTAATGCTTTCGATCGTACCACTATGAAATGAACAGAAGAATGTTAGAAAGTTTGTTGGTGCACAAACCATAATAATACTTACGTTTTGTAATGCGACCAATACATTATGTCATAGGTTGCGGATAAGTAGAAGGTGTCGGTAACATTGCTGACGATCGTACGGGTCCGCTTGCTGCGAGTATCAATACACTCGATCGCGGATGTGTGTTGGTTTACGTAACAAAGTTCTCCGGTGGCTATGGAAGCTGTTATACTATTGATCCCTGAAGATTCTAACAACAGTTCTGATTCTGATCCATCGAGATTGGACCATCCAATCCCTCGATTCCCAACTGTTCTGTATAGTTTACCTTGCAACGGATCAACAGCGATTCTACTGTTACCTTCAACATTGAGCATCACCGTTGTCCGCAAGTCCGGATTGTCCATACTGGCAACCTCGATAGTTTCTTTTTCATAATCAACCCAATATAGACGACGCGAGATCCAGTCCACTGCACATTCTGATGGATCTAGATCCTTAGTGATGACAGCTTTCCTATTCGTCCCATCATACTTTGCACTAAAAATCGACTCATTTTCAGTCCAGTAAAACCGACCCTCAACACAATCTTTATCTATCCCGTATAAACTATTAACACCTAGAATTTCACGACCATTGAAGGCTAGTTCGTCACTTAACGAAATGCGCTTGACGGTTACATTTTTAACTTCCGATTGTAATACCAACAACAAGAAACCGTTATCAAAACGAGTCGCAGCGTTGCATTCAGTGTCTATTTCAATCGTACCGTCTTTACAAGGCTTCAGATCGTTTATCCACTTTGTAGTGTTCGTGTACCGCCAAATCCATTTGCGGTATTTGGTAACATCCGTAAATACCGTAGGTTTGGAACTGTCGCATAGATCTTCAGTCTCATTCGGTCGAATTGGACTGAATGACACAATACCTCTCAAGTACCACGTTTCACTAATCTTGAAGAACATGCCTCCTCCACTATCTCCGTTGCATGCGCTGACATCGTCTTTTCCACCAGCACAGTACATTTGAGTTGTTAAGTGCTTTCCGTACGTTTCATTGTCCCACGCAAGGCACGTTGGTGTGTCCAATACAGGTATCGTTGCCTCTTGAAGTGTATCAGATGGTTCATCATCTTCGTTCAAACCGAATCCAATCACGGTTCCTAGCGATCCAAATATTTGATTTTCGTCATTATCCACATTCCAAGTAGACACTGGTCGTACGAAGTTCGTAATGTTAATATCAGACGTTAACTTTAGAATTGTAATATCGTTCACAAGATCTAAGTAGTTATACCCAGGATGTACAATAATTTTTGCCACATCTAGTTCTTGTAGGTTTTCAGTTATTGCATCTCTATATTTACGGCCACCGTACACTTCTATATCATATTTACTTCTTATACTATCACCGTTAACAACACAATGAGCGGCTGAGAATTGAAACAGTTATGAATAATATAAGATCGGTGTGTTCCTGAATGTACAGTGGCAGGTAATCAAAGTCGGGCGCTCAACCATCGGACAATAGTTTTACTGTGAGTCAAGTTATCTTTATCATCGGAGTTGCTAACGACACCTACCTTCTCTGGAGTTCTTCAATCTTTCCTCTTATCTGAATTTCCAGAATAGTTGTTCGAAAAAATCATCTATAACTCGCTAGGAGCGCGAGGGGTGGCTCTTTTCCGAGCAAAACATGATACTGAGCGCTTGCGATTATGAACGACAACTCTTCATATTTTAGACGCTCCACGCGCAACTATTTAACCTTCACCCGTTCAACCAAATTTACCTACGTAAACGTCCAACCAGACTACCCGAGAAGTCCATACACAGAGGCGGATCATAGGGTAAGCAAACTAAGCTGTTGCTTGGGGCCCCGAGCTTTCGAAAGGCCCCGTCGTTTAGACTCATTTTTTTTTATTTCAACTTTGGAATTATTTTTATTCTTTTACAACAAAGTTGCTTGTTTAGCAAATGCGTGATGAGGTTATGAATTTACTTTTGAATGAAAGTAAATTAAGAATATGAAAATGTCAGAATAAATTCGACTCCTCATTAAAAATATGTGGTTTATTCTAATTTAAAATTTTATATATTTTGGGATATAGAATTAAATGATGAAAATATTGCATGTTTTTGGGGCCTCCAACTTATAGCTGCTTGGGTACCAGGGGCACTCATAGGAAACTCTGGCGAAAATCCTCTCAAACGAAGAACGAGTTTGTGAGGTGTTGCGACATTTTAGTGTGTTAAGAATGTTTATTCTCAAAAATGTTTCAAAAATGTAAAGCTTGGTCCATTTTGAGGTCAAAGCAGGGCTTTGACTGCCTGCCACTGTTTATTTACCACCGTATATTTTTTATTTACCAGTCAGGATTGTGTTGTTGTCAACGAAAGTTCCTCCACATATTGCATCTCTGATGAACAACGTGGCATGCCACGGCCATTTCCCCGGTTTTGCTTCCACGCCGTTATGAATAAGCGGAACAATACCGCCTTGAGTTTCAAACACACGAGCACATAGTGTCAGGATGACAAATAAAATATGCCTCCAAGAGGCAGGAGTGTTTAGCAATTTGAAATTGCTGCACGATGATATTTTAAAACGCGACATTTTTCACAATATTCACTCTCTTTATTGGCACTAAACACGAATCTGCACAAGTCGAAATCAAACTTATGACTGATATAGCGTTGATCTTTAAGCTTACAAAAAGTCCCCCACAGCTTATAATGTTATTTCCAAGCTTCTATTGCCATCTTGGGAGAAAAGAAGAAACATCGTGACTCTTGCGTGGGTTGATTAACTGGCAAAACTGGTTTCAAAGGTCGGCTATCTCTCTACAGTCTGCTGCAAGTAAAATAGGACGCTCGAAAAAAGAGACGATCTGCTGTCTTTTCGCAAGCCTACAGCATTCCCGGAACCGAATGTTGACCTTCAACGTATACCCCAGCGGGCATTGTTGCGCATCATTTCCCAACTGGCGGATTTTATCTTGTTAACATATTGTTATCATGTTTGTTACAAATGGTTTGTAGAAACCCTGTAACGATAGCAGCTTAACGTAACGGGCTGAGTACCAACGGATTATTTTGCCCGTGGAACTCACGGGCAAAAGGATATAAAGGGCCCTGCTGGCAGCGGTAACTCAAAATTCCGTGTCACGTCTACGTCTCTCCCGTCTCCACCCGTTTCCACCCCTCATTGGCCCACACTTTTCAAACGATGTGCAACATCGTCAACGGTCAATTGCTACAATCAGCAGGCCATCCTTCTCTCACCTTCGACCCCGAATTTTCGTACTCGCTCTTTTGGGACTTAGTCAATTTTTCAAACCTTTTTCATTTTTGCAAAACTTAAATAAATAACGTCGATTTGATTAATGATCAACAAATTTGTCAAATTCCAAAAGTATTTGTACTTTTGTACGTAACTATACAGAATAAAAAAGTTAAAAAGCATGTCCATAATACACTTCAAATGATTCCAGCACATTTTACAACGGATATAAACATAGAAAAGAGATTATGCGTTCGATTCCATCATTTTCAATATGATTTACGTCCATGTATTTGAAAATAACAATGAAAATCAAATTCACACTTCGACCAGATTTTCAATCACTCAATGCCAAGCGAAACCGCCTACATTATTGTGGGATTTGGTTGTCCTGTGGACAAAGTTTATTGCGGGTGGATAAATTATTTTTATCACCGATTTTTCATGCAATTGTTGAATAGGCGAAACCTCAACCATGTACAAAAAAACATTATCAAATTTAAAAAAATTTAGGACAGATAAACTTTCGTCACACGCGATTTTTGTTCAACGATCACACTTATTTTTAGCCACCATAGTCTCAAACCCACGCTCACAGTCAAGCTGTCAAGGGAGCGTTCAGTGATGGCAGCCGCCGGGACCGGCTTGGAGTGCGTCGAGCGCAGTGAAAATAAAGTGGGTAAATTAGTGGTGTTTTCTGTGTTATTTAGTGATCTTTATCGATAAGAGTGAAGAAATTGTGTGTGGGCTTGCTTTGCTGCTCATATTCAGCCCGAAAACGACATATTTAATCGATAGATAGTGTTGTTTACATCGCTACTCTTCCGCACGGAGAGGTACTGCTGCTGCTGGCGTCCGATCCGTTCTCGCAGAATTAATCGATAAAAAACAAAAAAAGATGAGTATTCCATCATTGATTGTGTATAAACATCAATAGTAATTGATTTCCTATCTATTTTCATTTCTAGAGCATCTTTCGTCGGAATCTTGTTTTGGATTCCGCTGCTCGGATGCGAATCCGAAGATATTCTCTAGTGTACAAGTGTTGTGTGTAGTGCAGTGATATGTAGTGAAATTTATGACTAAGAATAGTCTTAAGCGGTGTAGGTAATTAAAAATAAACCGAAATAAATATATATGTTGATAAAAATATTACGGAACTGGAGGACTTATGTTTGCATGATGACCATCACTATACAGGGTACTCGGGGGCCGCCATTTCTAATCCATGCGCATGCGCAAAATCGCTCCCGAGGGTAACTCAGACCCGCGCAATTAGCTGTTACATTGCGCGCCAATTGCGCGCTAATTGCGCGGGGTATACAACATTTTTATGTCACGCGTGACATTTTCTGCCTCCTGGGGGGGGCCACAGACGTGGCAGACTCAGTGTGAAAAAATGCAATAGCAATAAAGGACTAATTTTTTAGTTTATTCCACTAGCGAAATTCTTAAAGAATTCCTTTGTTTTTCTCACTCACGTTGCATTTGCAACAATGTTGTTAGTTAATTTTTTTGATGGATAACAAGACAAAGTGTTGCACCAAAAAAGGGAGTGGGGTGCAACATGCAATCGGTTATTTTGTGGTGGTGTTAGTGTCAAACAGGGGGTTATGAAGGTGTGCGTGTTATTTCACCATACTGGCATGCACAAATTTATATAATGCGTTTCGGATATCAAATGAGAAAACAGTGTTGTGTTCTGCGCAATCCGTCGACGCGGAAATTTCTATTCTTCATTAAAGTCGGACTCTTCTTCTACACTCTCCTCTCCCGGAACACTAAGGGCGGCTTCTTCCTCCGGTGTTATTTCTGTTGAACGAAACAAACAAAGGAAATATCAACGAAACAAACAAATCGCTGTTTTAACGGTCATGATGTTGCTCTATCACACTGTTTACTCACCGATTCCAAGATCCTTCCAAACGATCAAACTTCTCATCCGTTTGACGGACCAGATCGTCCATGAGCTGACGCCGTCGCGGAATTGTTGATGGATGCACTTTTTCTCCTTTAAGTTTCCTATTGGGCACCATGAACTTTGGAAAAACACTTTACACTTTTCAACACGACTGTTCTGGCGCTAGTTGTTTTGAAGACTGAAAACTTCACCGCGTCGCGATTGACAGTCGGTGCGTGATGGCATTCATACAAACGCCCTTTTTTATTCTGTACATGATTGACCGACATGAAGTGCACCAACACACACACGGGTTACTGTGCAGTATGGGAATGCTACACGATCGGCTCCGCTATTGCAATGTGTCAGACTGAAAGGGAAGATGTGAAAGGGCAGATGTGACTTCCCCCCTAGCACACCGGTTCATCATTAGAACGAGTGGGAAGACAAAGTGTGCAAGAGAAAGCTGACAGAACTGGACTTATGGGGGTTGGAATGTGGGGAAACGGGGCAATGTTGCATGTCACCGTCAGTTGGGTTGCCTTGCAACGCAACACATTTTGGCTAATCTTTACCCAACTGACGGCGACATGCAACATTGCTCCGTTTCCACAGATTCCTACCCCCGCGTGTCCAGAACTGTCAGCTTTCTCTTGCACACTTTGTCTTCCTTCTCGTTCTAATGATGAACCGGTGTGCTAGGGGAGAAGTCACATCTGCCCTTTCACATCTTCTCTTTCAGTCTGACACATTGCAATAGCGGAGCCGATCGTGTAGCATTCCCACACTGCACAGCAACCCGAATGTGTGTTGGTGCACTTTATGTCGGTCTGTTATGTTTGTTACAAACTGTGCTTTTATTTGTTGTACGTGAACGAGCCTTATTGGCCAAGAGGCAAAGAGCCAAAGAGGCCGGAAACCCACCGTATGCGCACTTAAATAATATCCTAACGTGAGTGCCCCGCTCGGGTACTCCCTATCTAGCTTAACGAAACTAACTTAGGAACTAATTCAGTGAGTTACAGTGTGTCTTACAATTATTACTCCACGACACGCCCAATCTTTTTTTTTTTTTTTTTTTTTCATTCGTGCCATTCTTTTATTCTATTTTTATGTATCAAGTCTGGTTTACCCTTTTCTTCAATTACTACATTTTCTTCCTTATCTTCTAATACTTTAAAAGGACCGCTGTATGGTGCATCTAATTTCTTTACGTTTTCTTCTCTTACTAATATTTGCTTGCCGGGTTGAAGTACTTTTTGTTTCGTTCTGCTGTCATAATATTCTTTGCTTTTGGACTTATTTTGCATTAGACGGTTTCTAACTTCCTCATGCGCTATGTTCAATTTTATCTTTAAAATGGTTGCATAATTATCAAGATCGTAATGCACTCTATCAATTTTTTCATGTACAATGTTAGATGGTATATTTGCATGTCTCCCGTACATCAGGTAAAACGGTGTATATCCTGTAGCAGTGTGTACGGTATTATTATAAGCGAACTCATAGTAGTTTACCCATTTATTCCAATCTAATGCCTTTTTGTCACTATATATTCTTAAGAAGTTGCCCAATTGCTTATGTGAGTTTTCGAGGGCTCCTATAGTTTCGTGATGATAAGCGGTGGATTGTAGTTTTTGAATATTTAATAATTTACATATTTCGGTGAACAATGTTGATAAAAATTCGGTGCCTCTGTCCGTACAAATTGTTTCTGGCACTCCGTATTTTAGAATGACTCTTTCTACGAATGCTTTTGCGACAGTTTCGGTTCTTTTGTTTTCTAATGGCGTGGCTGTTACAAACTTGGTTAAGTCACATTGGGTTGTCAAAATATATTCAAAGCCTTGAGAATTGACTAAAGGTCCTACTAAATCTATGAATATTTTGTCCATACATGTTTTTGCTGTGTCTGTTCTTTTTAAGGGTATTTTTAGCGGTCTATTTGGTTTATTCAATTGGCATTGTTTGCATTTTCTTATCATTTCTTTAACGTCTTTATCGATTCCTGGCCATGTATACTTTTGTTTGATTGTATTGACAGTACGATGAAAACCTGCGTGTCCCGCAGTCGGTAAGGTATGATAGTCGTTCATTATGATTAGTTTCTTTGCTTGTTCATGGTCGTCTATCACTTTTACATGCTCATCGAGGACAATTATCTCTGGCATTCCCTTCTCATTGAGGGTTTTTAATTGTTTCATAAATGTTTTGGTTGCCTCATCACGTTTCTTTATTACCAAAAATATTTTTTCTTTTAATGATTTAATATAAGCTTTTATCCTCACTATTATTCCTCGTAAGTAAACAATAGTATTGGATTGTGGCAACATGATTTTATCTTTTGAAATAACAAGATCTTTTATATTAGGACAAAACTGCAGCGAAATATAGTTTACTTTAGATACTGCTGAATTACTATCATTTTGGCAAGTATCGTTGCTATCAGTTTTGGATCTTGTAGATATTAGCACTTCCTCTTGTGCATTCATTGCTTTTAGTTCAGATAATGGTAATCTTGATAAGGTGTCAGCTACTACATTTTCAGTTCCTTTTTTATAGCACACAGTAAAGTTGTATTCTTCTAGTGCAAGTCGAAATTTAGTTAAACGGCTCGAAGGATCGTTCATAGTGAACAGATACACTAGAGGCCGATGATCGGTAAAAATATTAAAATGTCTTCCATATAAATATGGGCGATAATGTTTGACAGACCAAACAATGGCTAATAATTCTTTCTCAATTGTTGCATAATTTAGTTCGGCTTTGTTGAGGGCTCTACTTGCAAATGAAATTGATTTCCCGTTTTGGTTACTAAGAACTGCTCCTAGGGCATGCTGAGAGGCGTCAGTGTGTAAAATGAAGGTATTATTTTTACTAAAATCGGGAAAATCTAAAACTGGAGGTTTAACAAAGTGTTGTTTAAGTTTATCAAATGCAGCTTGACAAGTGGGTGTCCATTCAAATGGAATTCCTTTTCTTGTTAGACGGTTTAAGGGCATACATGTTTCAGCAAAATTTTGTATATGTTTTCTGTAATAATTTGCAAAAGCAACAAAACGTTTAACTTCATCTGCGGATTTTGGCGGTTGCCAATTGTTAATGCAATTAAGTTTTTGTGGATCTGGTTTTATGCCTTCTGCGGAAATATAATGTCCTAAATAAATCAATTCTTTTTTTAAAAAGTTGCATTTTTCCGGATTCAATTTGAGGTTAACTTGTCGTAATCGTTCGAACACATTCATTAAGTTTTTGTTATGCTCCTGCATGTTTTTACCAAACACGACAATATCATCTAAGTAGACAAGACATTGTTCTGCGTTTAAGCCTGACATTGCCACTGTCATCATTCTTGAAAAAGTAGATGGGCTTATTTTAAGTCCCATGGGCAATCTCGTCATTTGGTATTGACCAGTTGGTGTGGTAAAAGCGGTAATAGGTCGATCTTTGTTTCTTAATTTGCACTGGTAGTACCCTTGTGACAAGTCTAGATGTGAAAAATATTTCGATCCAGACAAGGTATCTATGACTTCATCGATATTCGGTAGAGGGAATTTATCATCCTGCAGTATTGTGTTTACCTTGCGATAGTCGATTACAAGTCTCCATTTCTTTTTATCAGTACAAGTCTTCTTGGGAACCAATAATATGGGACTGTTCCATTCCGATTGTGTTTCTTCAATGGTTTTATTTTGTAGCATTTTGCGGATTTGATTATCCACCTCTTCTTTTTGTGCATATGGTAGTCTGTATGATTTTGAATATATAGGCATGGTATTATTTTTAATTTTTAGAGAAGCTTCATAAATTTTAGTTGTGCTTAGTTTGTCGTTTTGTAAACAAAATATGTCATTATATTTGACACAAATTTTGGAAATGACAGCTTTATCATCATCGGGTAAATGCGATAAATCAAGTTCTTTTAATAATTGGGTTGCATGATCGCTATCGTGTGGTGGTGTTTCGATTTGGATTATATTAAAATCTGCGGCCGGTTTAATAGTAGGTTGTAGTTGTGGAATAGATACTGTTCTATTCTGAAAATTTACTATACGTATTGGTATTTTACCATTTTGTGGATTAGCTATTGTATTTGCTATGTACACATTAGGTTGTAGAATTTCATTAAGAACAACACAGGTATCAGTTTGTGAAGTATCGATGTAGGTAATGAATTCTGTTCTAGCTGGGATTACTAAACATGTTGGCTTGTGAGCGGTGTCACAAGTCAAATTCATATTTTCAAAGTTTAGAATAGCTTTATGTTTTCTAAGAAAGTTTGAACCCAACAATCCTACAATGTGTGAGGGTAATGTGTCTATGATATGGAACACGATTGTAAAACTTTGTGTATTAGCTGAAATGTTTGTTTCAATGCATCCTAAAGATTTAGTATTGCCATTAATTCCATGAATATTTAGTATTTTAGTTTTATCTATGACTGCTTCTTTAGGGACGTAGTTTACATTTAACACGCAACAGGTAGCTCCTGTATCAATGACAAGGTCGCGATAAGTTCCAAATAAATTAAATTTGGCTTTGACGCCTGTATCAAATTGTAAGTTAACGAAATAAATTAACTATTTCATTATGTTCCTCATTTGGTGGGGTTTCCGGTTCGTTACATTCCTCATTCAAATCAACATTTCCCAAATGCACTCTAGTGTTATTATTATTCCGACTAGTGTATGTTTCGCTCGACGAACGATGTTCAGAGCGGTTATTGGTATAATTTCTGCCATTATTTCCACGTTGGCTATTATTGTTAACAAAATGCCGTTGCTGGTTATTATCCCTTTGATTATTTGGGTGTCGTTGGAATGTTCTTGTTCTATACGATTGGTTAAATTGTTGCCTTGGGTAATACGAGTTATGATAACGTGGTTGTTGAGGTGCTTGATACCAAAGGGCCGTTGACCTATCCTCAATGGGTTCACATTCCAAAGCATCGGATATTGCCTTATTCAACGTAAGCGGATTGCGTGCTTGTAAGAAAAATCTCGTATTGGCCTCGTTTAACCCTTGAATAAATGCTCGCACTACTATTGGATTTACTATGTTATGTGCGGCAAATTCCGTAGTAAAATTTCCGGACGAAACATGTGCTGCAGCTAATTTGGTAGCCATTTTTTCCATCTCATGCCCGAATTCGGTAATCGATTTAGTGCCTTGCTTTAATGCTGTTAATTCTTTTTCTACCGCTAACGGTGTTAAATGAACACTGAAACGGGTACGAAGTAGGCTGTAAGCCTCTTTGATGGTATTTGCTGGGTCTATCACACCATGAGCCGTACCAGTCAAGGTGGTTTTCAAAAATTTTATTATGTCTTTTTCTGAGACGCCTTCAGCATAATCTAACAGCAGTTCAACACTTTCGATGTATGCCGTTAAAAGGGTGTTTGCTCCATCAAAGGGTTTAACTAGCTTTAATGCCAGATTAATATCTAGCCTAGCTGACTTGGTGTTTGCCGGGTCAGTGGTAGCCATGTTTTTTGGTACGTTATGTGTAGTAGTATTTTGAGCTCTAGTGGAGTGGAGTCTAGTTATCATTTAGAAAATTAAGTAGAGAGCAGATGATTTTGGCTTTAGTTATTCAATTTAAAGGAACAGAAAATAATTATAGCTAAAAGACACTTTAAATTAATCATTAATCTTTTTCAACGAATGTGGTAATAATTTTTTTTTTTTTTTTTAGTATGTATGTAAATGTACGAATAGATGGAACATTTTTTTTATTTTTTTTTTTTTATTTTAATTTTTTTTTTTTTACTTGAGAATTATTTGTCCTGAATATTGCACGTTTAAGCGAGTTGATTGACACTTAAAAAAGCAAATGACCGGTCGGACCGATTATGGTCGCGCGAAAGTATTATTTATCGATGCGCACACGAGGCATCAACGCACTATCAAACACAATACACGGGTACACACGGCCAAGAATGATGCTTGATTTTTGCCTCTATTCTAAAATTTTTTTTTTTTTGGTTTGAGGTAATACTATTCCGTTTCACTATCACTTGATTTGACACACAATTTAAAAATTTTCACTGTCAGTAAATTAAAAAAAATTTCACGCTTACAAACTAATTCCTATCTAGCTTTCATTTCACACACGTTTTTTCGGTTTATGTTTCTTTCTTTGCGCATTTATCAGTGTATGGTGGGTTTCACGTACCTTTTTTTTTTGTAGTAGGGCTGCTGGATCTACGTACTCAGCTTGATGATGACGCTATGCGTGGGGTGCGGCTTGCACTTTCTTCTTCTTCCGATCTGTGGCTCTGGACTCGCGATGGCGACGGTCGATGCGATGGTTTGCTCCTTCTCAGCAGCGGTTTAACAGGATCGTGGTTCAGCTTGACGACAATGCGCGATAGTATCGCTCGGCGCGTTGATGTGGTCTTCACTCCTCTTCATCGGTTACGGTGCATCCGGATCACTTCGTCTCAGCGCGATGGTGACGTTTTGCGCTTTTTACAACACTTGCCTCTTCTCCTGGTCTCCTTTTTTTTTTCTTTGGTTTAGCACCGGTGCGGTTCCTCTACTGATAAGAGGGCTCCTGGCAGGATCGCCATGTTATGTTTGTTACAAACTGTGCTTTTATTTGTTGTACGTGAACGAGCCTTATTGGCCAAGAGGCAAAGAGCCAAAGAGGCCGGAAACCCACTGTATGCGCACTTAAATAATATCCTAACGTGAGTGCCCCGCTCGGGTACTCCCTATCTAGCTTAACGAAACTAACTTAGGAACTAATTCAGTGGGTTACAGTGTGTCTTACAATTATTACTCCACGACAGGGACAAATCATGTAGAGAATAAAAAAGGTCGTCTGTATGAATGCCATCACGCACCAACTGTCAATCGCGACGCGATGAAGTTTTCAGTCTTCGAAACATCCAGCGCCAGAACAGTCGTGTTGAAAAGTGTAAAGTGTTTTTCCAAAGTGAAAAAATGTTAAGTGTTGTACCTTCCGCAAAAGTGTGTTGAATTTTCAATGTTCATGGCGCCTAAACGGAAACTAATAGGATCCATCAACAAGTCGAGAACAGTGTCAGCTCATGTGTTAGAATCGGTAAGTAAACAAAGTGGTAGTGCAAAATCATAACCATTTATAACAGCGATTCACTAATTCTATTCCTTGGTTTGTTTCGTTCAATAGAAATAACACCGGAGGAAGAAGCCGCCCTTGGGAGAGCAGAATGTTGAAGAAGCGGAGGAGTTCGACGAAAAATAAAAATTTCCGCGTTGGCGGCTCGAGCAGAATACAACACCGTCTTCTTCGTCTCATTTGACATCCGAAATGGATTATATAGTTGTGTGCGTGCCATTATCGTAACCTCTGTTTGGCACTAACACCACCACAAAATAACCGATTGAATGTTGCATGCCCACCCCTTTTTTGGTGCAACACTTTGTCTCGTTATGGAGATCGAAAATTAACAAATGAGATGATAACGATATGATAACGAGACAAAATTCGCCAGTATGGGTAGCTACCCGTGAAATATGTAGGTTGCGTGACAAAAACGACGTGACGCGATGTTTTTTATATAATGCGTGGTGTTTTAATGGAGGCGATGTTTTCAATATATTGTCATCACATACAAAGGAAAATTCCCGAGTCGTAATTTTATATTAAAAGAACATTTTTTATTCAAATATAATTAACCACTTTACAAACCGTTTGTTCACTTGGAGCCGCAATCTTGAGACCGCAAAAATAAGCCATCTCCTTGCAGCAAACTTTCATTCCACCGATGACACCGCGCTTGATCTTCTGGCGCCGCTGCTGCTTGCGTCGAACTTTGGAAGAAAAAATGCACAAAAATTAACTCAGTTTGGATTCTTTCTGATTCTTATTTATCTCAATAACGTTTACTTACCGACTATTAACGAAAACTGCCGCTTTATGACTATTTTCTTCAAATTTTTGGTGAACTGCAATTTTACTCTGCGAGCGGTGGCAAGATCAAAACAACTCTGCTGACAGCAGGCAAAACTGCCTAAGGCTTATAGAGCTGTAGGCTGGTTTACGTTGTCTTGTTGACATTTGGTTCAAATTCATAATTAATTGTCAAAATGATATTTTATTTTTCTTCATCGCTTGGTAATTATGAGCAATGTTTGAAGTGATGATTGATATAAAGCTGAACACATTGATTCTATTTTGCGCAATATTTGGATCTGGTTCACTTATTTCGCTTTCAGTCACTTAAAAAAGTGTTTTTTAATTCTCCGCTACACTTCTTCGACTGAAAGTAATAGCTCGATAGAAGACCCATGTTTTTGACATATTATTTTGTTTCTTTACATTATGAATCATGATGAATCATGGTATGAGAGATGTATAGCGATTGTTTTGGTTTTTCGCATTCGCAGTAATCAATGAACTATAATTTTGACCAGCCGTACACAAAGAACATCATAGCGTTACGTTATCGATAGGTGGCTGTGCGAGCGATCGTTCTTACTCTCCCAACTGCTCAAGATAAAACAAGTGCAGTGCTAATTTTTTGCTAACCTATTGATCGAGTATATACGCTGAAGCAAGAAGTTCAAGAACTTCCTGCGAAGTGTGATGTCGCCTGAGACGCGCGAGAGAAAGTCCCTTACCGCGTTTAACGCAGCAATACATAGAAAGTACTGGCATTTAAGAAAACTGATTTCATTGGTATTTAATATAACTCATTTTGTGAGTTTTTTCATCGATTTTTTTTTTGAGCCATGGCTAAGTTATGAAATAAATCAATTTTCCGATTCAACCGCAGGGTTTTTATGGTTTGAAAAGTTCAACGACATTTACCAAACCTACCCTGTTTAACACGCCTTGGTCCGAACCTGTCCGTGTTGCAGTGCCATCTGCAAGTATGGGTCGATCAGGGGTGGGACGAGGAAATTCCTCCTGATGCATCGCTTCGTCGCGGTGTTTTGTTCGCGAGGTTGTGCTACCGCTTGCAAGTATAGACTCGCGGAGAGGAGCACTGGGGTAGCCCTTTCATCGCCCGGGCGTTTTGTATGGAAAAAGTTGCACCTAACCTCGCCGTCGGGCAACTTTGTTTGTCGGGCAGGATCCTGATGATACCATGAAAAGCGCCCTTTTCATAGCGCAACATGACTATTTTTGTTACTCGGGTTATGTTTGGCTTAACGATCGTTTACCTTTGACGTCTCCGTTCGGAATAGGCCCTAATGTTTCTATTTGTTTAGTTAGAATGTTTCAGTTATATAAATAATTTTTTAAATGACAATAACATTTAAGATTCTTTCTATTTTTCTTCGTAGGGAAAGCGAACAATCAACATCTCGCGTAAAACGACAATCAGGAGTTTTGGCGAAGCGAAAAATTACACCAACGTAGGTTTAATTAATTCACAGGTTTTTGAAAATAACGTGAATTTAACTACAAACTATACTTTTTTCAATGTTTTCTAGAGAAATTGCCGAATTCCACAAAAAATACCTTTTTTTGGGAAACCTGAAGAGCATGAAGCAGAGCATTCCAGCGAGTGCAAAGCGGCGATTGAGGAATTCCTTCAAAATTAGAAAACGTTGAATGCCGCACTTTGTATTTTTTAATTATTACTCAAAGACCATGTAAATTTATCAATATTAAAAGGCCTTTTTAGAAACTAACAGTTTAGTGCTATCTATTTTATATTTAAGGCATGTTATACCATTTATTTTATATTCAATCATTTTAATTAAAACTTCTTTAATACCTTCGAAGCGATTTTTACCATTTTCAAAAAGCAGGCAACAAAGCGCACCCCTTTTTAAGTTAAATTTTCAATTAAGCTTCATTATTTTAAGATGCGAGAAGTTCCCGCTGTTTATAAGAATTTTAATTATTGACATCAAAAACTTCAAAACAAAATTGATGAAATTGAAATCAAGATCATTCATCATTTAAGAAATCCGAAATTCTCTGAAACACGTTAAGTTTGAATAGGTTTGCATGAAAGAACACGGCGATATTAATGGATGACCACCCAATTTGGGGACTAAGTCGCACTAATTGCACTTTGTAGGGTGATTTGCGGGGGGATGGAAGGATTGGAGGGGAAAATGTATATTGAGCAAATAGTCTTACCTAGTCGCGGCACTTTTTCTTGTCACTGTTTTTTTAGATACTTTTTTTTATTAATTTTTTCTCAAAATCAAAATATGTTTGTTTTCGCTTACTCATTAGCTGATCTTATATGAAATATGTTAATCAATATACGAAAAATACTTGCAGTATATTTAGTTGGATTGAGAAAAAAATATTGAGCGAAAATCAACAAAATTCGAAGTGGGCACTTTTTCCTGCCGGTCACTGTAGAATAGATACCAATTCCTACTGCTAGAGGTGAAAGATCTTTTTCAGTATTCAAATATGTAATTAACAAATTATTTGGGGACTGTTGGAACCGCTGTAATGTATCGGTCCAACGAAGCTGGCCGAACGGAAACGTCGCCGCGACGGCGATATTTTTGTAAATGTATAAAAGAGATCGAAGGATGCGCCTTCGTTCTCTTCGAACGTAAATGAGAAAGCCAGACGATTTTTTTGGCTATTGCTATTACAATAAAAAAGATCTTTTCACAAAGGCAAGAAAAGCTGGGTAATTTCTATTTTCGGTCCACGTAGAGCCCGTTAAAGACAATCTGTCTTTAACATTTCAAAAAATCCTGTCTGGAACTAACATTCTGGGAGTTTCTGTCGGAGCTTTCGCGCCGTAAATTCGTCCGTGAAACGGGTACGTGCGCGTAGAAATCTGCATATCGACGAATCATTTTTTCGTGATAGCGTGCGTTATAAGTAAGCCGACGTTAAGTTCGCGAGTACAGCGGAGTGAAGATGAAAATTAATACTCCGGTGCAGGGAATAAGTGAGGTAGTGAGGTGTTACATTGTTTCACACGCGAGGAGCCCAACGACAGAACGCGATGGCGTCCACAGCAAACCGTTCGGCCCGGGACCATCTTATTCGGCTGCGGAAGGAGTAATGCCTCCAAAGGGCAACGCCGGATGCATTACGTTGCGTGATGCGAAACCTGCGAGTTCGGGGCCCAGTTGGCAAGTTTCATCAACATCCTTCACATTGTCGTCAAGCGACACATCCGCCGAAGCAACGACGCGCAGTGAGACGAGTCGAATGGCTCGTATAGAAGAATGGAGACGGAAAATGCTCCTTGATTTGGCGATGCTGGATCTGCAAATTGCCGACGCGAGAAGAGTGGAGGTTGAAAGGAGAGATCATCAACCTTGGATGTTTGCCCACGCGGAGGAGTACGGCACAGGAGTTGACGGGGAAAAATTGCCTACAAAGAAATCTTTGCCGTCCTGGAGACCGAGGAGTGACGCGCCACCAACGGAGCCCATGAAGGTTAGAACCTCACTTGTTTTCGAAACAGCACACACTCTGGAAACCACATGCACTTTGGAGGTATCGCAGAAAAACGAAACTGACGAGATCACGATGTCATCATGCACCCAGGAAACGACGATGGTTGATCGGGATTTGGTGCGGCTGATCGACGTTCAGCGCAAAAACCATAATGTGTGCATCACAAACGACGATATGTGCATCAACGCCCGGCCGATCGCGAGCACTGCCGACCTTGGGCAGACGTACGATGTCAAGCTGCTAGAAGCGAGCGGCCAATACGGTGGCAACGATCGCCACGACTCTCTACCCCACATTCTCGTCTCGAACTCGGTGGCGCACGTCATGCTTAACCAGATCGGTTGCGGGGAGTTTACCGGGACGATCAGCTGCCTGTCGTTTAGTTGCTCGGACAGCGGAAACGTTCGGGCTGTGATCGACGACTTGCGGATAAGATCTCTACTTGGGACGAGCAGACGGCGGAGAGGGAACGAAAGATCATCGAGACGTTCCATCCGATCGAGGAAGGGCAGATCATCACGATCGGGATTAACCATATCACATTCCGGTCGCTGAAACATCACGGCATGCAGTACAAGCGAATGGATGTGTTCGAGGGCAGCGAAAAGTCGTAGGCGGCGATCTCGTTCGCGCAAGAGAGCAAACCCATGTGCTCCAACGTTATCGGCCGCTTCATGAAGCAGGCATATGCGGGGTCATTATCAATGATTTGTGCGCAGCGCGATGGTGAGCTTGTGGCGGGTTCCAAAGACGGGTTGCTGCTGCTGCTGCTCTTTGACGACCCACTCCACATGCAAGCGGAACAGGTCGTGGAGGATCGTTTCGGCGCGATGAAGGTTGTGACCCATTGCAAAGGCTTCAACCTACTTACAGGGTTTACCATTTGATTAGACAAAATAATCAGATGATATCACAAACTCAGTAGATGATTTCACAAACGTGACAGATAACAAGCCAAGTGAGGCATGTATACAACAATCGTGGCAGATGATATCACAATTGTGGGAGATGATCTTTTTCGAATGGTTAACCATATATGTATGTGTACACAATTTGCATCTATGAAACCCAAAACAAACTGGCCTGCAAGCTGACAGGGCGATAATGAAGTTTAAGGATGTCATATTCGAGTTCAAAGAATCATTAATGAAGGTGACAAACGCGATGAAGGATTGCAAGATGTCATATTCCAGTTTCCAGATGCGATAACGGAGTTTACAAAGGCGTTCAACGCGTTTCAACTTATGCTATCCATCGTAAAAGGCTGTAATACTCAGAACGCTCCAGAGCACGCGCTGCAGCACCAAAGGAAGCAGAGAAAATATTCTGGCCGTGAGTAAAGTGTGTTTAGTGGAAACAATGGAACCAAACTATACACAGGAAGAGTTGATGGAACACATTCGGCAACTCACTAACGCGCAAAACGAACTCGTCAGGGAAATGAATAGCCTGAAAGCGTGGTCAAGCGAGTCTATCATACATTTTAGAACGCCGGACATCATCCGCTACCTACCCACCTACGAAGGAAAAAAAACACGAAACTCGCGTGTGGATCGAGGACGTAGAGAGTGAGCGCTTCAACTCTTTGACTAGTATAAGAATAGTGCAATTTACGACCAAATAGTTAGGGCAGTGAAAAACAAAATAATCGGGGAAGCTAGAGAAGCAATAATTGTCGCCGGGAATGTTAGCACGTGGCCCGAGATAAAGGAAGTATTGCAAAACTTCTTTGACGATAAAAGGGATTGAACTTCCCATTTACAAATCCTTTTCTACGAAAAGCAGGGAAATAAGACCCTGCTAGAATATTATAACAACCTAAAAAGCGTTTCATCTAAAATAAGGGCAATCACCGCAGTGACCGAAGAATATAAAAATTTTATTGAAGGGGTCCATAATTTGATTGGAGTTATCACAATCACACGCTTCATCGATGTCCTTGAGGGATCGTTATCCTCATACGTTAGGGGTAGCAAACCGAAAAATATAGACGAAGCGTATTCCATATCCGCAAAATATATAAACGAACGCTGCATACCGAAAAAAGTTAGAACGCTTACCGATACAGGATCGACAAAAAAAAACCGGATACATACGAGCTACCGTCAACGTCGTACGGATCGCGTAAGATAGGACAAAGTCCAAAGCCTTTATCTGGAAAGTACGAGCCCCTACAGATTACGGCTAGTGATGCCTCAATGAGAACCGTGAATTCTAAAATGCAGATAAATAATAATGATATAGAACAATTTACAAACACAAATGATACTGAACTGGATGAGCTAAATTTTCTCATGAATCAGAAAAAAAGGAAGAACTTTGATAAACAATAATTTTATTCCCTATTTAGAAATATTCACAACTAAGGAAGTCCTTAAATTTTTTATTGATACATGCGCCAACAAAAATTATATATCAACTGCTCACGTGAATCTACAGAACTGCAAAACTGAAAAAGATATATTCGTGACAAACGCCAAAGGCAAACACATCATTACAAAGTTAGCATCTTTCGACGTATTCAATATAAATAAGAAGATTAAATTCAATATTTTCGATTTTCATAATTTTTTTTGACGGCCTAATAGGGTATGAAACTTTACGAGACATACTTCACTGGATATAAGGAAAGGAAGGATAAATCAAAATAGGAAGGAAAATATTGCATCTCGAGAAAAAGCACCTCTCACAAGAAACATGCACTCTTAACGCCCAAGAAAGTCACCTTATTCCAATACTGTCAGAAACGGAAGGCGACTTCATTGTAAACGATGAAATAAATCTTAAGGAATTGCCAATCCTTCCCGGCATTTATAACAGTAAGGAAGGTAGAGCTATAGTAGCAGTTAGAAACAATTCAAACGATAACATAGAGATTATCTACAAACCGGGAAAGGAAAACGTAGTAGCGGATGCTCTATCTCGAATTAAACCCAATGAAATCGATACGAGTAAATCCGCTACTAACGAATTTAACGTTAACAAGAGCGAAATAAGAGCCCCGCTACACGACCCGCAAACTCAAAAACTTTGCGGCGCGAAGAGGGGAACAACCGAAAAGTTTGCGTCAAAAACTTTTCAGCTCCGTGAGCTGAAAACTGCACTCGCGAAGTTTTTGGCAGCTAACCGCAAACTCAAATGCGTCAGAAGAAGAAAACGAAAAAGAAATAAATGTAAACATAACAAATCTCAAAAACAAAATAAACGAACATATGGTGATAAATTTACGTGTTTCTTTTGTAGTTACGGTAATATTTTTTCAGTTCCAGTTCGGTAGTGCATCAGAGCGGATGTTAGCAGTGCATAAGTTTCCTGAAAGGGTTAGCGGAAAAGTAAGGTTACGGCACGACCGCGTGGTCACCCCGAGCTGGAGCTCAGGTCAGAAAAATCCTAGCTGCCGCACATCTCGTTCTGTTTGAGTCAATCAAGCGGACCACGAGTTCTTGTGTCCTGACAACGGAAGGAATTATCCCTCCCGTGGCCGGCGGGTGGACATATGGCTATTATTAGCCGGTCCTAAAGGACGAGCCCCTTCATAGGAGTTCGGACAGAGTCGGTACGCCTCTGATTACGAGTAAGGGAACAAACGTTCGACTTAGCGTAGGAGGATATACCCCGACTCGCATAGCGAAAGAAGAAGAAGAAGGTAATATTTTGTCATTTTATAGCTAGAATATCAATTATAACTTCATCATAGATCAGGGGTCGGCAAAGTCCGGCCCATCAACTGATTTTATCCAAAAGTTTCAAAAAGTTTAATGATAAAGATTAAAATATTTTATCCTACCACTTTTTATGTAACTTGAGAACATCAAAATCTTCCTTCTTGAAGCAAAGAAAGTTAATTATATTTTCATGTGCTTGCTCTGCTACAGTATTGTCCAGCAAACGGTTGCCATCTTCTTGCCTCAGCACAATACGCCTGTTGCGTTGTTGCAAGTTTTGGGTACTCAACTCGATGACCCGCGATAGGGTAGTTAGCCACACTTCACTCATCAACAGATTATCCATCTTTTACTTTTTGTGTGAATTGAAATAAGATCTTGTTTGCTTTGAAGGAAGATTTTTGAGTTAACTGAAAAATCAAAAACAAAAACCTCTTTGCGCCGCAAAGTTTTTGAGTTTGCGGCTCGTGTAGCGTGGCTCACTGAATTGGTACCACAAAACGCGGCTACACGAACCGCAAAGATTTTGACGTACGGGTCGGGCGAAAACGGGTCGGTCCAGGGCACGATGCGCAGTAAATTTCGACCCGATTTGACAGCGATGTTGACGGGCTGTCAGATTCAAATTTGATGGTGGGTTCAAATTCAAAATAGTGGGTTCGAAAAAAATTATCCATCTAGGTTCAAAAATAATATCCACTCTAGGTCTGTTTTCCCTCCTCATTCCGCTATCTTTCCTCTTCCCTCACCTAGCCACTACCTGTAATGCACACTTGATTCGATATTCTTTCTTTTTTTTTTTACTGTCACGGTCGTGGTTAACAGTGGTCGTGATTACATTGGTGGTAGCTGTTGAAGAGAAAGAGGGTAAGCCGATATGTCTTATGCTTAATTACCAATCAGGTATATACTGCCAAAATCTGCAGTATGCTTAATGTTGTTATGGGTAGTATGCTCTGTATGTGTGATACAGCATCATTGCCCCTATAAATGAGGTGGGTAAGCCGATATGTCTTATGCTTAATTACCACATTCATGAACTATACCTTATAGAATAATATAAAAGCTAGTCAAGCAATGTATGGATCACTCTCAGTACACCAGTCGAATAATAAACGTCGTAAAGACGCAGAACTCAAAGAACCTGGTTGTTATTGATTTCACCCCCGAAATCCAGGAACGTTAACTGGCGCCCGAATAGATTGGACATTCGGATAGTGAAGTGGCAGTACAGTTAAAAACAGTGAAAGTTAAGTTAAATCTATCCTGCGCTACGTCACCGCCACCTGCACTTCAGCGATTACATCGAGAAAGACGCCGAGAAACATCAAACGGCACCACTCCAACCTATCGGCAGTTGGAGCCCGCCAAATGGGATCCAAATGTGTAGAATCTGTCGGATGGGATCCGAGTCTTTAGAATCCGTCTAGGGATCAAATCTTCCGAATCCCGATTCTGCCAATACTAAATTATTTGAGGAGCGGAAAAGAATAAATAGAATAGAATCTCTTCTACAATTGGTACCTATCGCGAAAGGCTTGACATACCGATCGGTATCTCTTACCTCTCTAACATGCAATAAGCCAATATTCAATAGTGCAGTGTGTATCGTGTAAGCGTAATCGTTGCGCATAACTTTTCCAAACTCAAGCCACAGAGGCATAAGGGCACAATGTGTGGCTTGGTGCATTTTCTTTTCTACCTCTCCCGTAAGTAAACATTCTTTTCTATTCACCGAGTGCATTTCGTTCGCCTACCCGTTGCGTCTACGAAGCGATTGCTCACGCATATTATTACAGTCGACTCTCGATAATTCGAAGTTGGAGGGACCCAGAAAAAAGTTCGATTTATCGAGAGTTCGAATTATCAAGAGTGGTAGGAAATAAGCAGCTACGGTTTTCGCTAACTGTTTTTTCTTCACTTTTCTTTGTGCACCTTCCTACAAAGCAGTTGTGCCCCAAATATGTCCGTCCGCCCGTCTACACCATGTAGTCTAATTCGGACGAACATTTTCGTATCCATTCAACAGAGTGTTACAGGGCACCCACAATGTGACGCGTTCTACCACGTTTCAACTTGCTCAGAACTTCGAATTGTTGCGAGTTGAGTGGGTACAGCTTCGAATTACCGCGTGAAGAGAGCAAACTAGCTTTGAATTTTACTTCGAATTATCGAGTGTACCAAATCGTATTGTTTTTATTCGAAATAGTAAGAGTTTTCCAAGGGACTACTAATATACTTCGAATTATCGAGAGTTTCGAATTATCGAACGTTTGAATTATCGAGAGTCGACTGTATTTTAAGCAGATAGTGGCAGGCGTGCACGGGCTAGGAGAGGCAGAGCGGATCGCTCCGATCATATATAGAAGTGTATGCCAAAAATAGTGCAATACACATGTTTCATAATGTGTTTCTTTCCTCTTGGGCCTCTCGTGCTCTCGGTTTCCAGTGCTGATGGTTATAAAGGGTTCGCTGAGTCGGGCACGCCTTGCAGATGAACTTCGGTGCGTAACGTACGCGTGCAAGGATGGAGAGTGCATGGAAGGAGAGGAAGTTTGTGACGAGACGAAGCCCGAACGGTGCGGAGGGTGTTTCGTCGTGTGGATGACGAACAATGTGACCAGTAAGTTATGGAGCTGCTTTAAGCTCATAGATCGATCTAATTTGATTTACCGTTTCCATAATCTGTATTCGACCTGCATCATTTTAGACGAGATCAACGTAACGATGAAAGGTTGCTTTACGCACCCGACCGACTGCAATCATACCGAGTGCGTCGACACGTCAACCGATATGAGGAAAAATCTCAACTTCTGCTGCTGTCGCGGTAACCTATGCAACAAGGAGCAAAAATGGGTCCCGATCTCAACGAAGGCACCGGAGTTGGCTGAGTCGGTTGCCGCGGAGGCCAACTGGCCAATCATTACCGTCATCTCACTCACGTCCTTTGTGATTGCGCTGATCTTGCTGTGGGCCTACTATTTCACCCATCAGAAGCAAGCTATGTTCAACGAAATTCCAACGGTTGGTATCTCGTCATGGTCCGTTTTCGTTTTCTAACGCTTTCTTTTCCCCTCCCACACATAGGTTGAACCGGACATTTCGAGCTCGTCCACCAACATTTCCAACCGGCCGATTGACCTCAAGGACATCAAAGCCCGTGGACGATTCGGTGTGGTATGGCGCGCACAGCTGGGTAACCAGGAGGTGGCGGTTAAGATTTTCCCCATGCAGGAGCGCCAGTCGTGGATCACCGAGCAGGACATTTTCAAGGTAGCTTCATCATTCAGGACAGTACCTTTCCTAAACGCACGCACGCTAACGCCATTGGCATCCTCACCCCGTTTCTAGCTGCCTCGTATGAACCACCCCAACATTCTGGAGTTTATCGGCTGCGAAAAGCGTGTCGACATGGCCAGCACGGACTTCTGGCTCATCACGGCCTACTGTGAAAATGGGTCGTTGTGTGATTTTCTGAAGGCACACACCGTCAGCTGGACAGACCTATGCAAGATTGCCAGTACGATGGCGCGTGGTCTTACGCACCTGCACGAGGAGGTACAGGGTACGCGCACCGACGGTCTCAAACCCTCGATAGCCCACCGTGATTTCAAGAGCAAAAACGTGCTGCTCAAGGCGGATCTTACTGCGTGCATCGCTGATTTCGGCTTGGCCCTAGTATTCACACCAGGTTAGTTAAATTTCCTTTACAATCCTTGCACTACTTCCATGATAAACACTTCCGGAGCTCGGGTCAAGAAGCCTTATTGTGTTTGCATCTCCAACGTCAATCAAAACCTCGTTTGAATCGTTGTGGTCGGTTTTCGCTTCACTTTAAACTTGTGCCATGTTTTAAATCCTTGGATTGGATATTTTCGTTTGTTCTCAACGCTTTTTCCCCTCCATGTTACTCCTCTAACATTTGTCGCCCGTAGGAAAATCGTGCGGTGATACGCACGGACAGGTCGGTACGCGCCGCTACATGGCACCGGAGGTGCTCGAGGGAGCGATCAATTTCACCCGGGACGCATTCCTGCGCATCGACGTGTACGCGTGTGGGCTCGTCCTGTGGGAGCTGGTATCACGCTGCACCGTTCACGGCGGCCCAGTCGACGAGTACCGATTGCCATTCGAAACCGAGCTTGGCCCCCACCCGACGCTGGAGGAAATGCAGGAAAACGTGGTGACGAAGAAATTGCGCCCGAGCATCTTTGATCCCTGGCGAAACCATGCGGTGAGTAAAATTCAATGCAATACCATTTCAATTCTATGTATCAACGCCTTCAATCTCGCGTACCACAATTCACAGGGCCTGAATGCAATCTGTGAAACGATGGAGGACTGCTGGGATCACGATGCCGAGGCCCGGCTGTCATCTTCCTGCGTGCTCGAGCGGCTCTCGCAGTACGCCCGGTTTCCAACACGCCAATTTTTCGTCGCCACCAACACCACCAACGAGCTGCCGACGAAGATAGCGTCCGAGAGCGTGTGAAAGCTTAAGCCGCTCTCGTACGCTGCAGGGGAACGGGTGCGGACGGATGTGTCCCTCCCTTGCCGAGTTCCGTCCGGACAGGAAACATTGCCAAGAATTGCGTGGGACAGCACGAATATATTGCGATACTGAGAATCGAGGATAGGACGGAGGACGGATCACCGTTGCTTTTATGCGCATTGGAAGCAGTGAGGTGAAAGCAATTGATCGGACCAGAATGCGTTCTGGCGAGGTGAGAAGTATTTGTGACCCCTGATTTTTTAAACGATAGAAAACAATTTTGACATAGACACATTACATTTTCTACGATATGTATGTGGTATGTATATAACGCAGCGATCGTCATGTACATACTATATGTAAAATATCATCTTCATTAAACTTTAATACTACATAAATGTATCTTAATATATAATTATGTTTTCAAAAAACGTTATAAATTTATTATACTCTCATTAAACCTAACCTAAACTAAACTTAATCTAACTTTGAATAATAAATCGCTTAACTGGACCTGCTCGCTCGGAGGTTCGAATCAAAAAGGGCCGATCGTGGTCTGTCGATGTCCCAGCTAGCTTCGCCGCGCGTGGCATTGTTGCCAGTAACGACAATTAGTTTACTAACCATAGGCTACTTATACCAGTTTATAATTATATGGATGGGTAGAATAACTCGATAAAGTGGCATGCGCTACGGGGGCAAACCCCGAAGCAGTGACACCCAATGTATATTGTTTTGGCTAGGCTGGTTGGAGTGCACCCTCCATGGTTGTGTTTGTTCTGATGTTCAGCATGGACGGTATTAAGATTCATTTCCGCACGTACCTAGTTCCGGTAGCCACAGCCAGTAGTGCAAAGCCGAGCTGGAGAGCTTTTTCTACGTTTGTATATAAGCTCGCGAGGTACGTAAATTGGTACAAGTAACTTATGTTTAAGAATGCAAGCCAACTGTTGAGCTGAAAGCAACAGATCCTTTCCACTCGTCGCTTACAACGACCATCTTCCCGGTCCCTTTCTATAGTGATACGAACGAATAATATATGTACTGTTGTTACATTGGCATGTTCCACCACTATATTCACTCTTAGTTCACGAGATGACGACGAGCAACAATGCCGTTTATCGATTGCTTTTATTATATTTTACTAAGTGTATCCGGGGAGCTATTTCAGCTCGCAACCGAGCAAACTGCCGCGGTTTCCATCGCCGCAAGCGTTAGCTTGATGAACAGAGCTTAAAAGAGCAGTATGGTTACATTATTTAGAAGCATATAACAATTGTTTATCCCACCAGCACACACACACCCCCGCACACGTGCACGATTCATCCGCAAATCCTTTCACACTAAATTCCGACATTTTCTACACGTGTCTTAGCCCATTTCTCAATAACAACTAATCTTTAGGCTTAACTTTCCCGCGTATACGAACCCCGGGTGGAACGATTTAGGATTTGGTAGCTATTTGTTTGGTGGGGTTTGGTTGGCGCGGGGCGGACGTTAGTCGGGGTACTGGCGTGGTTTTTTTTTTTTAATGAACGAATGAAGTCTTCCCGTTAGGACGTTTTCTTTGGCACCCCCTGTTCTCGTCTCGGCTGACGCAAAGACGGCCGGACAATTCAGGGTCACCAGCATGTACGGAATAACGCAAAACAAATCAAAATAAAATCATCGGCCAATGCGAAAAAAGCGGCACGTGTCGAAATACCAACTGTGCCAGCAAATGAGACTTACAAGGTAGATAGTTAGATAAGTGGATAAAGAGAAAGAAAGAGAGCCAGGGAGAGAAGGAGAGGAAAAAGAGAAATAATATTTGCAAAATTTAGAATACATAAACGTAAGTCGAGTAAAACCCAGCAGCATATTCGACATATTTGGAAGGCAATTTCATATGAGAGAAAATTACAGTTAAAAGCGGAAGAGATGTCTATTTTAACGGTACGATTGATTTATATGTCAGGTTGTTGTATTTCGTAACGACATGGCACTTAAAGAAATGAACAAGTAATTATGGAAATAAAACAAACATAAACAAAATATGGGACAGACTTACTGGTAATTTCTGCTTGTTACACATACACATTTTATCCCTGAGCTAAATTTTGGTAGTTTATAAGGATGATTTTTCCAAATAAGAGATTCGAACAAGACTCAGCGGGAATCCGAATCAAATGCATGTTCCAACAGGAAGTGCATACAGTTCAATCCCTTTTCAGTACTTTCTTTCGCTTGCTCGGGTGGGAACCATTAATGAATGTATTTCCTCAAAGATTACTGCTTACTCAGGCTTCGTCACGGATCTCAAACAACTCCAGAATACATCTTAACACGTTAACCGCCATATCAGTCCCATGGACGACCAGAGTGACGGTGAAGTTTCCCTTCACGCCACGTTGACCCCTATGGATTGACGAATTCATGAGTCGCGTCGGTCCACCAGTGTCGGTCCGCCAGTGTCGGTCCGCCAGTGTCGGTCCGCGAGTGTCGGTCCGCCAGTGTCGGTCCTCCAGTGTGCTTCATTTTGATGCACTCACTTCGTTTCTTTCTTTCCACTTCGTTTTACTTTACCTTCGTTTTATTTTACCGGTGCCGCGACAACAACGCGACCTTTTCTCGTCGCGCCAATGTTGCTACCGATAACGGTAAAGTTAAACTTAATAAGCCCAAACTGGTTCCTAACGATGCCAAACGAAAACCGTGCGCGTGCAATTGACTGCCTACTACCAACAAAGAGCAGCTTGATGCCGACGAATTGGCCCTGAAAACAGTGTAAAGTTGTAAAGATAACTGAAGGCACTCATAAGCGTTTATTCATAATTTTTAATGTTATTGTATACATATGATTGTATAGATAGTTTTCTAATTTATTTATGTATCCGTTGATCCATTTCAGTGTATTTAAGTGATGTTTGTGAGGAAACAAAGATGAAAAGGAGATAACAAAGTGTCGTGAGCTACTTTTGGTCAGTCTCAAAGTTTAAGCTTCTTCTGTTACTAAGGAAGTATGCATGTTTTGCATGGTTTTGAAGATGAAAACAACTGTTGATGGGAGTTCTTTAGCAATCGATCGTTTCAAGTATGGTGAGTGATTGCTGATTGCTACTATTTGTCATGTGAGACGAATTGCTGCATTTGTTTTCGAAGCAGTTATGTCCGCATATACATATTACAATTTAATTATTTACTGTCACTTTAAATTCATATATCATGAAATGAAGTACTTGTACTTGAAGAAACGTCGTAATTAGTTTGTAAAATGTATTTAACTCTAGAATACGCTGCTTTGGAGCAGTAGATCTGATCGCTCTTTTCCAAGCCGCTATCGCGTCAGTTTTGAATTTATTCTGATCTGTAAAAGGTTGTTGTGTAGTACATTAACATATTTTATTTAATTTATCACTCCAAGTTGGCCTGTATATGCAGATTTTTTAAATTTAAAACTAACCCGCATTAAGATAATCACAATTACTATCCATAACTGTCATAACTAAAATGGGAAAAATTTCTTGGAAGTGCACTTACTTTACGAACCGAGGAACTGAAGTCCACTAGGTTTCCTAAACCATTATATGTTTTATGTTCTTTTGCATAACTGCTGCTTTTAGTGGGCACACATAATTCTTCTATTCTTCTATTTGCAAACTGCCCATGGCGCAGCGGTAGCGCGAAGAAACACCACACCACAGGTGTGGGATCGAATCTCAAGTCTGGCACCCTCCGGTATTACGAACGGCTGACCACCGATCTATAATATGCCGTCTTTCGGTCACACAAACTCTCTTCGGAGAGAGGCCTTGTCCCACTAGGGGATGTCGTGGCACATAAAAAAAAAAAAAAAATTGCAAACTATATTTCTTTGACGAACACGTACACATTAAAACTCCGATTTACCTTAAACTAAACGGTACAAACTGCCTTACGCAAACGGACGCCACGCGCGGCTCGTCCGTGCCCGATACGATCGCGCTTCCCGGTCGAAGTGTCCGACCGTCGAATGATACACATTGTCCTCGATGGATAGCAGGCACCCACATCAGCTGAAAACAGTAAGTTATCAGTCAGTGGCCAGTTCTTCGGGATCCAACACAAGGCTTCGGACCTAAGGTCTCGCGTTATGGCATACACATCTAACGTATCCAGTAAGACAAGGCAATGTATATAAATGCAAATTAGCTTGTGCTCATATATACATTGGGTGTAACGACTATTGGCCGGTGTCTCCAAACCAAACAGAAGAGAACTTGTCTGTTAGGGGGGATAAGACTAATAGTTAGACCATTGTGAACTATTGTAAACCTCACGAGTTTCACTTTCACTACTCACAGGACGAAACGTTGTCAATGTAGACACATTTTAAGTTCATCAGCGTAGAGTAAAATCCTGGAGCCGATCCGCTGGGCAATACTGTTGAGTCAAATATTAAATAGAGCTCCTGAGTAGTCGGTAAGAGCAGGACAGAATTCAGCTCCGAAATTCACAAAAATCTGGCGTTTTTTTACGGAAAGGAAAAATTTTATCACCGCGTTTTGAACAGGCCAACTTATTTTTGCAGTCATTGGTAATATGTCCACTTATTAGATATCTTAATTTTTTGCAATTTCTAATCCAGATTATGGCGATTAAGCAAATTTCAAATTGAGACATTTTTTTAACAATGCTTGCTTCCTGAATTGTCCCCTTTTTTCATTTTGGTCAGCCTACCTATAAGATTCAACGCTTCCTTAATGTGATGAAATCCACCTTTGAATGCTGTTACAGTATCAGCCCTGGTAAGACCATCTTATATCGATAATCCTGTTCATGAGAATTGGATTCTGATTTCCTTTTGATTTCAATTGCTCTGTAAAATTATTCCCCCGATGGGGAATCGGGAACCGGAACAACCGGGAAGCAACGCATACACCCGACGCTAGGTTGGTTGGTGCACGACCCGATCACATCGAATGAACGCGGTGTCTGATTGGAAACAATTCTGGGAATCTTTATTTTAAAAAATCTCAGTTTCAAAGTCCCTTGACGAGACGAAGCAATAACGTCAATGGCAGTCAAACGATGCACACATCGGCCAACTCGTCGTCGTATGGATTCTTCCTACATGTTGGTTTAATGTGCTTTCTTCTCCTCCTTCTTCTTGGCCGCGAGACGAAGACTGCGACGCTGGGTGTGGATTTCTTTATCCTGGTAATGCCCCTTGGAAGCAGAGGACTGTAACGACCTTTTTTTGTTTTAGTACCGGTGCGTCCGGCGTTTTTAACTGGACGCCGGAGTTTTCTTGCGGCGGTTGGCTTTTTTCCATTTATGGGCCCATCTCTTGCTTCGTGGATGTTGTGGCGCTCATGTCGATTAATGTTGCAATTCGTACACTTTTATTAGTTGATTTGGTTCATAATAAGCATTCTCTAGTAAGAAAAAATCACTTAAAGCCTGTCCCATAGTAAATTGAGTCAAAGAAAGCGCGCTACTGTGGCGCCTCTAGTGGCGTCAGCCAAAAACAAATATTTTTAGTAGTATTAGTAAATAGTAACAATGAAGTTGTGAAAGTGAGAAACCTGTACTATTGTTTTTCGCTAAATGCCGTATAATGGAAATTGAACGACCAAAAATGATCCGCACAAAATACTCTAGCACCAAGACAACTGAGCAAATTGAATAGACCGGGAACCCATTAAAAAAAAACAAAAAAATGAAAAGTATGTTTCTTTGGTGGCTGTTCTTCTAAATTAACGTATTTTGTTTTTGGTTTTGCATTAGCGCCTGTATCGTGGAAGGGTACACCGTTTTCGCAACTTCCGTTCACTTCCTCTTGCCAAGAACATCTCTAACTGTTACACCACTTTGCCTAAGACAAAGTTTTGTGATTGCCCAGTATTTTTCATAGGGACGAAATTCTGAAAAATTTGGTTTTGGTACAAAATATATCTTATTGGCCCTGTACCACTGTAAGACAACCTTAGAATAATGGCACGTCGAAAAATCGGCAAAAAAAAAATGTGAATTTATATGAACAGGGAACACGTAAATAGTTAAAACCTATTTTTATGACAACATTTACTAAATATATTACAAGCACAGCGTCAAACTACCTGCTTCACGTATACGGCGCATAGGGTTTGAACTCCCTTAGATTTCTCGCTTGTTTAATCTCTCTCGGCATCCTATTGTACCATTGTACTCCTTTAAAAAACAACGAATTTCGGGCGTTGCCAGACAGATAGCTGGGAAGTCTTGGCTCACCGGCATTACGAGTATGATACCGATGCACGTCAGACCCAACCACTACCCTTTCCCCCAAATACGTTGGTACCAGGCCTTTCAAAATTTTGTACACAAAGACTACAGTTTGGAACACTATCCGCTGCTTGACCGACATCCACTGTACGACGTCGAGCATAACAACCGAAGGAGTATACCAGCCGCAACTCAAAATCATTCGCATGACTCTGTTTTGGAACCTCTGCAGTCTCTGTAACTGTGTTTGATTGCCGAGAAATAAAATTAATGCACAGAAATCAAAGTGTGGTGCTATTAACGATTTGTAGAGCTGAAATGTTCCGAAAAAAATAAGATTGTTGCCCAATCTACTAATCACACCACACTTTTTTGCCACTTTTGAGGTGACATTGTCAATTTTTTTTTCCTAGATATTTTATCTGGGAGATTCTGTCGATTGGTTCCTAATTGATGACAATAGCTGATTGATCAGTAATTTGTCTCGAAGACAATACCATGAATTGGTCTTCTTGATGTTTAAGGCCAATTTCTTGTATTTTAACCAACCATCTAAATCGACATTCAAAAGTTCCTTGGCCTGTTTTAAATCTTTCCGCGAGACAAACAAGACTGTATCGTCCGCAAAAAGATTGATTTCGCATGACTGTAACACCTTTTTCATGTCGTTTATATACATAATAAACAACACTGGCCCAAGAACACTTCCTTGTGGAACCCTAAGGATGTTTTCGATAGGGTTTGAACAACAGTTCATGAAAATTGTTCGTTGCGTTCTTCCACTGAGATAAGATGCGAACCATTCGAACTCAACTCCATCGATACCGAACCTTTTGATTGTTTCCAATAACAAAGGTCGCGATATCGTTTCAAACGCCCGTTTCAAATCCAAGAACACTGCAACAATCGGTTGTTTTCGCTCCATTAACTCCTTCCACTTAGCTAATAAAAGGTACAGCGCATTCATTCACAAGAATGTCCTTCTCTATTCCCGACTGTTCCTCCACCAGCATGTTATTCCTGTCAAGATACTGGACAAGTTGTTGTTTGACAACAAGTTCCAACACCTTTTCAAGTATATGAAGCATGTTAATCGGACGAAACTCCTCCGCATTGGTGGCTCCTGACACTTTAGGAATTGGCACTACTGGAGACTCCCTCCACGAGTCAGGAAAAATACCCTCCTCCAATAATTGGTTGATCAGTGAAAGAAGGACCCCCCCATGGAAATGGAAACAGTCACGCAGTACCTGAGCATTCACTTTGCTAATTCCAGCCTTGTTCTCTAAGCTAAAACAAATCGATTTGAGCTTTTCAATCGATATTGGTTCGAACTTGAATTGTTGTCCTGGGTTACTATTTGGTCTCAATGTCAAAGGTTCAGCCACGGAAGGAATACTTTGATGAATAGAGTTGACACTATCAACAAAAAAAGTGTTAAATGTTTCAGCAATGGTGTTTTCCTCAAAAATGGCACATCCTTCAAATGTTACACTTAAACCAGGCTTATCCTCTGGCTTTATCATAGACTTGAGGACTTTCCACAGTCCCCTGCTATTACCTTGGTGGTCCCTGATCTGGTTGCTAAAAAACTGTTGCCTTGTTTCTTTCAGACGTTGTGTATATTCATTCCTCAAAGCGGTGTATTCCCACTACTGCTGAGAAATGTTTGTCCTTAAGAACTTTGCATAGGCACAGTCCCTCCTGCTCCTAAGCATTGCTAGATCTGTGTTATACCACTTGTTTGAATCCCTAAAGGCCATAGTTCGATCCACTGTAAAGGTTTTCATGGCGTTTTCCAGAGTAACCCACAATACTTTAGCCCAGGGATGTCAAACATGCGGCCCGCGAGAACATTGGGTGCGGCCCGCGACCCCTTTGAAACAATACATCGAAAGTTTAGATCCTTGAGTATTGGCTTTCCTTTCAATAGCAAATTATTTAATGTAAATCGTTTCACGAACTTCGAATTGCAAAAGAAATGAACGAATGTCAATTTAAACAATTTCAATAAGAAAGTTATAAGCAACTTTGATCCACTTCACGCCGACATGTAGCGGTTGACAACAGCAAAGGTTTTACACAGATTTTTCTAGGCAAGTGGATAAATAGTGCTTATAGGAAACAAATGTGATGAACTACAAGACCATTCCAAACAAAATAACAGATGCGGATCAATAAGCCATGGTAATTATATACCTTAACTTTTCTAAAATCTTTACAAATACACAATAGTGTTGAAGTGCAACATATATTTCAATAAACTTGATTTGAATTCGTTAAAATTTGGCAAACGATTGAGCGACAAACCCTCTCTTTTACTCAAAATTTGTAAATTTTATAAGAAGTAATATAATATGAAAAAAATTGAAAATGTAAAACATGATTGACAGTTAAGATAAAACCACATTGATAAGAACATATTTTCATCAATCCAATCAATTATATGGTTTGGCCCGCGAACCTGTTTTGGGAGGAAATGTGGCCCGCGAACCTATTTTGGCAGGAAATGCGGCCCGCGAGGTGAAACGAGTTTGACATCACTGCTTTAGCCGTTTCGTTAAAACCAGAAATTGTACTCTGCAAACCCTCTCTAACGAAATTACAAAGAGATGGTTTGGAGTATCCGGTCAAATAAGAAATACGTTTTTGGACTATGTTGGAATGCTCATTACGAAGGCTCAACCCTAGAGTCTCGTGGTCAGTTATCTTGAGAGCCGACACCGTAGCAACTGACAAAGACTCAACATTGCAGTACACAGATCAATCAGGGTTCTACTCAGCCTCGTGATGCGATTCGGCTGGTTAACCAGTTGTTTCAAGTTGACTGCTTCCATTGCTCTTTTTAACACTAGAATACATTGCTTTGGAAACTTGCCCGAATGCTTTTTAGGGGTCATTTGAGCCCTATTTTGAAAACGCTATAACTTCACTATTTTTGAAGATTTTTCAAATCCGTAAACTGTTACGTTTTAGTATATTTATTGACTATCTTTGGGCGTTTTTAGTTTTTTGATGTACCACTTCACCATTCCGCTGGCTCGGTGTATAGCAAAAAAGATCGATATGAGTCGAATTTTAATCCTTTTCAATTTTTATTCTTTCAAAATGTATAATGTAAATTTAGAAAACAAAGTGTGCGCTATGATGTTGATATATTAGGCCACCTTTGAAAAATAATATCATATTTTTTAGTTAACAAATAACGCCACAACTTGATCTTAAAGATGTGGATTTTAACATTTTCCATAGGAAGTTTCCGTTCTGCGCTTTGTTCCGTTATTCCGTATGCGAGCGTTTCGAAGCGTTATGCGTGATGCGTTACTATGGGAATTGGCGTTATTTTTAATCTTTGCGGCCAATTTATGGAGTCATTTGTAATGGCAAAAATATGATTTTATTTTTTAAATGTTGCTCACCATACTAACTTTCTAGCGCACACTTTTTTTTCTAGGTTTAATTCAAAGATTTTGATTGAATAAAAGCTGAAAAAAACGCAATTTCGACCGTTTTTGCTATACACCGAGCTTGCGGAATTATGAAGAAATGCATCGAAAAACCAAAAACGCCAAAAGATAATCAACAAATATACTAAAAAGTGACAGTTTACGGATTTGAAAAATCTTCAAAAATAGTGAAGTTATAGCGTTTTACAAGTAGGGGTCAAAATGACCCCTAAAAAGCATTCTAGGTATAGTCAAGTTGGTTCTCGGAACTGGTCGAACAGAAAAATCTGAAATTTTTGTTTTAGATATAATTTTGGATTTTATGAAAGCCTTGTTTTTTTTTTGTAAAAATATTCAGCCGTTTACGAGATATTAAAATCGAAAATTGCGTTGGGGTCAAAATGATCCCAATTTGGATTCTAGTGTTAAGGGAACCGACTTTTCAGTGTTCAACCAATCGATATTTAACACGTTGCGTACCGCGTCACCCAAATATGGGTGACGGCAGTTTTAGTACAAAAAAGTTTTTGACCTATAAATAAATGAAAATGCAACATAAAAATTATTGTAATATTTTATATAAATATTTTGGGAAGCTAAGTTTTTGCTTGGCCTTCGAAAACAATCGGTTTAACAAATATTATAAACAAATTGTAATTAGAAAAATTGTACTAAAAATTGTGCTAAAACGCTTGGTACGCAACGTGTTAAGTCACCAACCACAATATTACGTTTATTGAAATCGATGAATCTGTTCAGCCACCCGTCCAAAACACCTACGAACCCAGAGTCACTAGAACTAGGTGAATGATAAACAACTCCATAGTTCGCCGCTGTCACACTGCGAGCTACCGCAATACCAAAAAACCAGTTGCCTTCTTTCATTTCATTTAAAGGGCACGGTAAACGAAGCGTAATCGCTGGTCTCTCGTGTATCGTCGATATTCAGGCCAAGCGTCATCTTTGCTTTGTTTATGTTTTGCGATTTGGTAAAAATGGCAACATTTGTTGAAGCTACTGCTATTATTTTGTTGTTTATTGTAATAAATACAAAAACTACGCTAAATAATCATAGAAATTTGATAACTAATCACGGATGAATGAACTATTGATTCGTTTGTTTACGTTCTGACAAGATTACGCATGCGATTATAGGGTAGGTGAGCCAAAATTCTTTTTGACAGATTGACCAGCAGAATACCACGATGACGCTAGCGATTACGCTTCGTTTCCCGTCCCCTTTAAGGGGATAAAACATTGAATACAACCGGGTCTCTGGCATATATTGTAACTCCTCCAGTATGTCGCGAGTTTGACAAACAAGATTCGACACGGTATCCTGGTATGTGAAACTTCAACTTCCGTGATATGTGTTTCGTTAACTAGAACCATCAGTTTAACTTTTTCTACTGTCGTACGCGGGTCCGCGAAAGCCGAGCGGTAGCGCCGGTTAGAAAATCGGCCCATGAGCGCCGGGGCTCAACACCTCGACGGCGTGGGTTCGAATCCCAACCGAGACCGGATCCTCCCCTGTACGAGAGGACTGACTATCCATGTACAACAGGGAAACAAGTCTCGTAAGCCCTTAAACGGCAGGCATGACCAAGAGGTCGTTACGCCAAGAAGAAGAAGAAGAAGAAGAAGAAGAAGAAGAAGAAGTTCTACTTGTAGAGGATACCACCCAAAGTCAATTGATTTTGGTAGTCTGGAGGCCTTAAACGTTATTATTGCCATTTTCGTGTTAACGATCTTCTCCTCACTGTCTTTTCGTTTTATGATGGTTACCTGCCACGCTTTTTGTTCTCTTAAACCTTCGAGGATTTCTTCGGGATCAACTAAACTCGTTCGAAAATACCTGTCGGAGCTCGACGGTCGGCTCCGAAAAAGAGTAAACCCCTGGTCGCAGCTTCGCGCAACCGCATGCGGTTGCGTTTTTTCCCATGGGAGAGATAGGAGCTGTCATGGGCTGTCACCGCAGACGCAAGACCTTGCGGTTTCTGTACTAAAAAATCAAACGAGTTTGATTCTTGCCGCAGACTCTTGCGTTTTTATATGTCAACAGTAAATATTGTACCTAGTAGACTTTAATGAGATTGTATGCTCATATAAGTGGTATATTCAAACATTAAAGTATTATTTTTGCCAAAAAATTGTGCTCGTTTGACAGATCAAAAACGCAACCATATGCATGGTTGCGGAAAGCTGTGACCACAGGTTGTAGGTGCAGTTCGAATGTGATTTTAGTACAGAACTCTACAACCGCATGTCAGATTGTTCATTTGTGTAACGCCATTTCATGAAAATAAATGTCACATTAGGAATAGAATCCGTGAGAGCTGTCAAGTAGTTAGCTTAGATGCTTTCCGGTTGTGAAACAGACGCCAATTGGTCGTACTAGGGAAGAAATGCGAGCTTGTCCGGATACATTTTTCGGTTTCGTGAAACAATTTTTTTCTATAAAGCAAAGTGCTGGAATGCCGTTGATTAAAACCGTAATAAATCTGCCGCATCGAGAATGAGACAAACCATGGTACGTAGATCTATTCCCGTTCACTGTATGACTCCTCTGTATGGCATGTAAAAACAACGAATGAATGAGATTAAGTGATGCAGCAACTTGCAGTAGAAGTTAGTTCTATGTGAGTGAACAAATCATTCTCAATTATATATTTTTCCTTCTATTTCTAGCGTAGAGAGATTGTTGGCGCAGAGTGAAAAGCATAAAAGATAAAATGGAGATATTTGCGAAAATGAATACTTCAAAACCTACTCCATTCCCACTGCACGATGGCAGTGCCTATATGATGAAAACATTAAAAGGAGCTGTATTTTGTGAACATTTGAATACTCCAGAAAGAATGCATAGTGTGGTATGTTGTGTACAGTTAATCTGTTTGAACATAATGCTAAATAAGTCTTCTGATTAATTGGAAGTAAGTATTATACAATTGATCAATTTTGTCAACAAGTGACAATTAATCTCCCATGCCTGTTATATAAAGTTGTAAAGATAATTGAAGGCACTCATAAGCGTTTATTCATAATTTTTAATGTTGTTGTATATATGATTGTATAGATAGTTTTCTAATTTATTTATGTATCCGTTTATCCATTTCAGTGTATTTAAGTGATGTTTGTGAGGAAACAAAGATGAAAAGGAGCTAACAAAGTGTCGTGAGCTACTTTTGGTCAGTCTCAAAGTTTAAGCTTCTTCTGTTACTAAGTAAGTATGCATGTTTTGCATGGTTTTGAAGATGAAAACAACTGTTGATGGGAGTTTTTTAGCAATCGATCGTTTCAAGTATGGTGAGTATCCTCCTCCCGATTGCTACTATTTGTCATGTGAGACGAATTGCTGCATTTGTTTTCGAAGCAGTTATGTCCGCATATACATATTACAATTTAATTATTTACTGTCACTTTAAATTCATATACCATGAAATGAAGTACTTGTACTTGAAGAAACGTCGTAATTAGTTTGTAAAATGTATTTAACTCTAGAATACGCTGCTTTGGAGCAGTAGATCTGATCGCTCTTTTCCAAGCCGCTATCGCGTCAGTTTTGAATTTTTTCTGATCTGTAAAAGGTTGTTGTGTAGTACATTAACATATTTTATTTAATTTATCCCTCCAAGTTGGCCTGTATATGCGGATTTTTTAAATTTAAAACTAACCCGCTCTAAGATAATCACAATTACTATCCATATCTGTCATAACTAAAACGGGAAAAATTTCTTGGAAGTGCACTTACTTTACGAACCGATGAACTGAAGTCCACTAGGTTTCCTAAACCATTATATGTTTTATGTTCTTTCGCATAACTGCTGCTTTTAGTGGGCACACATAATTATCTTCTATTTGCAAACTATATTTCTTTGACGAACACGTACACATTAAAACTCCGATTTTTTACCTTAAACTAAACGGTACAAACTGCCTTACGCAAACGGACGTCACGCGCGGCTCGTCCGTGCCCGATACGATCGCGCTTCCCGGTCGAAGTGTCCGACCGTCGAATGATACACATTGTCCTCGATGGATAGCAGGCACCCACATCAGCTGAAAACAGTAAGTTATCAGTAAGTGGCCAGTTCTTCGGGATCCAACACAAGGCTCCGGACCTAAGGTCTCGCGTTATGGCATACACATCTAACGTATCCAGTAAGACAAGGCAATGTATATAAATGCAAATTAGCTTGTGCTCATATATACATTGGGTGTAACTACTATTGGCCAGTGTCTCCAAACCAAACAGAAGAGAACTTGTCTGTTAGGGGGGATAAGACTAATACTTAGACCATTGTGAACGATTGTAAACCTCACGAGTTTCACTTTCACTACTCACAGGACGAAACGTTGTCAATGTAGACACATTTTAAGTTCATCAGCGTAGAGTAAAATCCTGGAGCCTGCAATACTGATCCGCTGGGCAATACTGTTGAGTCAAATATTAAATAGAGCTCCTGAGTAGTCGGTAAAAGCAGGACAGAATTCAGCTCCGAAATTCACAAAAATCTGGCTTTCCGTAAGGAAAGCGTTTTTTTACGGAAAGGAAAAAATTTATCACCGCATTTTGAACAGGCCAACTTATTTTTGCAGTCATTGGTAATATGTCCACTTATTAGATATCTTAATTTTTTGCAATTTCTAATCCAGATTATGGCTATTAAGCAAATTTCAAATTGAGACATTTTTTTAACAATGCTTGCTTCCTGAATTGTCCCCTTTTTTCATTTTGGTCATCCTACCTATAAGATTCAACGCTTCCTTAATGTGATGAAATCCACCTTTGAATGCTGTTACAGTATCAGCCCTGGTAAGACTATCTTATATCGATAATCCTGTTCATGAGAATTGGATTCTGATTTCCTTTTGATTTCAATTGCTCTGTAAAATTATTCCCCCGATGGGGAATCGGGAACCGGAACAACCGGGAAGCAACACATACACCCGACGCTAGGTTGGTTGGTGCACGACCCGATCACATCGAATGAACGGTGTCTGATTGGAAACAATTCTGGGAATCTTTATTTTAAAAAATCTCAGTTTCAAAGTCCCTTGACGAGACGAAGCAATAACGTCAATGGCAGTCAAACGATGCACACATCGGCCAACTCGTCGTCGTATGGATTCTTCCTACATGTTGGTTTAATGTGCTTTCTTCTCCTCCTTCTTCTTGGCCGCGAGACGAAGACTGCGACGCTGGGTGTGGATTTCTTTATCCTGGTAATGCCCCTTGGAAGCAGAAGACTGTATAATGACCTTTTTTTGTTTTAGTACCGGTGCGTCCGGCGTTTTTAACTGGACGCCGGAGTTTTCTTGCGGCGGTTTGCCTTTTTTCGTGGATTCCATTTATGGGCCCATCTCTTGCTTCGTGGATGTTGTGGCGCTCATGTCGATTAATGTTGCAATTCGTACACTTTTATTAGTTGATTTGGTTCATAATAAGCATTCTCTAGTACGAAAAGTTCACTTAAAGCCTGTCCCATAGTAAATTGAGTCAAAGAAAGCGCGCTACTGTGGCGCCTCTAGTGGCGTCAGCCAAAAACAAATATTTTTAGTAGTATTAGTAAATAGTAACAATGAAGTTGTGAAAGTGAGAAACCTGTACTATTGTTTTTCGCTAAATGCCGTATAATGGAAATTGAACGACCAAAAATGATCCGCACAAAATACTCTAGCAAGAAGACAACTGAGCAAATTGAATAGACCGGGAACCCATTAAAAAAAAAACAAAAAAATGAAAGGTATGTTTCTTTGGTGGCTGTTCTTCTAAATTAACGTATTTTGTTTTTGGTTTTGCATTAGCGCCTGTATCGTGGAAGGGTACACCGTTTTCGCAACTTCCGTTCACTTCCTCTTGCCAAGAACATCTCTAACTGTTACACCACTTTGCCTAAGACAAAGTTTTGTGATTGCCCAGTATTTTTCATAGGGACGAAATTCTGAAAAAATTGGTTTTGGTACAAAATATATCTTATTGGCCCTGTACCACTGTAAGACAACCTTAGAATAATGGCACGTCGAAAAATCGGCAAAAAAAAATGTGAATTTATATGAACAGGGAACACGTAAATAGTTAAAACCTATTTTTATGACAACATTTACTAAATATATTACAAGCACAGCGTCAAACTACCTGCTTCACGTATACGGCGCATAGGGTTTGAACTCCCTTAGATTTCTCGCTTGTTTAATCTCTCTCGGCATCCTATTGTACCATTGTACTCCTTTAAAAAACAACGAATTTCGGGCGTTGCCAGACAGATAGCTGGGAAGTCTTGGCTCACCGGCATTACGAGTATGATACCGATGCACGTCAGACCCAACCACTACCCTTTCCCCCAAATACGTTGGTACCAGGCCTTTCAAAATTTTGTACACAAAGACTACAGTTTGGAAAACTATCCGCTGCTTGACCGACATCCACTGTACGACGTCGAGCATAACAACCGAAGGAGTATACCAGCCGCAACTCAAAATCATTCGCATGACTCTGTTTTGGAACCTCTGCAGTCTCTGTAACTGTGTTTGATTGCCGAGAAATAAAATTGATGCACAGAAATCAAAGTGTGGTGCTATTAACGATTTGTAGAGCTGAACTTTTCCGAAAAAATTCAGATTGTTGCCCAATCTACTAATCACACCACACTTTTTTGCCACTTTTGAGGTAACATTGTCAATATGAGGCCCAAAAGACAGTTTTTCGTCTAATATAACTCCCAGATATTTTATCTGGGAGACTCTGTCGATTGGTTCCTGATTGATGACAATAGCTGATTGGTCAGTAATTTGTCTCGAAGACAATACCATGAATTTGGTCTTCTTGATGTTTAAGGCCAATTTCTTGTATTTTAACCAACCATCTAAGGCATCTAAATCCATGGAAATGGAAACAGTCACGCAGTACCTGAGCATTCACTTTGCTAATTCCAGCCTTGTTCTCTAAGCTAAAACAAATCCATTTGAGCTTTTCAATCGATATTGGTTCGAACTTGAATTGTTGTCTTGGGTTACTATTTGGTCTCAATGTCAAAGGTTCAGCCACGGAAGGAATACTTTGATGAATAGAGTTGACACTATCAACAAAAAAAGTGTTAAATCTTTCAGCAATGGTGTTTTCCTCAAAAATGGCACATCCTTCAAATGTTACACTTAAACCAGGCTTATCCTCTGGCTTTATCATAGACTTGAGGACTTTCCACAGTCCCCTGCTATTACCTTGGTGGTTCCTGATCTGGTTGCTAAAAAACTGTTGCCTTGTTTCTTTCAGACGTTGTGTATATTCATTCCTCAAAGCGGTGTATTCCCACCACTGCTGAGAAATGTTTGTCCTTAAGAACTTTGCATAGGCACAGTCCCTCCTGCTCCTAAGCATTGCTAGATCTGTGTTATACCACTTGTTTGAATCCCTAAAGGCCATAGTTCGATCCACTGTAAAGGTTTTCATGGCGTTTTCCAGAGTAACCCACAATACTTTAGCCGTTTCGTTAAAACCAGAAATTGTACTCTGCAAACCCTCTCTAACGAAATTACAAAGAGATGGTTTGGACTATCCGGTCAAATAAGAAATACGTTTTTGGACTATGTTGGAATGCTCATTACGAAGGCTCAACCCTAGAGTCTCGTGGTCAGTTATCTTGAGAGCCGACACCGTAGCAACTGACAAAGACTCAAAATTGCAGTACACAGATCAATCAGGGTTCTACTCAGCCTCGTGATGCGATTCGGCTGGTTAACCAGTTGTTTCAAGTTGACTGCTTCCATTGCTCTTTTTAACACTAGAATACATTGCTTTGGAAACTTGCCCGAATGCTTTTTAAAGGGTCATTTGAGCCCTTTTTTGAAAACGCTATAACTTCACTATTTTTGAAGATTTTTCAAATCCGTAAACTATTACGTTTTAGTATATTTGTTGACTATCTTTTGGCGTTTTTAGTTTTTTGATGTACCACTTCACCATTCCGCTGGCTCGGTGTATAGCAAAAAAGATCGATATGAGTCGAATTTTAATCCTTTTCAACTTTTATTCTTTCAAAATGTATCATGTAAATTTAGAAAAAAAAGTGTGCGCTATGATGTTGATATATTAGGCCACCTTTGAAAAATAATATCATATTTTTTAGTTAACAAATAACGCCACAACTTGATCTCAAAGATGTGGATTTTAACATTTTCCATAGGAAGTTTCCGTTCTGCGCTTTGTTTCGTTATTCCGTACGCGAGCGTTTCGAAGCGTTATGCGTGATGCGTTACTATGGGAATTGGCGTTATTTTTAATCTTTGCGGCCAATTTATGGAGTCATTTGTAATGGCAAAAATATGATTTTATTTTTTAAATGTTGCTCAACATACTAACTTTCTAGCGCACACTTTTTTTTCTAGATTTAATTCAAAGATTTTGGTTGAATAAAAGCTGAAAAAAACGCAATTTCGACCGTTTTTGCTATACACCGAGCTTGCGGAATTATGAAGAAATGCATCGAAAAACCAAAAACGCCAAAAGATAATCAACAAATATACTAAAAAGTGACAGTTTACGGATTTGAAAAATCTTCAAAAATAGTGAAGTTATAGCGTTTTACAAGTAGGGGCCAAAATGACCCCTAAAAAGCATTCTAGGTATAGTCAAGTTGGTTCTCGGAACTGGTCGAACAGAAAAATCTGAAATTTTTGTTTTAGATATAATTTTGGATTTTATGAAAGCCTTGTTTTTTTTTTGTAAAAATATTCAGCCGTTTTCGAGATATTAAAATCGAAAATTGCGTTGGGGTCAAAATGACCCCAATTTGGATTCTAGTGTTAAGGGAACCGACTTTTCAGTGTTCAACCAATCGATATTTAAGTCACCAACCACAATATTACGTTTATTGAAATCGATGAATCTGTTCAGCCACCCGTCCAAAACACCTACGAACCCAGAGTCACTAGAACTAGGTGAATGATAAACAACTCCATAGTTCGCCGCTGTCACACTGCGAGCAACCGCAATACCAAAAAACCAGTTGCCTTCTTTCATTTCATTTAAAGGGCACGGTAAACGAAGCGTAATCGCTGGTCTCTCGTGTATCGTCGATATTCAGGCCAAGCGTCATCTTTGCTTTGTTTATGTTTTGCGATTTGGTAAAAATGGCAACATTTGTTGAAGCTACTGCTATTATTTTGTTGTTTATTGTAATAAATACAAAAACTACGCTAAATAATCATAGAAATTTGATAACTAATCACGGATGAATGAACTATTGATTCGTTTGTTTACGTTCTGACAAGATTACGCATGCGATTATAGGGTAGGTGAGCCAAAATTCTTTTTGACAGATTGACCAGCAGAATACCACGATTACGCTTCGTTTCCCGTCCCCTTAAAGGGGATAAAACATTGAATACAACCGGGTCTCTGGCATATATTGTAACTCCTCCAGTATGTCGCGAGTTTGACAAACAAGATTCGACACGGTATCCTGGTATGTGAAACTGATCAAAAGCTTCAACTTCCGTGATATGTGTTTCGTTAACTAGAACCATCAGTTTAACTTTTTCTACTGTCGTACGCGGGTCCGCGACAGCCGAGCGGTAGCGCCGGTTAGAAAATCGGCCCATGAGCGCCGGGGCTCACCACCTCGACGGCGTGGGTTCGAATCCCAACCGAGACCGGATCCTCCCCTGTACGAGAGGACTGACTATCCATGTACAACAGGGAAACAAGTCTCGTAAGCCCTTAAACGGCAGACATGACCAAGAGGTCGTTACGCCAAGAAGAAGAAGAAGAAGAAGAAAAAGAAGTTCTACTTGTAGAGGATACCACCCAAAGTCAATTGATTTTGGTAGTCTGGAGGCCTTAAACGTTATTATTGCCATTTTCGTGTTAACGATCTTCCCCTCACTGTCTTTTAGTTTTATGATGGTTACCTGCCACGCTTTTTGTTCTCTTAAACCTTCGAGGATTTCCTGTTCGGTCAGATGTTGTACATCAAAGCATCTTACGGTGCCTTTCACGACGGCGTGGGGTGTTCTGTCACTTTCACTTTCATTCACAATCCACCGCCGGGGTCGTGCACCCCATCGTTCCGTCTTCCTCACTTTCTTAAAGAACACTCCCTCAGTAGCCTTTTTTTTCGTGACTAAAAACTGTTTCACTGCCGATTAGTCTATCTTTTTTTTCTTCTTTAACTGGTCTTTCAAACGGGATCAACTGAACTCAAACGGACGTCACGCGCGGCTCGTCCGTGCCCGATACGATCGCGCTTCCCGGTCGAAGTGTCCGACCGTCGATGCACATTGTCCTCGATGGATAGCAGGCACCCACATCAGCTGAAAACAGTAAGTTATCAGTAAGTGGCCAGTTCTTCGGGATCCAACACAAGGCTCCGGACCTAAGGTCTCGCGTTATGGCATACACATCTAACGTATCCAGTAAGACAAGGCAATGTATATAAATGCAAATTAGCTTGTGCTCATATATACATTGGGTGTAACGACTATTGGCCAGTGTCTCCAAACCAAACAGAAGAGAACTTGTCTGTTAGGGGGGATAAGACTAATAGTTAGACCATTGTGAACGATTGTAAACCTCACGAGTTTCACTTTCACTACTCACAGGACGAAACGTTGTCAATGTAGACACATTTTAAGTTCATCAGCGTAGAGTAAAATCCTGGAGCCTGCAATACTGATCCGCTGGGCAATACTGTTGAGTCAAATATTAAATAGAGCTCCTGAGTAGTCGGTAAAAGCAGGACAGAATTCAGCTCCGAAATTCACAAAAATCTGGCTTTCCGTGAGGAAAGCGTTTTTTTTCGGAAAGGAAAAATTTTATCATCGCATTTTGAACAGGCCAACTTATTTTTGCAGTCATTGGTAATATGTCCACTTATTAGATATCTTAATTTTTTGCAATTTCTAATCCAGATTATGGCTATTAAGCAAATTTCAAATTGAGACATTTTTTTAACAATGCTTGCTTCCTGAATTGTCCCCTTTTTTCATTTTGGTCAGCCTACCTATAAGATTCAACGCTTCCTTAATGTGATGAAATCCACCTTTGAATGCTGTTACAGTATCAGCCCTGGTAAGACCATCTTATATCGATAATCCTGTTCATGAGAATTGGATTCTGATTTCCTTTTGATTTCAATTGCTCTGTAAAATTATTCCCCCGATGGGGAATCGGGAACCGGAACAACCGGGAAGCAACACATACACCCGACGCTAGGTTGGTTGGTGCACGACCCGATCACATCGAATGAACGGTGTCTGATTGGAAACAATTCTGGGAATCTTTATTTTAAAAAATCTCAGTTTCAAAGTCCCTTGACGAGACGAAGCAATAACGTCAATGGCAGTCAAACGATGCACACATCGGCCAACTCGTCGTCGTATGGATTCTTCCTACATGTTGGTTTAATGTGCTTTCTTCTCCTCCTTCTTCTTGGCCGCGAGACGAAGACTGCGACGCTGGGTGTGGATTTCTTTATCCTGGTAATGCCCCTTGGAAGCAGAGGACTGTATAACGACCTTTTTTTGTTTTAGTACCGGTGCGTCCGGCGTTTTTAACTGGACGCCGGAGTTTTCTTGCGGCGGTTTGCCTTTTTTCGTGGATTCCATTTATGGGCCCATCTCTTGCTTCGTGGATGTTGTGGCGCTCATGTCGATTAATGTTGCAATTCGTACACTTTTATTAGTTGATTTGGTTCATAATAAGCATTCTCTAGTACGAAAAGTTCACTTAAAGCCTGTCCCATAGTAAATTGAGTCAAAGAAAGCGCGCTACTGTGGCGCCTCTAGTGGCGTCAGCCAAAAACAAATATTTTTAGTAGTATTAGTAAATAGTAACAATGAAGTTGTGAAAGTGAGAAACCTGTACTATTGTTTTTCGCTAAATGCCGTATAATGGAAATTGAACGACCAAAAATGATCCGCACAAAATACTCTAGCACCAAGACAACTGAGCAAATTGAATAGACCGGGAACCCATTAAAAAAAAACAAAAAAATGAAAAGTATGTTTCTTTGGTGGCTGTTCTTCTAAATTAACGTATTTTGTTTTTGGTTTTGCATTAGCGCCTGTATCGTGGAAGGGTACACCGTTTTCGCAACTTCCGTTCACTTCCTCTTGCCAAGAACATCTCTAACTGTTACACCACTTTGCCTAAGACAAAGTTTTGTGATTGCCCAGTATTTTTCATAGGGACGAAATTCTGAAAAATTTGGTTTTGGTACAAAATAAATCTTATTGGCCCTGTACCACTGTAAGACAACCTTAGAATAATGGCACGTCGAAAAATCGGCAAAAAAAAATGTGAATTTATATGAACAGGGAACACGTAAATAGTTAAAACCTATTTTTATGACAAAGCTTATGTATAACTGTACAAAAGAAAAATACTTGAAATTTTTTTTGCTTTTATTATGGTTTCCAGGCCTTGTCAATCTGTCCACCGGCGCTCCAGTTATTTGTGCGGATTTATTTTTGGTTGTTTAATTTCCATTATACTGCATTCAGCGAAAAACAATAGTACAGGTCTGAAACTTTCACTACTTCATTGTTACTAGTTACTAATACTAATAAAAAAAAAATTATTTTCCGGCTGGCGAAGTTAGAGGCGCCACAGTAGCGCGCTTTCTTTGGCTCAATTTACCATGGGACAGGCTTTACCTTCGATAATACAGCAACGAAATACGTGGCCTAGGAAACGTAATCCTGCTTATTCAACAGCTGAAACGACAATGATTCGCTTTGAGCAGAATGGTACTTTTCCAAAGTAAATTAATGCTTACTTCGATCAAAATCGGGAGCGTTGCCTAGGCAACGTGCGAATTATCACCTACGCTGAGAACTTGTTGCAACGGGCTTAATAGCTTGGCGGGCAAATGTACTTAAATGTGTTTAATGATCATTTATTTCTATGTTTTAGTTAATGTTTCGTAGTATTCTTGGTTCAGATGATATGATTGATTCTGATAGTCAAATCATCATTATTTTTATGCTTGTACATGATAATTGCTCTTTAGATGCCAGTTACAGATTTTGGAAAAATCCAAGCCGTGTTTACCGCTTGATGTGAGCAACCAAATACAGGTGTAAAAATAAAGCTAAAAAAATGGTTTTATTATTTATGTGATCAAGATTGACCTCGGGGCCCCACTCGCACAGAGGTTCAGAGTCCAGTCATCTGGTTTGTCGTTTCATGAAACCAATTTTCAAAATTTCTTTTGCATATGAAAAAACGATAGTGTAATAAGAAATTTCCAGAATATTACTTATTTTAAAGCACAATTGCCGGAGATATCGTCCATGAAAGTTAGGCAAAGAGAAAAAAATAATATTTTCTTTCAAATATTTGCTTCGTATTGCATATTTAATTTTTAATATTTATAAAATATTTTCTCACGCATGTTGTACATTGTTGGAAAGGAAATTTTGTTGTCTATCTTCTAAAATTATGAAAAGTACCAACTTTACCAAATATACAAACTTTTTTCAAGAATAAATGAACAACTCACACAACATTTTCGCTTTATAATGTTTCATAAGGCAGTACATTTTTGGAACTAAACGGAACTCTTAGATATGCTGATATGCTGAAAAACTTGGCTGCACTATTTGCGACTCTGGGTGTTATAGGTATTTAAAGTTGTAGGTATTTAAATCTCCCACTTCAACTGTGTTCTTGCATGCAAAGCATTACTGTATCCTATGGAATGTTGTACGGGTGCAGAATTGGTGCAGAAAGGTAAATGAAATAATATTGTGAGGTAGATGTAGTAATAAGGTTGTCTGGCGTTAAATTCTTGCGAAAATCATAGTTAAGTTGACGGTAGCTGCAGCCTTGGTGTTTGCACAAGGGAGTAGCAAGTAGCAAAAGGATCCAGATTGGAAAAATCTAATTCACATTCTTGGTTAATTATTGTCTTGAAAACAACGCAAAACTGTATACAAAATTTGGACGACCGGACCGTCGCTCTAGCTGAACCACTGTGCGGGGGTCCGTGACAGCCGAGCTGTAGCGTCGGTTAGAAAATCGGCCCATGAGCGCCGGGGTTCACCACCTCGACGGCGTGAGTTCGAATCCCAACCGAGACCGGACCCTCGCCTGTACGAGAGGGACTGACTATCCACGTACAACAGGGAAACAAGTCTCGTAAGCCCTTAACGGGCAGGCATGACCAAGGGGTCGTTACGACAAGAAGAAGAGGAAGAAGAAGAGGAAGAAGAAGAAGAAGACAAGTTTATTATCTGCAAGAAAATAACATTTATAAACTTTATATTTGACAATGATTCACAGTTCAACTTTTACCTGCCGCCAATTTAAATCACGTCAACAAACTCAAACGTAAACAAAGTTCACCTTGACAGATCGGACGAATAAGCTCGTTCCCGCTGGATATTCTGCCGAAACTGGGCTATTTTTTCCCGTTCCCGTCACGGGAAATTTCCGCCATGTTTGAACAGCGGTTAACAGTAATGGAGCGTCAATTTCGTTATTCTGTGGACGCAAGATTACCAGAACTAGAGGTTGGGACACACAGCTTTTCATGTCTCTTTACCTTGTTGGTACTGATGACCAAAAAGAACCAATTTTGAGGTTAGAATTGGCGGGTATTGTAGATACACAGATAGGTGTTTGCTTTAAAGTTCCAATAAAATAGTTTTTCTGATACATGAATCATATGGTTGGTAGCAGTCGATCAGTATAAATGTGTTTTACATCCTGGTTTAGCTGTTTTTTTGTTACAGAATTGAGTTCAAACGTTCATTACGAATGTTTGTTTTGGGTATAATAAATTCCAAGATGGCGCTATGTTTACTTGTTAAATCGCTCCACATAAACCAACCTTGGGAGTAACCTTGGGTGGACGACAAATTTGACAGTTCCTGTGGGAATTGAATTTTTTTTGTTTTAATGAAGCAAATAAAAAAAACATTTTTTGCGATTAGGAAGCCCACCCTAGCAGCCACCCTCGGCATCGATGACCGCCTGCATCCGCTTCCGGAACCCGGAGCAAGCCTGGACTACCATAGCCCTTGTTAGGGCCACAAAAACTGTCTTAATTATTTACACTAATTCTGCGTTTGTGTTGCAGGACGTTCGGTTGGTGTTTGTTTGTTAGGTATATGGATATGGATCCTGTGTTTCGGTGTGCGTTACTGTTGCTTTTTATGCGATTTACTAGGTAATTTATGGAGTGGCTAGTTGTCATCTTTTTCCGGAAGCCAAAAGAGGAGTCCGGGAGAATTCTGTTTTTTTAAATAAAATATAAACTATTGATTTCATAAATAGACAAGGTTTACAAACCAAAATGTCTTAAAACTATCATCACAAATACAGTGCACACTTAAGATCATTTACATCCATCGCAGCATCATTGTTTCCAATTATGTGGATGATGTAATATGCAAACAAACGAAGGACAACCTTCCGCTGCGCAATGCTTATATTCCCAAGCACTGGGAATCGGAGACACTGGAAATACGACTGACACCCTGGAGCTTCATTCCTGATGCACTCCTGCAGCAGGTCCCAGGCGGCAATAATGCGAGTGCAGGAGATGAACATGTGTTCCAGGGTGTCACAACCAACACAAAACATGCAGGAAGCCGAAGACGTGCGTCCCATCCGCATTAGCAGCTCTCCGTGCGGGATCTTGTCATTCGCAAGCAAATATAGGGTGTATCTTTGCTCCATTGTTAATTCAATTTTGTGGATGTTGTTCCCCACCTTTTTCCAAGTTGTCTTCGTAAGGGACTGAATTCTGGCAGGAGGTACTTGCATCCTGCGGAGAGCCTTGGTGGATAGCTGTTTTTTTTTACCGACGACGGAGTGTACGCCAGTTGCTGGACAACACTGCTAAGGCAGGGATACGTAGACGGTATCGGTGTGATATCTGGCGAGTTTCCCGCACAAAAGATGTGTTGGGCTCCAAATGGGAGGCTCTGATGTTCAGCAACATAGCGGTTTGTGAGTAGGGCTGCTGTCATCACGGCTGGGATGTGTAGGTTTAAGCCACCACGGTCTCGTGACAGGACCAGCTTCGGGAGCGGGACACGTATACCCCCAGATCCGTTTCAGAAGAGAGACCCGATAAAACTTGTTACCTTGGCTATGTCCATTGCGCGAGGGCCACAGACCGATGCAACAAACCATAGCTTAGGGAGCAAGAATGTGTTGAGCAGCGTTAACTTTTGCAGCAGGTTTAGATCTATCACCCTGTGCACACATACCAACTGACGAAATTGATTGATCACAATATCCCAATTGTAGCCCGCTGTTTCCCGGATACTGTTAGAGAACAGAATCTCAAGTAAACGGAGACGTTCTACGGTATGCAGCCATGGCAGGCAGATTCTGTTTTCGGTTGTCACCATTCCGATGTCCAGGGCCAAAGGCCTCAATTTCCGCTCTCACCCCCTCGATTGTAGAAGGGGAAGTACTCACCACGTAGACGTCATCACCATACGCGTTGATCAAGTCATCCTGATCGCAGCATATATTTTCGAGTCTCTTGATGAGGGGGTGAAGGTAGAGGATGAACAGGTGCATTGACAAGGGATCTCCTTGTCGCACGGAACGTTGGATGGGAAAGGCGGGTGATAGGGAGCCATTCACAAGAACACGGGACGAAGATTGCTCATCAATTTTCCTCAAAAGCCGCACTAGTCCGGGATTAAATCCCAATGAATCTATCGTTTCAAACAGGAAACCCCTGTCAACATGGTCAAACACCTGCGAGAGATCGAAAGAGACGAGTTTTGCACACATGATATTCCGTTTAAGTTCGAAAATTCTCTCCTTAACAGACAGCACAACTTGGAAGATATTGCAGGGTTTATTACTACACTTCTGCGACGGTGAAATGATTTGTCACCCAGCAATAATCCTCTCAAGCCGCTGCCTCAGTATTCTGGAAAGCAGCTTGGAGTCAGTGTTGAGGAGCACTATGACCCCATCGACAAAGGCCGCCGGGAAACGACCGTTGAGAGCCTCGTTGAGAATCAATATGATTTCTCCAAAATCCCAAACGTTCACCGATAAAATTCAATCGGGATTTCTTCCGGCCCAGGAGACTTTCGAGGTTTAGATTTTTCAATTGCATGAAGGACATCACCGTAGGTGATCCTCATTCATGCAATCGTTGTTGATGTCGCAATCTACGGGGATTACACGATGACAGGCAAAAGTATCGTCAATGTTTGTTGTCTCGTTGGTGTATAACTTCCTGTAGTACGTATGTATATACTCCTCCAGTTCCTTAGGAGAATCCAGGACAACGTTGTTGTCACACGTTAGTCTGGTGATCACGGTGCGCTCCCGCCTTCGTTTTCAAGCTGGAAGGTGGAGAGGTTTTCCACACATACCCTTGTTTCGTTAATACGAGTAAAGTCCCCGGAGAAGCGCCTCTGAAGGAGTAGCATTTCTCTTTTTATACTCGATCGGATTGGAGAGATACCGGCCGTATGAGGACTTTAACTTCGCATACAGAATGTTATGCTGCAAGCGGGAAATGGAGTATTTTTAATTCGTTTTCCATCGAAAGAACGATTTTATTTTTGGTTTGGCGAAGTGAACCCACCATTCCATCCAGGAGCTAATGCTCCTTCGCTGGTTTGTCCAATAGTTAGGGAGCCAGATGCGCACCGTGAGCGCCTTATGATCCGAGAAAGACACTACGTGCATGTATGTTCCAAGCAGTTGATCTTTTATGCCCTTAGAGACGTAGCAGCGAACTCTACAAAGTTTCCTTTGAGATCCTACCAGCTGTCACACAACGGCATACTGTCAACAAAGTTTTTCAAAGTGAGATTCGAATTCCCCATACCCGAGTCCTTGGACTTCACCACGCAGTTGAAATCCCCTGCAAGGATGCCCGTTCCCGGTGCATTCCGCAGGTAGTACGCCAACGAGTTGTTGAAAAAGAGTTCCCGCTCAGCTCTGTTTTGACTTCCCGAAGGAGCGTAAATGTTGCATAGCGTGGAAGAATTCTCAAGCCGGACGCAGATTAGTCATGAGTCTTTGAGTGCACCCGCAAGGCGATCGCTGTATCTCTCTTTGTGTGATCAATGTTTGATACAACATTGTACCCAGGGAGCACTAAGTCTTTGACAGAAACTTCTTGTAGGAAGATTATGTCTGTGTCAAGAGTGTATATAAAAGTCCGTAGTGCATCTAATTTGGTGGAATTGGATATCGCATTGACGTTTATCGATGCGATCGTCATTGATGTCATCAACTCATCCATTTTCACCAAACTACTGTGTGTCCACGTCCATTACCACAGTGGGTTTCGCCGCCGCGGCGATGGTCTTTTTGACTTAGCTGCAAGTTTTTCGTTCAGCTTGTGCAACACTGCGGTGCCCATTATTTTTGTTATGATGGTTAGAAAAGCTATTGGTTGGTAGCTGTTGGTATCCAAATGGTCTCTGGTGGGTTTTGGTTTTGCTCAGTTCGTGTCGTCCCATGTGTTTCCCCATAGCGAGTGGTGGCAGATTAGGTCTGCTGTGATAATAGTACTTTTGGTTTGGCCAGCTATTGCGAGCATATTGCTTAGGTTGTTCTAGAATGATCTCTGTTTGTCTGTATGTGGTTGTTGATGAGTTTTGTGGGTGTTTTGAATTTTATATTTTTTTTTTCATGTATATGGCTGTGTCTCCATAGTCGTCGTGTCTGTCAGTCTTCACCTGGTGGTAGTTTGGTATGTTCGTTTGCTATAGCTTTCCATCCCTCAGCCATGATGCAGTCTCCATGATGCAGGCCGGCGGGATGTCCTTGGCCACCATTAATCTTTGTAGTTCATCTTTGTTTTTGTTTAGTCTGTTTATTATTTGTAATTGTTTGGAGGATTATGACTTTCTTGTTCTCATTTTCTCTCCCGTTGCCGCTGAAACGACTCCCTGAACACCTCCGGATACGCCTGTACTGCAGTTTTCAGCGCCACAGTCGTGGGATCGTGCTGCGGAAACAACTCCTCGATGATGCCCCTAAGCCTAGAAGGACACTTTTCCGGCGGGGTTTGCTGGCCCTTCAGCTTGTCCATGACGATTCTGTACGCGTTGTCCCACATATTTCTCTTGGCTTTGCGGCAGAGGTCAAGGAAACATCGCCTCTTGCTGTCCTTGATCTCCCTTTTCAGGGCCGATCTGGCAGCTTTGTAGGCTAGTTTGAGCTCCTGTCTACGGGGTTCGGAACGGACTCTCAGTAGCTTTCTGCGGGCCATGGTACACGCCGTCCGTAGCTGCTTGATGGCTTCGTTCCACCAGCACCTCGGCCGAGTCGAGGTGTATGGCTTGCTCCTTGGCATTGTAGCATCATACGCGACCGAAAGGCTAGGAACGTCATTTTGATCTGTGGTTTGTTTTTTGTGTCGTTGATGGGTTCGGGTTTGATGATTTGGCTATGTCGGCGAAGGTCCTCATTTGGGCGCAATATTTTCCTATGTGAACCTTTTTACCGCAGTGCCTACATTCCTCCTGCGCCAGTCCTAGGTGGTTGACCGACCACCATCTCGTGCACCATCTGGAAAGGCAGCTTCGAAACATTCGCCAGGTTCAACTAGACAGTGTTAGTACGGATGCTTGTCTTTTTTTTTGTGGTGAGTTTTGTTAGTCGGAGTGTGTAATTAGTATGTGGTGTGAACGATACGCCCTAAGTCCGAAAATTAACACATTAACCGCCATGTCAGTTCCTGGGGACTGACGGTGAAGTTTCCATTCACGCTACGTCGGTCCCTAGGGGCTAACGAATCCATGAGTCACGTCGGTCGATCAGTGTCAGTCCGCCAGCGTCAGTCCGCTAGCGTCAGTGCGTCAGTGTCATTCCGCCTGTGTCAGTCCACCAGTGTCGGTCCGCCAGTATCGGTCCGCCAGTGTCAGTCCGCCAGTGTGCTTTATTGCCATGCACTCTTCGTTTCTTTGTTTCCACTTCGTTGCGTTTCACCGGTGCTTATCGTGTCAGTGACTAACATCGAACGAAATTGCAGACCGAGTGGCGTAAACGGAAAGTGTAACAAAATAGACTGCGCGGTTACCGTGTTAAGAACAGTTGATTTTGTTTTCGAGCGTTTAAAAAAACGCAGTACTTTATTGGCATATATTCACGTATGAAAACAAGGTCGCTTTCCTTGGCGCGCTTGCTTTTACAGCCTCTGCTACGGTACACGGGAACTTGTTCATTGATTATCACGTTGACTGCCATGGCTATCATTTGTGATGGACAGTAATGTTTCCTGGGGGGCCATGGCTATCATTTTTGATAGCCACCTACCATGATTTTTGAAGTACTATATCTTTGAAATGACAACTCTTACCTACAAATCCTTTGGTAGTTACATAGTTTCATCTCCTGTCTAGCTTAATTTGTGGTTGGTTTTAAAATAACTGTGGTATGAAAAAAGTTACAAGCTGTTTTATTGGAAGGTTTTTGTTTATTGAATCACATGGGGATCGCTTTGTCTCTTTCGCTAAATTTCATTGCGTGTCTATTGGGTGAATGAGACGGATGCAGTCGCGCTGCTAATACGTAAGTCGTTTATTGGAGAAATCTTGAGGCGCTATATATTTAATAATAACGCCAATAGAAATAAACAATAAGGTGTTAAAGGCAAAAAATCAGAAAAATATCAATTGCCAAGCTGTGTGTGTGGGCTTCGAGCACCTGTGCCTTTCCCAGCAGGCCTGTGCCTATCAAAAATGATAGCCAGCAATATCGTATGAAGAAAAAGTTTGGTCTGCATGTAAACATGACCAAAATAAGCGTGGCAGTCAACGTGTTATAGGAATCTTAGCCGTCGAAGTCCGAACTGCGGCCGTCGATGCGGTAATAGCTGCCTCTTTTGGCCAAACGAAATGCGATTCAGTGCTCTCTTTCTAGCATTGCGTTTCTATATAGTATTGTATTGTATGTGTCTGCATCAGGCTTCACACTCTATAAAATCTTAAATCTAACAAATTCTAGGCTGGGCATACAATTTTACAGACCAATGGAAATGGAAATGGCAATGTTGCAAAAATGGAACGGGAATAGAACGGATGCAGTTTATGAGGAAGGAGAATGGCGAAGGTTGGCACGGAAGCTGGAGAGGGAGGTGTTGTAGACGAACAGATCAGCAGACTCATTAAATTCCCGCACTGCGCGGAGATATGGATATGCGAGGATACGGAGAGTATTGCTGCACCTGGTGCGGCAAGGCGCTTTCTTTCTCCCGCCAAAGGATAAGACAGTAATTTTTTGAACTCGTTTGATTTATTCACCGGTTCGAGGTCTAAGTGGGCGTGATGGGATGTAAAAATTTAGAGAGGATAAAAGGAAGGGGTCCGCGACAGCCGAGCGGTAGCGCCGGTTAGAAAATCGGCCCATGAGCGCCGGGGCTCACCACCTCGACGGCGTGGGTTCGAATCCCAACCGAGACCGGACCCTCCCCTGTACGAGAGGACTGACTATCCACGTACTACAACAGGGAAACAAGTCTCGTAAGCCCTTAAAGGGTAGGCATGCCCAAGTGGTCGTTACGCCAAGAAGAAGAGAAAAAAAAGGGATCTAACGATTGGGACAGAAGGCCGGCTACAAAGAGAGCTTGAAAGCCGCGTGAAAGCTCGCTGGACCCTTTCAACCTTGCAATGACAGAAGGAGACAACGGAATCCAAATGACACTAGCGAACTCTAGATGGGACCTGACCAGGCTAATAGAGGGTTCTGAGACACATGGGATCTGTGAAATCCGATGCCATGCGTCGGATGAGTCCTACTTATCACTTTGTCATGATGCAAACTGAAAGAAAGCCGATCGTCAATCCAGACACCAAGATCTTTTATGACGGACACTCTGGATAATAGCTCATTACCAAGTTTGTACTCATACTGCAGCGGACGGCCAGATCGGCAAAAGGAGATCGAAGCACACTTAGGGAGGGACAGGGATAATTCATTTGAGGAACACCGGATGGAAAACTGGTCAATAAGGAGTTGAAAGGCAAGTCATATATAGGCACCTGTGACGCATGTACGGCATCACTCTTCAGGCGTTGGCTAGCGTGTTTGGTAAAACGCATGAAATCATTTTCAAAAACAAGTACATGTCAAATAGTTCATGGCTCCACGCGTAAAATTATTCTTTATTATACATTATTTAAGAACAAATGCACTCGTGTAGAGCGTGTAATATTGATAGAAAAATATTGCCGATGTGAATGAATATTAAGCTTTATGAATTACAACGTTGTGTGTGAAAAAAAAACCCGGTTCCTTCCATTTTTCCTCTTATTCACCGCGCGTGATTGTGCATGATTATTTTATTATCTTTCTTATATCTATAAAAATGAATGTTTGTTTGTTCGTACTACAACTCAAAACAGGCTGGACCAATCTTGACGATGTTTTGGTATGAGGTATGAGTATATTTCTGATTGGTAATTAAGCATAAACATATCCGGTTACCCACATTCATGAGCTATACCTTATAGAGTAATATAAAAGCTAGTCAAGCAATGTATACATCACTCTCAGTACATCAGTCGAATAATAAACGTTGTAAAGACGCAGAACTCAAAGAACCTGGTTGTGATTGGTTTCACCCCCGAAATCCAGGAACGTTAACTCCTGCCTTAAAAGGGCCTTTGTGCTGTTTCGTGCCGGAAAAGATGGCAAATGTCTCAGCGCGGTTCGTCTGCTTACTGGAACCGCCGCATTGGTCGTCCGATCCGCTGGTGTGCCCGCTTATGCTGAGCTAAAACTTTTGTTGCTCGAGACCTTCCGGAAAGTGACATATTAAGAAGCCGTTTACAAGAAGTTACGTGGCCGCCGCCTGCAACCCCGTGAACTCCACACCAAGTATGTTGTTGAAATGCAGAATCTCGCAGGCACACATATTGGTGAGGAGGAGCTGGTCGGTATAATCATTGACGGCCTCAACGATCCTGTGAACACATCCGCGATGCGTGATCAACACCCTTGGCGACCTGCGCGTGTACTTGAGGAAATACGAGGCGATGATTGCCTCTCGCCCGACCCCGGTTACTACCCCCCGGACAACGGCTCCCGCCGCTAGGACCCCTTGAGTTACAACTCCAAAACGCTCTTCGGCCCCTCGGACCAAGGAAGTGAATACGGGGACCCCGATGTTATAGAGCTCCTGCCCGCAACCTGTTCGGCCCCCATGAAGCATGCTTCAAGTGTCAACAGTTGGGGCATACTTATCGCGAGTGCCCCAACCGGGCTTCCACTACTGGTGCTGCCCATCCTTCGGATACTGACCATGCGTGTGTGTTATGTTCAAGATTAATAATAATTGGTCAGGAAAAAATAACGACCCGCAGACTGATTTTTTTTTTTTGACGAGGGTTCAGCTTGCTCGATGTCCCGGAGGACTACGATACGGACTACGAACACGCATACCCCTCCTCTAGCCTTTTTGGATTCCATCCCGCTATGCACCTACACGGTAGAAGCATGGATGGAAAAGGCGTCTGTCCCTAGGTTAAAATCTCAGTTTACGGACGCTGTGGCACGCAACTAACTCCTGAAGGGTGAAAGCGCATGTTGCTAAAGGGCTAACAGGTACCCCCTGCCTACCAGGGTCATGTTTCCCACGCCTAAAGCAACGGACTCGGTGCAGTGCAACTTACGCGGCTCAGAAGATCGATCCGACAGCTGACTTATCTGACACCACTACCTCCTAAAAACCCGAAAATGGAAACTTGCTCTTGTTCTAAGGCATGGCCTCTTTCCTTTTTGCTGCACTTGATGTGCTGACTCTTTCTGCAATTGACTTGCCCTCTATTCTTGCACTTGACGTGCCCTCTCTTACTGCACTAGACGTGCCTACTACTGCACTAAACGTGCCCACCTTGCACTTGCGTGCCTGCACTAAACGTGCCTGTTGGTGCCACGAGCGATCAAGCGTTCTGCTGCTGGCCGAGACCAGCAACCCCAGGAAAAGCACAAGGCAGCTCCTTCGTGTCCGGAAGATCGCTCGAGTGGCTAACGCATCAGTCGGGGCCCCCACACGTAGGCTCAGGCGACTTCTGCGGCGTGAATCTTCAAGGAGAGTGAGTCCCTTCGGAAACACTCCCTACGTCTTCGCGGTCCAGTCCGCTGACATAGGGTCCATCCTAACCTCCGGAGAGGCTAAACAGACCAGAGGGCTAGATATCAAAAAGCAAGATGAATGATACCTTACAAGGCCCGTTCCGTCTGCGGCACACTACCATACCCCGTCCAGTCATGATCAAGAATGCTACAGTAATGGGCTACCGAGCAGACATAGAAACACACCTTCGAGAGTTTCACTCTGGTAGTATGCGGGAGGGCGGATATCCCTCCCACCCAGATCTCTGTTCGTCACCCCTGTTGCCAGGGGGTCCAGTGGCGCCACGAGGAGGCCAGTATTCCAGGCGTTCACGCCGTCACACCGTTTGACCGGAATGACCCCACATTGGCTGTGAGCCCACCCGCAGACAGATTGAGTGTCAGGTAGAGTTATGTAATAACACAGCGTTACACAAGTTTATTATTCTTCCCGACGACAGTATGCTGTAGCCAATCATTACTAGGCGTAATTTACTTCGAAAGCTTAGTATTTATCTTATGTACCAGCCTAATCTTTTTCCTTCATAATTATCTTCTGAAAAACCGTTAAGGTCTGACCAACTTTCTATTCTTAATTCTTAAACTTTCTATATATAATCTTCTGTCTTCGATCGATGATCAACAACTTCTGTAAATCTTCTATCTTCGATCGACGAACAACTTCCGTAAATCTTCTGTCTTCGATCGTTGAACAACTTATGTAAATCTTCTCTGGGATTTTAACCGAATATTTGTTTGTTTGTAATGTTAAACCTGTGAAGTTAGCAAAAATAAAATTTTGGAATTCCCGGAGCAAAAGTGTGAAAATTAGTAAAATCTAATCGATTAATCAACAAGCGATCGCGTTCAATCACTGATAGGAGTTGTTTGCATTTTTTAGTCAGCTTGTAATAATATAACAATCAAACAGTAGGATCTAAATGTTTTATTTCATATGAGTTGAGTTCTAATAATATGTTGAATTCTAGTAATCCTAATCCTAGTAGTCTAATCCAAAATCATCTCTTCACGTAATGCCACATATTTCTAATGTATCCCTCGCAATCCTGGGCGGAAATTAACGAAGCTCCATTTCTAATGGCTTCCATCAGTTCATTTTCGTTATCGGGATTGGTCCGTTTAACAAAATTTTTCCATTACCCAAACATGTTCTCAATTGGATTTAGATATGGGTAATATGGAGGTAAATAAAGAGGTTTAGCACTGTCTTCTCCTATGGCTTCCCTGACTGCGGCACTCTTGTGGAATACCACGTTGTCCATGATCATGGTGCTCCTTTCGATGCCCTTGGCTCTTAAAATGTCTTTCAATTCGTTTATAAATTCTATGAAAACATCGCCATTGATCGGTCGGTTGTGCGTTTTATAAAGGATAATACCAGCCTTATTCATAGCGCAAATTATGGAGATATTCCTAGTCCTCAATTGCGGAACGACAATTGTTGCCGGTGTCCCTTTTTTAGACCTTCCCTCATGCTTATATTGAATCCTACCTCATCTAAATACACTGTTGCATTGCACTGTGAAAAATTATTCTTGAGCAATGTCATAAAACAAGGTGCCGTGTGCTTTGCGCTCTGCTATGGTGGATGTTGTATTACGGCGTTATGGAATTCGGTGTATCATTTTGAACGAATAGTAAATCCTTTGATTTCCCTACCTATAGTAGTAAGACTAACGCACACCACATGTTCCTGCAAGACCTTTTCCTTAAGTTTTTTCAAAGTCATGGTGCAGTCCGCGTCTATCCAATTACGAATGGATTCCGAAACCTCCTCCGAACACAATTTTGGCTTTTGGCCTCCACGTTTTTGGCAGCTTTTCGCCCCAACCAAGATAATTAGTTAACCCTGATAAGGCCGCCTTTGCTGTTCCAACCTGACTTGTCACTGCTTTGTTTATTTACTTGCGCATTCCACCACCGCGTGGATACCTATCTAGTTTTACGAGGTGGTGGCCAATTGCTAGGCTAAAGTCGGCCAGTGTTACATTGTAACATGTGGTATGTAAGTGTAATGGTTAAATGTTATGGTTCTATTGCTACTATTGTTGTGGTTTGGTGTGTTTGTGTTGTGTTTGATTTAGGTGCTTAGGTTGTCCTGACCGCAAAGTCGCAGCCAAGCTGGGACTCAATTCAGAAAAATCCAGGTGTCGCACATCTCATGATATTTGAGTCAATCAACCACGCGGACCACGAGTTCTTGTGATCTGACAAACGGAAGGAATTATCCCTCCCGTGGACGGCGGGATGACATATGGTTATTGTAGCCGGTCCTAATGGACGAGCCCCTTCATACGAGTTCGGACAGAGTCGGTACGCCTCTGATTACGTGTAAGAGAACAAATTTTTAGGTTTAGCGTTGGATGATCCCGACTCGTATAATAGAAGAAGAAGAAATCAGGGCGGATAGATATCGGAGGAACTGGTGCAAACTCGCCGGTCGTGAAGCGTTGTGACGCCGTGAATTGTGCGTACGTCAAAGTGTTAAGCGATATGCTCTATTTTAGGTGGGTATCCGTGGTTTTCCCCATTTACAATTAGTTTTGAACATCTTTGGCTACTTCGCTATGCTGAGCGATAAAGTTTGAACACCAACTGTATAACTGTCGGGCTGGGTATTGATCGATTGATTGATTGAAACCATCGATTGATTGATTGAAACATGGCTCCGTCGACGAAACCCCAGTCGACGAAACTGTGGTGCTTGTTGTGGCAATCTTGTATTTGGAACACCAAATCAAACACCCACATTGTGTGAAAGTTCTCAATTGGGTCGGGCACTTTCATCCCGAGCAATTTTTAAGAGAAGCCAGTGCACTATGGAGCGAAAAGAGCAAATTACCGGGATAAAATTCGGAATCAAATGCTTTGCAATGTTGCTGTTAGAAAGTTGTCTAACATGTGCAAAGGAAAAGTAAAAAATAAGAAATTTAATCGGAATCGCAATGGAGCGGAAAACCAAAAAATTAGTCTTTATTAAACGGTTCCTATTTGCACAATCCTCAGCTGATCGATGAAGTTCCCTTTCTTATCTCTTTTAATCGGCCTGTCTGTGCTTAGCCGAATTGGCAGCTGGCGTTAGAATCACGCTTGCGACCAGATACTTGGGTACTTCGATCGTAACCTTGCTCGTTTTAGCTAGCTATGAAGGCCACGAACCTTATTTATCGCGTAGCACGTAATAATATGAATCAATCATATTTATAAAAACAATGACCCCTATCGGAAACGAAGTAGGTTTCACCAATTGATCGACACATTTTTATCGGTCGATAAAGTTATCTACTCGAATTTTTCATCACGTACGCTTTTTCCATATCGGTCGATATACATTTATCGGTCGATAAAGAAACCTGTTTTCTGGCTGCCAAATAGCTATTTTTCTATGAAAGGTAAAATCACATGGACGACAACCGTCATCCTGCTGGAAGCAAGTATCCCGTTTTTACTGCTCAATTGATACATTTGGTAAACAGACGAAATAAATGGAAAAGAAATAATCAATAAAATCAGTGATTTTGGTGGAAGGAACTGTGATGCACACTGGTGTTAGTTATCAAAAATCAACTTTTAACTCGCTATCGACTGGTCCATAGCAGTGGATAGTATATCGATCGATAGGGTTCATCTGCTATTCTTGCTATCGATATAGCAACTGCTCGACAAATTTGTTCGCGTTTGACAGCCGTTTTATCCATTGATATATCGATAGATTACTTCCAACGTTCGCGATTGCTTTGTGATCCAAGTATCCCAAAAATGAACACTTGTTGGTCGATATATCATATCGATCGATAGAGCAAAACGTATCCAAAAGCTCCCAATATTCTGGTATATATGGTATACCATACCTGTTTTTGCTGAATTTCATATCCGCAAGCGCTACATAGCGGTAGTTGCTGCTGCTGCTCTTCCAGTAGTTTGTTTTTTTGCTAGTTGCAGCTGCTGTTGCAGATGTTTTATATGGTTTTTATATATATCAACCTACAACAGACAATCAGATAATTAGTAGAACCAGAAAATACTGTAAAGAGATAAAAAAATAAGAGTTGGAGTGAAAATAATACCTCTTTCATTAAATCTCGCACTAGTTGCTGTTGTTCTAACAGTTGTTGTTCGAGATCCAATTGATGTCGTTGCAGATCCTTTTGTTGCTTTTGTTGCTGCTATTTTGTTTGTTGATGCTGTTCCTGGCCTTCAAAGCCTTATTGCATGCGAAACCATTAATATCTTTCCAAGAGAATCAATTTCCTCATAAATTGAAGTTAGTGCATCAATCTTCATCAATTCAATTTATTCAATGCAGATTTTTTTTCGCAATTTTCATATTCTTCATAGACGAGTATTTGTTGGAAAGTGCCGAATAAAAGTGTTCGATAAAAATAAAAAAATAGAAAAATTTAACAATAAAACAAATTAAAAACTAATAAGTTGATATTTTGCTAGCACAAAAGTATTCATCTAAATTTACCGCCTTCCTGAGTCTAATTGATGGCAGATTGCACAAGTGACATATTTCAATTTGAATGAAATCTAGTATACCACGGTCTGGCAATAGCGCGCTAAGCGTTCTCTTAGTCTCGTGGAACCGACAGAGCCGTTTTTGTTGGGAAACCAAGTCCCAATGGGACCGACAGCACATTGTGTTTCTTAAAAGAATATGGCCGGTTCGCGTTATTGAAACCTTTAGTTAATTAATGTTTGAACATGCAAGCACTGCTGACTATCTACCGTCGATGGTCTATTAATGACTTAACGCAGGGGTCGGCGAAGTGCGGCCCGCGGGCCAAATCCGGCCCGCCAAATGATTTTATCTGGCCCGTAAGAATATTTTAGTGCTTCATACAAAAAACCCATCCTAATTTTTATCGGATTTGCTAGGTTTGTTTTCTTCCCAAAAATGAAGATGCAAATTGTTTAACGAGGTGTTCCAGTTATATGTTTATCGATAACATTTTAAATACTCTATCTTTTCCCACTTTTTATGAAATTTTGCTATTTGGAAAGTTCCTCTCTCCATTACAAAGGGTTTGAAAACATTAAAGCATCGTTTAAAGTATCCGGCCCGCAGCTTCGGTTTCTCTTAAATCATCTGGCCCTTTTTGGAAAACGTGTGCCGATCCCTGACTTAACGGAAAGTAGTGAAAATGAACAGAGCGCTTAATGTGTTAATTCGGAATGTCCAGTTAGTTCTCATCATAGATCGAAAGGCGTTAGAGACAACCTTTGAAGAGAAAAACGAATCGTTCGATTGCATGATGTATGCAAGTCTACCAATGAGATAGCAAAACTTGTGGCCAGACCTCGTTTTAAAGCTCCATCGGCAATTGATCGATGCTTCGTTTAAAAAACATTCGATAATAAGCAACGAAAAGGTCGGCCACGAGCTTAAACCATATAAAAATTGTAAAACTGTAATGCAAACCAAGAATCTGGCTCCAACGATGAAATATGGTGATGGTTCTGATTTGGTGTGGAGGTGCATGAGTGCAGCAGGAGTGGGGCAGTTGCACTTCATTACATTCATATCATCATCCCTCATTGCCATCATCATCATCATCATCATCATCATCATCATCATCATCATCATCATCATCATCATCAAAATTGACTATCATATCTACATTTTGCAAATCTTCAAGAGGTGTCCGTATTCCTTTATGGTGGTCCTTATCTTCTCTAGCCCGAAAGCCAGCGTCCGTACGCAATTCGGCATGCACGGAGTCAAAGATAACTTTATTTTCCGGTTTGATGTGTACTCCTTGGATATGGTACACTTTGTGTAACCATGCTTAGCAGAAAATCCCATCACTGATTGTATGACCTTGCTGGAGAATCGGCGATAAATGCACTTATAGGTATATGTACTTCTTTATCGCAGAATTTCAAGCCTCATTCCATAAGAATGTTCATTTCCTGAACAAACGGCCGCAAATATTGTTCGGCACTCTCCGGTTTTGTTTGCCCGCAGAAAATAGCTACGGGCATAACCGGAGCGTCTGGCAATTCTTCCACTTTTATAAGAACTGGCTTAAATTGGGTAGCCGAGCTCTTAATAAGTGGAAGCCCGTCGACTGACACTTGGATGGTAAAATGTGATACTTGCGGGATGATATCTCTAAAACAGTTTCTTAAAGTCCCTACAGACTGTCGCCAAGGCCTGCCAAGACAAGACCAAGGCAACACTTGGCAAGCTACTTGGAAATGCCAAAAAATCTTGCCTTGGTCTTGCCTGTGTGTGAAAGCCCTCGGTAATACTCAGCAATCATTGGATTTGAAATTGATGAGAAACGGTTGGTGATTTCAGTACAGTCGATTTGTTTCATTTTGATTCATTCATAGTCGAACGACTTTCTGTGCCAGGACACAAAATAACACAAAATAACACTACAAACAGCATTTCACAACACAAAGCACTGCACTATTTTCGTAGACACATCCATTTCTGATGCACACGCATAGAAAACGGTTTGCTTTGATTGTTTCGTGAACAAGTTGTCAAGTGTTGGCGACAACATTTCCTCGACGAGCAACTTTTGGTTGCGCTAGCCATCACTAGTAGTCGCTAGTGTAGAATCGCTAGTGTAGAATCGCTAGCGAGTAGCGCATTGGCGGTAAGTACTTGGCGCCAATATTGGCGTAGTCTGTAGGCACTTTTATAAAATATCAGAACATGAAAGGAAAGCTCGCAACACAGCATTTTCGTGTACATTCAACCTGAAATCGTTTTTTTCAACCTGAACAAACTGCTTTCGACAAGTGATGGACGGAAAAAATCACCAAATAACATACAGATTTCATATTTTTTTTAAATCACCGTGCACGGCTCATTTGCTCATCTGACGTAGATGCTTTGTTAAACGGAACAAGAAGAGTATCCGACAGTGGGAACGCACTGTCCCCCACAATGACATAGTGGAAATGTCTTTTGATGTTGGCAAGTTGAAATTTGATAAATTGTCCAAAATGGTACCTAAGTCACTGGTACCATCCGACTATCACCCATCCCCCGTGGAGAACCAACGTCTGAATATAAAACCTCACAGTCTGCATTGGCTAATGCCAGCCAAGCAACGCTATGAAATTTTTTGTAGTTTGTATAGCACTCTTTCTCTTCCTTTGCGGGTCGCACACGGACATGCATTCCGTCTATAGCTCCAATACAAAAGGGAAAACCCCATTTTCCTTGAAAGCCGTTGGCTACAACACTCCACTCCTCGTGGCTATTTGGAATCTGAAAAAAAAGTTCGTTGATATTATATCCACGAATATGGCCGATACTAACTACCACACATTTTAAATTTATCCTTACACGCATAAATGTCGGACCAAGAGCCTCATAAATAGCTTGGCAAGAATGCTGGATCATGCGTCTTAGCGTGGTAACTGGAATATAAGCAACTGTGCTCAACTCAGGAATCGTCTGTCCAGTTATTATCATGTAGCGCATTGTGGCTACTAGATGTTCGGCCATTGTAACCTGCTTCCCGTAGGAGTTTCTCTTTTCGATGAAAGGACAGCATAGCCGACACAGTAGGTTGAATACAGCTGGAGACATTTTCATAAAGTCTCTGAAAGCTGTAACATTTTTAGAGACTAACTGCAAGTACCGCATGTGCGAATACTGTTCCCTATGCTTGTATATATGTTTGTATATCTAGATGGAAAATAGATAATATAAAACATATAAGATTTATTATTTAATCTACTCTAAACTAGGATCAGTTATAAAATTATATCTTTATCATTTTAAGTTTTATGGTACGAATCTGAAAAACGGAGAGTCATTCGTGGACGAACCTCAATAAAGAACAGATGTGCGTATTAAAGAAATTGATGTATTCTATGAGATAAACAAGCGTGAAATCAGAAGAGTAATACATTTTACCATGGAATCTAAGAATTACAGCATCCAGCTAGTATGCAAACAGTAGGGGTTATCATGAAATCGTCGTTTCGTTTTTGCGGTCACTAAAGGTGCTCATTTGTTCATTTCAGTCGCTAAAAGTTCATTATAATGAACAAATGAGCACCCTTAGCGACGAATGAGCGCCTTTAGCGACCGCTAAAACGAAACGACGATTTCATGATAACCCCTAGTATGTTGCGATAGGGGCTCTCCACACATTCCACTTTCTACCAAAGTTAGCAAAGTTCTACCACTCAAGAGCTTTTCGATGAATAATCTAGAAGCATCCAATCAAAGCAATTTATTTTTAGATACTCTAAAAAACAATGCACATTTTAAGCTTAACGATACGAGTTTGAGGGCCATATAAATGATCACAAATCGCGCCACAGGGTTACTTATTTTGAGCTCAACATCCAAATCCTGTAGATCAGAGGTCTCCTGACGATTCCGCATTGTGTGGAATAATCGTATCGTAGGGCGTTACAAAGTTTTTCATGTTCAGTAAACGAAGATGCGATGAGTTTAGAACTAAATTATCAATCGAAATAAAAATTGAAATCGATATTAACACCTTGATTTCCGCACAATTCACGGTTTTGCAGCACCAGTTCCTCCGTATCTGACCGCCCTGTTTAATCATTCGTTTTCTTTGTGCCCCACCAGACGATGGCAATCTTTCGCACCCAATCAATCGTGGTTGTCAGTCATATGAAAAAATGGCGGATTCTGTCCATATACAGTGAGCCCAAAAAGTATTCGGCTAGACGACCCGATTTAACAGCCTAGTGGGCGCACAAACAAAACTCCAATGGTCAGATCGAGTGTGGTAATGGCCAAGCCACTATCACTGTTTGATAAAAATGAAAAATTAGAAAAACTTAACAGCAAAATAAATTAAAAACTAAAATATTTATATTTTGCTAGCGCAAAAAGTATTCGTCTGCTTGAAAATTGACCCCTTCCTGTGGTCGTCTCTGAATCTAATTGATGGCAGATCCCCGGTGGCAAAATCATCACGCTTTCTGCGGAGGGACCACGGGCAAGAGAGATTCGGTGTCGCACGTTGAAATCTTAAAGTGCCTACAGATTGTCGCCTATGCCTGCCAAGCGCCGCTAGCGCCTACTTTATCTTCCTGAACTATTCTATTACCACCACCGTTTAAACTATCACCATTACCAGTACTTACACTTTGTACAATATTTACAACGTCCGTTAACATGTGGTGCTGGTTTGAATCATCCTCATCATCTAAAATAAAAATAAATAAAGGAAATTAGAAATAATTTTTGTTGAATGACAATAAAAAAAGTCCAATTTTGGCCATAGGTATGGAAAAAAATACACAGTTAACCTGGGGAAACCTGCTCGATCGAAACCTTCCGTTTTAAACGGGAAATGAAAAGGATACAAAAAAACGACGCCAGTTCCGGGCTCCAAGCGTTCGATTGATCAAACATATCAAAGAAACACCACATTAATAATGTATCTTTCAAAGTTGTTTAAAAAAAATTGAGAACATAAACTAATTTACAAAGGACTGATGAAAGGGGTACTACCACCCGCACTACCAGACGGAGTGTTTTTATAAACTTGAAAAATGTTCATAAAAGAGGACGATAATTGGATAGCCTCGTCCTCCGTATTGATTTCAAACATCTCCGTCTGAGCAGTGTACTGGTTTCTAAGCAAAAAGACGTGCGTACTTTTTTTTTCGCTTCCGAAAACTTAACTATGCCATCGGATCTGGTCAAAAACCATTGATCTTTCTCATTTCGCAAAAGGACGAAATCGGCTGTTACGTGCACCCCAGCACTCTTCGCCTTCAAAATAGGAAACTTTGGTGGCTGGCAAGCGGCAGTATGAATTGATGCATATAGATGCGTTCGTACTGCCACTTGCTCCAAACATTTCGCTCCCGATTTCACACAGCGTTTGAGGTGTTGTAAATGGTTCTCAAAGCAATACGCTGAAAAATTATCAAGCGGTCCATGTACCACAACGTCTCCATGCACGTGATGGAGATTGTGGACATTGCTTGTCAAATGGGATCGACTATAGTGGGTCTTAAACTCCTTAACAAATTTTGTAAGGAGTCTTCCCGCTAATGGCCAATAGCGTTTATGTGCCGATGATGAAAATATCGTCACAGCGCTAAAGTAGAGCAAGTAATGATTATATGCATCCAAGACCACAACACTGATATAATGCAGAAAGGACCTATACTCGGTTCCTTTCCAAAGTAGGACATGATCGAGGGACCGAAATGGTCGGTTCACCTCAGAAGGAAGCAGTGTATTCGAAATGTACGAAGACACGCCGTCCTTCTGTTGGGAGGACCACTCACCAAAATGCTCAAAGGTGTTGTTAAGCAACCCTTTGAGAATTTTGCGGCTAACTCCCAGATCAATCAGATGGAGACGGTCGCTAATTGGAAAATTGACAATCATATCTACATTTTGCAAATCTTCAAGAGGTGTCCGTATTCCTTTATGGTGATCCTTATCTTCTCTAGCCCGAAAGCCAGTGTATGCAATTCGGCATACACGGAGTGAAAGATAACTTTATTTTCCGGTTTGATGTGTACTCCTTAGATGGTACACTTTATGCAACCATGCTTAGCAGAAAATCCCATCACTGATTTTATGTATGACCGTGCTGGAGAATCGGCGATAAATGCACTTATAGATAGATATAGGTACTTCTTTATCGCCGAATTTCAAGCCTCTTTCCATAAGAATGTTCATTTCCTGAACAAACGGCCGCAAATACTGTTCGGCACTCTCCGGTTTTGTTTGCCCGCAGAAAATAGCTACGGGCATAACCGGGGCGTCTGGCAATTCTTCCACTTTTATAAGATCTGGCCAAAATTGGGTAGCCGAGCTCTTAAAAAGTGGAAGCCCGTCGACTGACACTTGGATTGTAAAATGTGATACTTGCGGGATGATATCTCTAAAATAGTTTCTAAGAACCGTCTCCACCCCTTGATACCACAAGTTTCCACCAACAATCGGTGCCCCATAACCAAACTTTAAAATTTCCTCTGCCACGTGCTGGAGGCTGTGGATATTGCTGATTAAATTGCATCGGCCGTAATATTTTCCAATATGCCTAACAAACTCATTAAGCATTTTACTAGCATATGGCCATAAACGTTCATGTCCTTTAAATGAATAAGTTGTAATAGAACAAAAATAAAATAAAAACTGATTGTAAGATCCAAGCTGGTTAAAACAGTCGCCTAGTACATCTAAACTTAAATAATGGAGGAATTTTCGATACTCCGTGGCCTTCCACAAAGGCACTTCATTTAGATCACGAATTCTTCGCGGTATTTCAAATGGAAGCCGCATTTTCACCATGAAAGCAGAAATAGCTTTTTGCTGTCTTGGGTATAAACGATTGAAGTTTTCGAATAGGTTGTTCAATATCCAGCTCAATATTTTTTAGGTTACCCCCTCATCCACTAAATGCATCCTTTCCGCAAAAGGAACACCTTCAACCATATCGAAACCAGGGATGTCCTCTAGAGGAGTACGCCATTCTTTATGATGGAGTCTGTCCACTCTTTGTCGAAATCCAGCGTCGGTGCGTGGTTCTGCGTTAACCGACTCAAATATAGTTTTTCTACAGCCGGGCAGCAATTTCTAACGTGGTGCCAATACATGTTCATTTCAAGCATCCATGTTTTGCATTGAAATTCATGGTAGCTGAAAATGTAAACCAAAATAATTAATACATTTTATGTTGTATAAATGTGTCCGTAGTAATGGCTACATGGTCATAAATTTACCTTTCAAAGTGGCCCGCATAGGTGAATCGGCTATAAATGCTCGGAGGGAAAACGGGAACAACGGGGGTCGCGAACAACGCGTCTTAAAAATTCCTCCATACTTCCTGGTTTACTGAATCCACCGAAAGTTCCCACAATCAACGCAGGATGTTTGGCCAGCTCTACCACTCTTAACTGTATTGGCCAAAGCTGTTTACGAGAACTTCTAAACAGAGGTAGCCCGTCTATCGAAACATCCACTGTCAATTTTGGCACTGCTGGAAACATTTCTAAAATGTATAAGATATAATATAGGTTATGTACGATTGTTAATACATCCAATCTACTTGCTATTAAAAATACTTACTGAAAATATGTTGTTATTAATTTCTCAATGTCGTGATACCATAAGTAGCCACCTTGAATCGGTTTTATTTCAGAACCAACATTGGTGGGCGTTTTAAGCAACGTTCGTTTTGCTTGGCTTTGAAGTATTTTCTTAGGAGTGTAAAAAAATCTTCGGTTAAAAAACAAGAGGCACGGCCCAGAATAACTAGATGCACAAGCGCATCTTTCAATTCCACATTTTGCATGAAGACGTAAGCATCATTAGTATTCTCGGTCAGCTCATACACCTACTCGTCTTCTGTATCTGTAGCACTTCCTGCAGCAAGCAGAGATTCTACGTTTGCTGGTGTAATTTCTGAAAATGAAGACAAAAGATATGTCGAATATCGTGTTGAATTTAGTAAGTTTACTACTAAAACCGATCATTTATGAAGAAATATATAAATTAATAAACTAATCCACTCGCTTCAACATCGTTTTCACAACGCTTACAATGGCCGGGCTCTTAACCGATCGGCGCGATTGCACTAGTTCCTCCGTATCTGGCCGCTCTGTTTGATCATTTTTTCAATCTTTATTAGAATTTACGTACGAACAGCAACGCGCCTTGCGAAATTTGTTTACTTTCCATTTGATATTTGTTTACATATAGTACTGTGGTGCGTCTCAGGAGACAGTGTTGACAGCACACCAAAATGATGTGATCGGATGCAAACTCAAACGGAGCCATAACATCTCTAAAGGCCGTCAGAGTGTTAAATGACCTCTAGCTGTCATATAACATTCGTTTTTTGCATTAGTCCACCCATCCGATTTTAAACATATAGGTGTACAAATTCTAACCCTAGATTTAACTATGCCTATCTTAACATAATTCAAATCTAATATAGTACCACTAAGAGTTTCACGACACGGAAGGCTATAACTAAGGCATAATGATGTAAATAATTCTTTAAAATCATCTGCTTCGCCTAAATAGAAAGGCAGCGCATGATCACAAAACACCTTTAACTGTTCATCTCCACATAGCGAACTCATAGGAAACTCTGGTGAAACTCCTGTCAAACTTGTATGGAGTTTCGAGTTTCCCGAGTTCGCTAAGTGGCCACGCATTTGTTTCGGTCTTCTTCGCTTCTTCTTAATTCGTCAATTATTAAACGTCAGAACGAGGGGCTTTGCTAGTGCTGTCAAGAGTTTCCTACCAGTTTCCTACGAGTTTCCCAGCTGTTGCGGGAACTGAGTTCGACAGTTCGACGGAGGAGAGTTCGCTATGTGGAGATGAACAGTAACACCTTTTCATCTATGCTCTTCTTCTCAGACGCGCTGAGGGGTTTTTTCATTTCAAAGAAACTATTTTAAGACTTTTTATTCTCTAGAGTTGCTTTGTTGGCCGGCACCATTTGCATCTAATTGTATCTCGTTTGTGTGACGCTGTACATTCGTTGTAGAGTGTCTGTTTTTTATGTGTCGCTTTAAGTTGAATGATGAACTTTTTTTCCCAGATATTACAGCTCGGCAAATTACACAGTAATACTTATTTGGCGTTGAAGCTTGTTCAAAACAGCTCCAAATATCACTAGTTTTCTCCTCAGTTTCAAGAAAACGTGACTTGCTATCCTGACGATCACTTGCTGTCTGTCCCCGGATGTACGTCGTGTCACATATGCAACAAGCGTTAAAACAGATAATAAGTGAAACGGGTACTATCCCCAATAGCAGAATGATTATGCTCTCTCGTTCTGTCTAATTGATAATTGTTACCAACAGAACGATAAAGCATGATGATTTTGCCAGCCAGAATGATACCGGAGATCTCCGGTGGCAGAATGATCATGTTTATGTTTATGTTTATGTTTATTAATAAAGTCTGGCCAACCTGTGGCTAAGACATATCCTAGAACAAGGTTTTTTTAAAGCAAAATAAGTTTTTTTTTCATACCCGATAGGTAGGGAAGGTAGGAATCGTTGACTCCCCACTACTCATTGTTTCCCAATATGGTATGAAATTCTTCACCCTCCTTTTCAGCCAAGATCCTCTTGGAGACTCTTTCCTGTAGAGTTAGTTAAGTATTTGATGCTATCAAGTATCGCACAATCGCGATAACGTGTTACTACCGTCGAGTATCTGAGAGCATTCAACTCCTGACTGTCCAATCTTTATTAAGAACATGTCTAATGCAGAGCACAATTTGGTGTAATTCGCATTATGTATCCGGTTCTTCCAAACCATGAAGCGCTCATGAAGTCCATCGACAAGTTCTTGTTGCTCTACCGGGTTTTGGGCACTCTGTTCTTATGGCGTCGATAATTCCGGATTTCACCCAGGCCTTGTAAACTTTTAGTTTGATATTACTTAGTCGTACTGGTGCAGTTAAAATTAGAGTTAATAATCTCCAATTGTTTAAAACGTCAGAGTGGACTATATTCCGCGATGGATCACGGCGAAGTAGACTAAGTAGATTGTGGGCGCGAATTGAGGCCCCTGCTGGTCCTATTACGACACCATAGGATTTTTGTTCGTCAACAAGGGCTGTTTGTACCTGTTGGAGGACATGCCAGAGAGCTAAGCCAGCTCTCTGATCTCTCTGTTTGGAGCAAGAATGTAAGCAGTTAACTTCGGGAATCGGATGGCGCTATTGCAGATTATGACTGTAGGTTTTTGAGGATTATCCCCTTCGAAGAATCGATTAGGAGGTTGTGATATCCTCTACTGTATTGCTGTAATGACACATACGCTGTGAATCAACCGGCAGCGGTCACCACACGCGACCTTCTTTATTCAGAGTCTGATCCATACTGACTACTCTCTGTACTCTCAATGCCCTTTCTCGTCCATCAGACCTCTTCTCTCTATCTCTATCCCTGTCACCCGTAACTCAGGATGCCACAGAAGTGTAGGCGCCTCCTTTGTTTGGATCGTCCGATCCGGATATTTTCTCGATTTCCCTCGAAGAAATTGATGGAATTGGGACGAGGTTGAGCCGCAGCCCTCAGTCGGGCGGCCTCGTCTGCCATTGCCGCCTCATGGCTTCTTGTTGTGATTGGTGCAGCACCTGTTAGCTGTTCAGGATTCTGAGCCATTTTGGAGTTTTTTTCTCGAACAATATGGAATGATGTTTACAAAAAAGTCTTAACACTAACACAACCATAACATTAACAAGCTTCATTTACTAAGTGTTACATTGAGGCAATGTTGAATCTGAGACGCGCATGAAAATGACGCTAGGGACAAATCAAAATCACACATTTCGCTAGCTTCATTAAACGCCAGACACAAGAGTGCTCGAGGACGAAGAGAGCGGCATCAATCGATCCTTTTAGCAGCTTGAACACGAACATCCGCTGTGCGTTTATTTCCCTGTCCGCGAGTGGCTCCAACCCCAGCAGCAGGCAAAGTGCAGCGTAGGAAGGCATCGAGAGCTCTCTTATCTCCAATACCTGCCCATATTTTGTCATCTTCTTTGTTAGTGTTTCGTCGGTGACGAAATATGGCCGGTCTAAAACCTTCACGTCGGTGACGCCATCCGCGAAGTTCTATTTCTATTGGGTAGCAGACACCATCTATGGATTTCCCGTGCTTGTCACGGTGCTACTCAACAATTTTCTCCACAAGGCCATTTTTTGCAATTACACAGCAGATCGTGGACCTCGGCTTCTCTCGGCCTTACCGGGAGTGCGTTGAAGTACATCTACAACGCATTCTCCCATGTGGTTGCCTCGTGCATCTCTTCACGTTTCACCAATAATGGTCTGCCCGTGATGGTTGCCGCGTCACCGTGGTGTCTAGGACGGAGGACTTGGAGGCGGCTTCCTAACGGCACTTGACTGCGGCCGCCATGGCCGCCGCGTAAGCCTCTGTGAAGGGGCCCCTGCGCATATGGGGGCCGGTGATGCTCTCAACGCGCATCAACGCGGCGTTCCAATCACGCCACAGAGACGCCAAAATGTCAGTCTTTACGGCTTTGGCTTTGCCTCGAGGCTTGCGGCCACTTCTTTCACGCTGCCCTGCAGGGCGGTGAGCACGCTGCCCTGCAAGGCCTCGGCCACATTTCGCTGTCGTTATTCATTGTACGGTTCACGGGTCACGACAGTATTTTATCGAACGGCACTTTTCGCGAATCACGTCGGGGTCACCAAATATTTGTTATCACTGTCCGCAAACCGAGCGTTTTTTTGGGCAGAATAGCGGTCGTGCACTACTGCTCGAAGAACGTATTCTTGCAGACGAAAAATACCGTCTCGTTCGGTGGCGAGTACGTTTTGAGATCGTTTTGAGCAGCGGAGCTTGGTCCCAAAAACCAAGCAAGGATCGATGCTGATTAATTAGCACTAGAGAAGATAGAAAATACCACGTCGTAATCTGCTTGGTCAACGGTACGAACCTAATAAGCTTTAGCAATTTGGACTTTGTATGTGACACATCGGCTTTGTCTGGAGTGCGCGCAGGATACTAACATTGGCGCATAGGATCGACGAATAGGAGACGCAAAAGGATAGAAATCTCAAGTTAGCTAAAATTTTCGTCGTTCAGCTAATGTTACGTGACCTAGTAGGTTAAGGAGTACTCCTCCAAGTACAAGGACCTCTGATCGATATTTTGACTAACCATGAGATAATCTTTTTTGTTGATGAGTTTTCATTAGACCTGATGCTGCATATACCGATGAGAATATTTGAAAACAAGTCTTCTGCCTTGGGAATACTATGGATAACTTTTTACGAACGTCAGTGGAAGATTCACTCGTCTTGGTAATATAGAACATTTGATTACTATTGACTCATATGGGACTAGCAAACATTCCAGTTGTTGGTGCGGTCTTTCGGTCAAAGGAACTCTATTGGTCTAGGCCTTATACGGGATGTTGGTTCCGTGGAGCCTTAGCCTTACAATTGCGTATTGTACTTTCAGGGTAAAACCAAACATAATTTAACTTATTTTAACTCTCAATTCCGCATCGTAAGTTGGATTCACGCTGGCCTTTTCAACTACAGTTTGCACACCTGGATTCACGCGGACAGTGGAATGTTCTTTCTGCGAAACAATTCCGAACATCGGTTATGCAGTAGCAGAGCGTGTTCAGCAACTCCGATGCAACGGGACTGCAAATTTAATTGAAACCCATGATTAAGACGTTCGTGTGAAGCGATTCAACCACTACCAGAGAGAGGACGTTAAAAATCTCGGGGTATTTAATTTTCGATGCCCTACCATTCCGTACCAATCACCCGCTTCTCAAAGACATGCGACAAAATATCTTAATGGCGGGCAAACGATTCGAGATATTTCTTCAATCACGGTCCTTCCTTCGAAACATAAAAAATCACTAGTAGTTCCCAGCTCGCGGGCCACCCACGCCTATCATTAGTTCGGTGTAGTGAAGGTTTTTGTTAGTTGATTGTTTGGTTGTTCCAGCGTCCGGAATGTTAGATGGTATTTTCGGACATGCTGGTTGGAGGGGTCTGTCTGAACAAACCCCACCCCAATCATGACGGCTTTTGCCACCGGAAGAGAGTTCGATAGGGGGCGCTGAGCTACCGACAGATCATAAGCAAAAAGTTCTATATATCTAACAGCATGTCAATTTTAGTTCTAGCGATGGATAAACAGCATAACGAGAAAACTAAAAATTGAACACGGAACAGGACCATTCTAGTGGTTGACACAATGCGAAGGGTGATTAGTCCTGACATCGAAAGTCAACAGATCGTATGTTTTTGGCACGCCGTTCAATCTCAGTCGTGAAAAAGTTTTGCATAAGTTGGAAAATCCCAAAACCCACACGCAACGGACATTTTCCTCGACGACTCCAACAGGCGATCGGTTTCTTTGTGTTACTCAACACGGTTGCATCAGCGGGACAGAAGAAGATAAAGTGAAAACTCAACAATGTTTGTGCTTACAGAAATACACCAAGCCTTCCTCCGAAGCTGTAGAGTATCGCCGCCTCAGACCGGCCAGGACCGTGTGCAGATGGTTATTTGGCTTTTGATTTCGTCTACTGTTTGTATAACTTTTTCTTTTGACTCTTTCGCAAACTCGATAACAATTGGCCTGCAAAAATTAACACTTTGGGCATCAAGTTTATCCAGATGATATCTGAATCATCGCTAATGAACGAAAGACGGATAGGCGTTAATGCCGATACTAGTAAATCACTGTCTGATGCAATATTTTCTCCGGAACCATGAAACGGTTGATTGTAAATGCTGTGTCCACTAGATCCGTCAATGCCCCACGAGGACAATAATACGACGTTTAGTGAATCCTTCGAAACATAAAACATCACCAGTAGTTCCCAGCACGCGGGCCACCCACGCCTATCATTAGTTCGGTGTAGTGAAGGTTTTTGTTAGTTGATTATTTGGTTGTTTTAGCGTCCGGAATGTTAGATGGTATTTTCGGACATGCTGGTTGGAGGGGTCTGTCTGAACAAACCCCACCCCAATCATGACGGCTTTTGCCACCGGAAGGGAGTTCGATAGGGGGCGCTGAACTACCGACAGATCATAAGCAAAAAGTTCTATATATCTAACACCATGTCAATTTTAGTTCTAGCGATGGATAAACAGCATAACGAGAAAACTAAAAATTGAACACGGAACAGGACCATTCTAGTGGTTGACACAATGCGAAGGGTGATTAGTCCTGACATCGAAAGTCAACAGATCGTATGTTTTTGGCACGCCGTTCAATCTCAGTCGTGAAAAAGTTTTGCATAAGTTGGAAAATCCCAAAACCCACACGCAACGGACATTTTCCTCGACGACTCCAACAGGCGATCGGTTTCTTTGTGTTACTCAACACGGTTGTATCAGCGGGACAGAAGAAGATAAAGTGAAAACTCAACAATGTTTGTGCTTACAGAAATACACCAAGCCTTCCTCCGAAGCTGTAGAGTATCGCCGCCTCAGACCGGCCAGGACCGTGTGCAGATGGTTATTTGGCTTTTGATTTCGTCTACTGTTTGTATAACTTTTTCTTTTGACTCTTTCGCAAACTCGATAACAATTGGCCTGCAAAAATTAACACTTTGGGGCATCAAGTTTATCCAGATGATATCTGAATCATCGCTAATGAACGAAAGACGGATAGGCGTTAATGCCGATACTAGTAAATCACTGTCTGATGCAATATTTTCTCCGGAACCATGAAACGGTTGATTGTAAATGCTGTGTCCACTAGATCCGTCAATGCCCAACGAGGACAATAATACGACGTTTAGTGAATCACACAACCGTCGCGGGGGTCCGCGACAGCCGTGCGGTAGCGCCGGTTAGAAAAATCGGCCCTTGAACGCCGGGGCTGACCAACTCGACGGCGTGGGTTCGAATCCCAACCGAGACCGGACCCTCCCCTGTACGAGAGGACTGACTATCCACGTACTCAAAGGGTAAAAAGTCTTGTAAGCCCTTCATGGGGCAGGCATGAGGTCGTTACGCCAAGAAGAACACCACACTGCATTCACCAACTCTTGTAGATTAACTTTTGTTTCACTAATAGAAATAAAATTTTCACTTGGACACATCACTTTTGGTTGTCATTGGCATAACACTTGAAGAATTTTTCAAAAACATGTCTATCATACTCATCAGCCTTAACTGCTTTTCTTTAAACGCTAACAACCTCACTGAGTATAATTCCTTTTCGAGATTGCCGTTGATGTCTGTCTCTTTGGCCACACTTCGACGGTTATTCCGCACGCAGAGATTTTAAACTCTTTTTTTGGCCGTCCACGACTTTTGTTTTCCGTATAGGCACTAATGTCAAATGGTTTGTTCAACCAGATTTTCGAATCATTTTGTGAAATTTTCGAGTTTCTACAATGTTTCTTCAATCTAGCCTTGAAACTTTTTTCCAATATCATTCCAATATCAAAACATTACAATCTTTCACAATCCTTAGCGATGGCGTAAGGTTAAAAACAGAAAATTGACAGATTTTCCAGGAGTTTTGCAAAACAATGCTTAATATTTTGTGACATTCAATTTCAATTTACTTAAACTGTCAATAAGTTTAAGCATGATAATATACCTTTCCAAAACTGTGCTTGAAATTCGATTCCGGTCATGATTATAGGAGTTACAGACCTTCTAAGTTGATGGATTTTTTTCAATTTTGTACGTAATATTTTCATAAATCTTGACTTTGACGGGCTGTTTCTCAGAACCTGGAAGAACAGAGGCTCTAGTTTTTGGGTCATTTCTTAGTTTCATCTTGTAGTTATGCGCTATGCGCAAATTGAACCGCTTTCCGTTCTGCCAGCAATTCGTAGAAACGCCGGCCTAACCTACGGGATTTATCGGTCTGAGCAGACTGACGCCGGCTTACGGGAAAGAACACTGTCGGCCCCGTGGGACCGACGTAGCGCTTAACGTGTTTTTGGAGAGAATTAGATCTATCCTGCATTTTGCAACACGTACCTTTGGAATAGATGTAAAAAACTACATCCTAAAAGTTTTGAGGACATTTTAAATTTTGTTTTAGCTAAATGGTGCAAACATCATCATGCATACGGTATTTGGTTGATTATATTCAACTAATTTTGTTTGATTATATCCCCAAATGCAGTTAAAGTTTTTGTTCAAAACGGTTTAAGCCCAAGGGCAGAATGCACCACGCAAATTATTGTTCAAATACTGTTCATTGTTCCAGGAATATGCAATTGATGAAAATATTTTATGTTCAATAGTTTTAAGAATCTAATATGATGATACACAGTTGGTTTTTTACTTCCGCTCATGCCTTCGCGCCTCCTCTCCTTTCATTTTCGGGCTGCAATATTAATCAAAGTATTGAAAGCACATATAACTAGTAACTGATTTTTTGTTGGGGTTTGCAGAGGGCATTGATAAATATTCTTCTCGAAATAATGTAGAATCACGCTCGTGCAAGAAGCTATATGCATCGAGTGATAGTTCTACAAAAGAACCACCAGATGACGCTACTGTTTTGGCAAAATCAGGCTCAAATCAAATTCCAACAACAACGCTTCGTGTCCCATAAAAAACTTCGGGAAACGTCGCACATAGTTGGAACGACGCACGTAGTCGATTTCTAAACTAAACTTCACACGTAGTGTTAGATTCACGAAGTTTAAGAACTTTAAAGAACGTTTTAATCTATTTATTGATTTCGCGATATCACCCGAAAGATCCAAGAACGTCAACGGAAAAGAGAACCGCGATCCGTTGATCAACGGTTTTATAGGTTCTAACGCTCCCCTCCACTTCCCTACGCGTGGGAGAGTTGCCCGTAGTGAAACGTCTTCCACGCACTCTCTCATGTGATGTACCAGCACGCGGTCATAAGCTGACATTCCAGCACGCGGTTTTGGCACATCACACGATGGTCCGGGCCGTGGAGGGGATTTGCATATTTGATAGTCGCACGGAAGACATCATTCATATGCGCATATCGTAGGGTCGCGCGGAGTACATAATTGTTTCCACGTGAAATAGATTATTTCCCACAAACACTTACCTTATCAGTCGAGCCTCTTTGTCAAAGAAGAGAGATAAGCTAAACTACCAACAAATCAATACTGTGTTGTTTGGGGCAACATACTATGCAGATAATGATTTATACTCGGAGAATCCATCAACAAGGCAGATAGATAGACAACCTTAATTGTAGCCACATAATTGTAGGATATTTTGCGAAAATATTTGCAAGCTTAGTTGTTGTTGGAAATATGAATTGCAAGTTAAGTATGATAATAAAGTTAGATATATTGGACAAATTTACTGCTCTAGAATATCTAGTAGCTGTTCCAGCAAACCTTATGTATTGTATTTGGATTTAAAGAATATTTGGAAAATATATCATAACGAATCGTGGAAATCACGACAAACCGAGGAAAGACGAAGATATTACACAGTTACTCTAAATTGTTGAAAAAATATTCAGCAAATATCTCTCGTTCTCGTTCCTCCGCTCGTCATCTGTGCATGGCACGGATTTTTTTATTTCGTTTACAATAGCAGCATTTGATTCTATTTGCAGTATTTTTTGAGCAAGTCGGTTGGCGTTATTGCCGCGCTTACATGCTATAGATATAAAGTTATGCAATATAACACATGCAGTCAAAATGGGCATTACTGTTGAAGCGGTCAATTCTTGGTGTGTTTTTAAGATTCGAAATCTTTGGGTTATTTGCCCGAATGAACGTTCAACTACTTGGCGTGCCCGAGAGAGTCTGTAGTTGAATGCTCGTTTTTCGTGGGTATCTACAATTTTGAAAGGTAAAAGTATTTCTTCTGCTAATTAAAATGCTTTGTCTCCTACAATCACATATTTTGCAATTCCTTGCGGACCTGACACGTTCACAGGTGGCATTCGCTTCACTAACGTCTCCAAATCACTAGTGGCATAAATTCGACTGTCCCTCAATCTACCAGGAGAACCAATATTAGAGAAAATGACTTCACACTCCGCGTTGACTACCGCCAGCCAAACAACACTAATGAATTTCTTGTAATTTTTCAAATTTGTCTCTTCCCCTATTCGGCTTTTACTCGGATATGTAGACTGTCGATTGTACCAATGCTTGAGGGCAAATTCTGTTTTCTTTCAAAATTTTCCGCTATACAATCAAATTCATCTCGGCATTGTGGGAACTAAAAAAAATAAAACATTGATTGAACTGCATGCATAAATGAAACACAGTTTTAAATTGCTACGCGCATAAATGCCTTCATTAGTCCCAACTCTGTCGCTCTGCAACGTTTGTATACAAGTAGTTGCAGCCATTGTCGCAATCGTTCTGCCGGTTAAAAGGTAACGAAATGTGGCAGCCATCTGCTCATAGACTGGAACATCCAATCTCAATGTATTTCTATACGACAAATTTGGCAAGCAAAGCTTACATAGCAGCGTGTAGACGGATAGTGCCATTTTTAAATACTGTTTGAATAGTTTTCGATTAGTGTTCGACACCAGTTCAATACACCGCATGTGAGATAGCCGCGATCATTGGCGGTACACTGCTTTGGTGTCAGCCGAAGAACTTCCATTATCCTGTGTGCCTTAATCGATATTGTAATATAAAACACAAGTTTTTTTTGTAGTTTTCGCAAAAAATCACGCAAAATGATGGCCGAATGGGAGGGCGCGTTGTCCAAAAGGGTAAAAAGTCTTGTAAGCCCTTCATGGGGCAGGCATGACCAAGAGGTCGTTACGCCAAGAAGAAGAAGTGAATCACACAAAGAAGATGAAAAGTGCCAATCACACAAAGAAGATGAAAAGTTTCAATTATTCTACACGCAGTGTGATTCACCAACTCTTGTAGATTAACTTTTGTTTCACTAATAGAAATAAAATTTTCACTTGGACACATCACTTTTGGTTGTCATTGGCACTTGAAGAATTTTTCAAACACATGTCTATCATACTCATCAGCCTTAACTGCTTTTCTTTAAACGCTAACAACCTCGCTGAGTATAATTCTTTTTCGAGATTGCCGTTGATATCTGTCTCTTTGGCCACACTTCGACGGTTATTCCGCACGCAGAGATTTTAAACTCTTTTTTTTTGGCGTCCACGACTTTTGTTTTCCGTATAGGCACTAATGTCAAATGGTTTGTTCAACCAGATTTTCGAATCATTTTGTGAAATTTTCGAGTTTCTAGAATATTTCTTCAATCTAGCCTTAAAACTTTTTTGCAATATCATTCCAATATCGAAACATTACAATCTTTCACAATGCTTAGCGACGGCGTAAGGTTAAAAACAGAAAATTGAAAAATTTCCAGGAGTTTTGCAAAACAATGCTTAATATTTTATGACATTCAATTTCAATTTACTTAAACTGTCAACAATTTTAAGCATGATAATATACCTTTCCAAAACTGTGCTTGAAATTCGATTCCGGCCATGATTCTAGGAGTTACCTGCAAAGTTGATGGATTTTTTTTAATTTTTTACGTAATATTTTCACAAATCTTGACTTTGACGGGCTGTTTCTCAGAACCTGGAAGAACAGAGGCTCTAGTTTTTGGGTCATTTCTTAGTTTCATCTTGTAGTTTAAGAAAACATATTTCATTTTTCTGATATCCAAAAATGATTTTTTGATTTTTATCCCGGCTTCGCTCCATCGTGCATTGACCAGTTTTTGGAGAGAATTAGATCTATCCTGCTTTTTGCAACACGTACCTTTAGAATAAATGTAAAAAACTACATCCTAAAAGTTTTGAGGACATTTTAAATTTTGTTTTAGCTAAATGGTGCAAACATCATCATGCATACGGTATTTGGTTGATTATATTCAACTAATTTTGTTTGATTATATCCCCAAATGCAGTTAAAGTTTTTGTTCAAAACGGTTTAAGCCCAAGGGCAGAATGCACCACGCTTATTATGGTTCAATTACTGTTCATTGTTCCAGGAATATGCAATTGATGAAAATATTTTATGTTCAATAGTTTTAAGAATCTAATATGATGATACACAGTTGGTTTTTTACTTCCGCTCATGCCTTCGCGCCTCCTCTCCTTTCATTTTCGGGTAGGAGATAGTTCGGGCTAAAATATTAATCAAAGTATTGAAAGCACATATAACTAGTAACTGCTTTTATGTTGGAGTTTGCAGAGGGCATTGATAAATATTCTTCTCGAAATAATGTAGAATCACGCTCGTGCAAGAAGCTATATGCATCGAGTGATAGTTCTACAAAAGAACCACCAGATGAAGCTACTGTTTTGGCAAAATCAGGCTCAAATCAAATTCCAACAACAACGCTTCGTGTCCCATACAAAACTTCGGGAAACGTCGCACATAGTTGGAACGACGCACGTAGTCGATTTCTAAACTAAACTTCACACGTAGTGTTAGATTCACGAAGTTTAAGAACTTTAAAGAACGTTTTAATCTATTTATTGATTTCGCGATATCACCCGAAAGATCCAAGAACGTCAACGGAAAAGAGAACCGCGATCCGTTGATCAACGGTTTTATAGGTTCTAACGCTCCCCTCCACTTCCCTACGCGTGGGAGAGTTGCCCGTAGTGAAACGTCTTCCACGCACTCTCTCATGTGATGTACCAGCACGCGGTCATAAGCTGACATTCCAGCACGCGGTTTTGGCACAGCACACGATGGTCCGGGCCGTGGAGGGGATTTGCATATTTGATAGTCGCACGGAGGACATCATTAATATGCGCATATCGTAGGGTCGCGCGGAGTACATAATTGTTTCCACGTGAAACAGATTATTTCCCACAAACACTTACCTTATCAGCCGAGCCTCTTTGTCAAAGAAGAGAGATAAGCTAAACTACCAACAAATCAATACTGTGTTGTTTGGGGCAACATACTATGCAGATAATGATTTATACTCGGAGAATCCATCAACAAGGCAGATAGATAGACAACCTTAATTGTAGCCACATAATTGTAGGATATTTTGCGAAAATATTTGCAAGCTTAGTTGTTGTTGGAAATATGAATTGCAAGTTAAGTATGATAATAAAGTTAGATATATTGGACAAATTTACTGCTCTAGAATATCTAGTAGCTGTTCCAGCAAACCTTATGTATTGTATTTGGATTTAAAGAATATTTGGAAAATATATCATAACGAATCGTGGAAATCACGACAAACCGAGGAAAGACGAAGATATTACACAGTTACTCTAAATTGTTGAAAAACTATTCAGCAAATATCTCTCGTTCTCGTTCCTCCGCTCGTCATCTGTGCATGGCACGGATTTTTTTATTTCGTTTACAATAGCAGCATTTGATTCTATTTGCAGTATTTTTTGAGCAAGTCGGTTGGCGTTATTGCCGCGCTTACATGCTATAGATATAAAGTTATGCAATATAACACATGCAGTCAAAATGGGCATTACTGTTGAAGCGGTCAATTCTTGGTGTGTTTTTAAGATTCGAAATCTTTGGGTTATTTGCCCGAATGAACGTTCAACTACTTGGCGTGCCCGAGAGAGTCTGTAGTTGAATGCTCGTTTTTCGTGGGTATCTACAATTTTGAAAGGTAAAAGTATTTCTTCTGCTAATTAAAATGCTTTGTCTCCTACAATCACATATTTTGCAATTCCTTGCGGACCTGACACGTTCACAGGTGGCATTCGCTTCACTAACGTCTCCAAATCACTAGTGGCATAAATTCGACTGTCCCTCAATCTACCAGGAGAACCAATATTAGAGAAAATGACTTCACACTCCGCGTTGACTACCGCCAGCCAAACAACACTAATGAATTTCTTGTAATTTTTCAAATTTGTCTCTTCCCCTATTCGGCTTTTACTCGGATATGTAGACTGTCGATTGTACCAATGCTTGAGGGCAAATTCTGTTTTCTTTCAAAATTTTCCGCTATACAATCAAATTCATCTCGGCATTGTGGGAACTAAAAAAAATAAAACATTGATTGAACTGCATGCATAAATGAAACACAGTTTTAAATTGCTACGCGCATAAATGCCTTCATTAGTCCCAACTCTGTCGCTCTGCAACGTTTGTATACAAGTAGTTGCAGCCATTGTCGCAATCGTTCTGCCGGTTAAAAGGTAACGAAATGTGGCAGCCATCTGCTCATAGACTGGAACATCCAATCTCAATGTATTTCTATACGACAAATTTGGCAAGCAAAGCTTACATAGCAGCGTGTAGACGGATAGTGCCATTTTTAAATACTGTTTGAATAGTTTTCGATTAGTGTTCGACACCAGTTCAATACACCGCATGTGAGATAGCCGCGATCATTGGCGGTACACTGCTTTGGTGTCAGCCGAAGAACTTCCATTATCCTGTGTGCCTTAATCGATATTGTAATATAAAACACAAGTTTTTTTTTGTAGTTTTCGCAAAAAATCACGCAAAATGATGGCCGAATGGGAGGGCGCGTTGTCCAAAAGGGTAAAAAGTCTTGTAAGCCCTTCATGGGGCAGGCATGACCAAGAGGTCGTTACGCCAAGAAGAAGAAGTGAATCACACAAAGAAGATGAAAAGTGCCAATCACACAAAGAAGATGAAAAGTTTCAATTATTCTACACGCAGTGTGATTCACCAACTCTTGTAGATTAACTTTTGTTTCACTAATAGAAATAAAATTTTCACTTGGACACATCACTTTTGGTTGTCATTGGCACTTGAAGAATTTTTCAAACACATGTCTATCATACTCATCAGCCTTAACTGCTTTTCTTTAAACGCTAACAACCTCGCTGAGTATAATTCCTTTTCGAGATTGCCGTTGATATCTGTCTCTTTGGCCACACTTCGACGGTTATTCCGCACGCAGAGATTTTAAACTCTTTTTTTTTGGCGTCCACGACTTTTGTTTTCCGTATAGGCACTAATGTCAAATGGTTTGTTCAACCAGATTTTCGAATCATTTTGTGAAATTTTCGAGTTTCTAGAATATTTCTTCAATCTAGCCTTAAAACTTTTTTGCAATATCATTCCAATATCGAAACATTACAATCTTTCACAATGCTTAGCGACGGCGTAAGGTTAAAAACAGAAAATTGAAAAATTTCCAGGAGTTTTGCAAAACAATGCTTAATATTTTATGACATTCAATTTCAATTTACTTAAACTGTCAACAATTTTAAGCATGATAATATACCTTTCCAAAACTGTGCTTGAAATTCGATTCCGGCCATGATTCTAGGAGTTACCTGCAAAGTTGATGGATTTTTTTTAATTTTTTACGTAATATTTTCACAAATCTTGACTTTGACGGGCTGTTTCTCAGAACCTGGAAGAACAGAGGCTCTAGTTTTTGGGTTATTTCTTAGTTTCATCTTGTAGTTTAAGAAAACATATTTCATTTTTCTGATATCCAAAAATGATTTTTTGATTTTTATCCCGGCTTCGCTCCATCGTGCATTGACCAGTTTTTGGAGAGAATTAGATCTATCCTGCTTTTTGCAACACGTACCTTTAGAATAAATGTAAAAAACTACATCCTAAAAGTTTTGAGGACATTTTAAATTTTGTTTTAGCTAAATGGTGCAAACATCATCATGCATACGGTATTTGGTTGATTATATTCAACTAATTTTGTTTGATTATATCCCCAAATGCAGTTAAAGTTTTTGTTCAAAACGGTTTAAGCCCAAGGGCAGAATGCACCACGCTTATTATGGTTCAATTACTGTTCATTGTTCCAGGAATATGCAATTGATGAAAATATTTTATGTTCAATAGTTTTAAGAATCTAATATGATGATACACAGTTGGTTTTTTACTTCCGCTCATGCCTTCGCGCCTCCTCTCCTTTCATTTTCGGGTAGGAGATAGTTCGGGCTGAAATATTAATCAAAGTATTGAAAGCACATATAACTAGTAACTGCTTTTATGTTGGAGTTTGCAGAGGGCATTGATAAATATTCTTCTCGAAATAATGTAGAATCACGCTCGTGCAAGAAGCTATATGCATCGAGTGATAGTTCTACAAAAGAACCACCAGATGACGCTACTGTTTTGGCAAAATCAGGCTCAAATCAAATTCCAACAACAACGCTTCGTGTCCCATACAAAACTTCGGGAAACGTCGCACGTAGTTGGAACGACGCACGTAGTCGATTTCTAAACTAAACTTCACACGTAGTGTTAGATTCACGAAGTTTAAGAACTTTAAAGAACGTTTTAATCTATTTATTGATTTCGCGATATCACCCGAAAGATCCAAGAACGTCAACGGAAAAGAGAACCGCGATCCGTTGATCAACGGTTTTATAGGTTCTAACGCTCCCCTCCACTTCCCTACGCGTGGGAGAGTTGCCCGTAGTGAAACGTCTTCCACGCACTCTCTCATGTGATGTACCAGCACGCGGTCATAAGCTGACATTCCAGCACGCGGTTTTGGCACAGCACACGATGGTCCGGGCCGTGGAGGGGATTTGCATATTTGATAGTCGCACGGAGGACATCATTAATATGCGCATATCGTAGGGTCGCGCGGAGTACATAATTGTTTCCACGTGAAACAGATTATTTCCCACAAACACTTACCTTATCAGCCGAGCCTCTTTGTCAAAGAAGAGAGATAAGCTAAACTACCAACAAATCAATACTGTGTTGTTTGGGGCAACATACTATGCAGATAATGATTTATACTCGGAGAATCCATCAACAAGGCAGATAGATAGACAACCTTAATTGTAGCCACATAATTGTAGGATATTTTGCGAAAATATTTGCAAGCTTAGTTGTTGTTGGAAATATGAATTGCAAGTTAAGTATGATAATAAAGTTAGATATATTGGACAAATTTACTGCTCTAGAATATCTAGTAGCTGTTCCAGCAAACCTTATGTATTGTATTTGGATTTAAAGAATATTTGGAAAATATATCATAACGAATCGTGGAAATCACGACAAACCGAGGAAAGACGAAGATATTACACAGTTACTCTAAATTGTTGAAAAACTATTCAGCAAATATCTCTCGTTCTCGTTCCTCCGCTCGTCATCTGTGCATGGCACGGATTTTTTTATTTCGTTTACAATAGCAGCATTTGATTCTATTTGCAGTATTTTTTGAGCAAGTCGGTTGGCGTTATTGCCGCGCTTACATGCTATAGATATAAAGTTATGCAATATAACACATGCAGTCAAAATGGGCATTACTGTTGAAGCGGTCAATTCTTGGTGTGTTTTTAAGATTCGAAATCTTTGGGTTATTTGCCCGAATGAACGTTCAACTACTTGGCGTGCCCGAGAGAGTCTGTAGTTGAATGCTCGTTTTTCGTGGGTATCTACAATTTTGAAAGGTAAAAGTATTTCTTCTGCTAATTAAAATGCTTTGTCTCCTACAATCACATATTTTGCAATTCCTTGCGGACCTGACACGTTCACAGGTGGCATTCGCTTCACTAACGTCTCCAAATCACTAGTGGCATAAATTCGACTGTCCCTCAATCTACCAGGAGAACCAATATTAGAGAAAATGACTTCACACTCCGCGTTGACTACCGCCAGCCAAACAACACTAATGAATTTCTTGTAATTTTTCAAATTTGTCTCTTCCCCTATTCGGCTTTTACTCGGATATGTAGACTGTCGATTGTACCAATGCTTTAGGGCAAATTCTGTTTTCTTTCAAAATTTTCCGCTATACAATCAAATTCATCTCGGCATTGTGGGAACTAAAAATATTACACATTGATTGAACTGCATGCATCAATGAAACACAGTTTTAAATTGCTACGCGCATAAATGCCTTTATTAGTCCCAACTCTGTCGCTCTGCAACGTTTGTATACAAGTAGTTGCAGCCATTGTCGCAATCGTTCTGCCGGTTAAAAGGTAACGAAATGTGGCAGCCATCTGCTCATAGACTGGAACATCCAATCCCAATGTATTTCTATACGACAAATTTGGCAAGCAAAGCTTACATAGCAGCGTGTAGACGGATAGTGCCATTTTTAAATACTGTTTGAATAGTTTTCGATTAGTGTTCGACACCAGTTCAATACACCGCATGTGAGATAGCCGCGATCATTGGCGGTACACTGCTTTGGTGTCAGCCGAAGAACTTCCATTATCCTGTGTGCCTTAATCGATATTGTAATATAAAACACAAGTTTTTTTTTGTAGTTTTCGCAAAAAATCACGCAAAATGATGGCCGAATGGGAGGGCGCGTTGTCGTGATGCAAAAACCAACGGTTGTCCGTCCACAAATCCGACCGCCTTTGCCGAATGGAGTTCCGCAACCGCCGCATAACACTCAGGTAGTATTCCTTGTTGACTGTTTGCCCCTTGGGCAAAAACTCATGGTGCACCACCCCCCGGCAGCCAAAAAACACCGTTAGCATGACTTTGATCTTCGAGCGGCTCTGGCGCGACCGCTTGGGCCTCGGCTCGTTCGGGGCACGGTACTCGCTGGTCCGGTCGGTGGTCTCGGGGTCGTACGCGTAGATCCACGTCTCATCGCCAGTGATGATATTTTCTCGCTTTTTATTAAATTAAAAAGTTTTTATGCATTCACCTTCCCGGATGTCGCAAAATATGAATCGGATAGAGATAAACGATAGAAGATCAGTAATGAAAGAGTGTGCTAGCAACACCCGCCTTTTTCGCTCCCAGATTATGACTGTGCGTTGGCGATCCCGTTCTGGCCCACTTGAACTGATAGCGCGCTGGTCTCCTTCAGCAGCTCTCCCGGGAGAGCGCTGTGTGACATTGAGAGATCGCATGTTGTGTTCTCTCGCAGCAGTGCAGTAGAACGAGTAGAACTTCTTCAGTACTGCTATCAAACGTTAAAACAGAATGCAGCCCTACTCTTACTCCTTGATAATTGGTACTCGGACATCGCGATCCGGTTCACAGCAAAGCAAAACGAGTTGCGCCAGATCCTTCAGAAACAGGCAGTGGATTTCTACTCCTTCCTCAAGTTTGATAATGAATTATAACACTCCGACTCAAGTACCTTAATGACAATTTTCATATAAAAGAATCATTCCTGTTTTCTCTGTTCATGTAATACGTAAAAGTATAAAATAAATTAAATGAAAAAATAAATTTTCAAAACAAAAGTTTTTCCCTAAACGTACTAAAAAATAAAAAATAATGTATGTTAAATGACATATGCATTTATGTATCAGTTTTTCGTTTTTATCGTTATTCGCATAGCATCGTAGATGGCGATCGAACTGAGAGCAACAGTGGAACAATTTAATAGAACATGTAATGTATCTTGGCAACACTCTTCAACAACAGTCATTACGGGAATTGGCCAAAATTGCTTATTGCTACTATTGTATAGTGGTAAACCATCGATGGAAAAGTAGAGCGATAAATAGTTGGGTGGAACCTGAAAATATCTATAAGAAAAAAACACAAATAATAAGAATCAATCCTAAATAGCACTACCATAAACACCAAGTCGCTTACTGGAGATGCTTAGCAAAAGATGTTTGCACACCATGATAGCAATATTGACCTCCAATCATGTTTTGTATTTCTTGCGTGGCATGTTTTCTTCTTCGCAATAGCGTTCTGGCATGCTTCGGAAGTTTTTCTTTTGTTTTTGTTTTTAGTCTGATTAATAACGTAGTTAGGTTAATTGAGACATGAGTTGCATTTGTTCCTAAAGCCCAATACCGGAAAAAAATCTTTACTAGAAAGTTTGTTCAACATTTCTTGAAGACTGTCTTCCTCTTCATCACATGGAGGTTTTTGGGAGTTAAAGTGACCGGCACGAAAAAGTGCCCACCTCGAATTTTTTTTCATTTTCGCTCAATATCTTTTTCTTAATCCAACTAAACACGCTTCAAATATTGTTTGTGGGAGATGATAGCACAAGCCGGTACGGATGGTCTCAGTGAAGTATACAATCGCGCGTATAAACGTATCGACAGCGATTCAACTGACTTGTTGACCCGCGTTGCCTGTCGTTTATAAACGCGATTTTGTACTTCACTGACACCATCGTACCGGCTTGTGCTATCATTTCCCACAATTGTGATATCATCTGCCACGAGTGTGGTATATGTACATGCCTCACTTGTAGAGTTGTGTATTTCAGATTCAGATTCATGAATCTGAATGAATCTTTCAACCAAATTAATGAATCTGAATCGCTGAACGAAAGATTCATGAATCTTTGGGGATTCATGAAGATTCATGAATCGCTCGATGACAAAAATACAACAAAAAGTGATCAAAAGTCGTTTCACTCACTAAGTCTTTCAGGATTACAAGACTAGCGTAATGAAGGAAAGATCGGTATTCCGTACCTTTCCAATCTTTCAAATCTTTGAATACCCGCATTCTACGATGCACCTTTCCCTTTTTTTTTAAGAAGATTTTTAAATTTCCCTTCCAAAAAACCTCGCAGAATCTTACGAGTTACGCCCAAATCTATCAAATGTAGACGATCTCCGACGACAACATCTTCAACAATATCAAAATTTACGAAATCTTCAAGTGGCGATCGCCAGCGTTGATGACGCTCTGGACATTTTCGGGATCTAAAACCAGAGTCTGTCCGGTAGTTAGCTCCAACAGAATCAAAAATTACATTCCTGTGTTGTTTTGATTACTGTCAAACACACGCGCACTTCAAGCAGCCATAGAGTCCGTTGAAGCTGGTTACAGCGATGTATAGGAAATCAAAGAAATTAAAACGTCTATATACTACCATTTAAGTTGTGCTGACTTACATACCTTTTAAAAACGCCCGAGCTGGTGAATCGGCGATGATTGCCCGAATATTGAGGTGAACATTCTTATTTCCAAACTGAATGCCTCGTTGGCTCAGCTCATTCGCTTCAACAACAAACGGCCTTAAGAAGGGTTTCAGGTCATTCGGTTTAGAAGATCCACAAAACATAGCTATCATCATAATCGGAGCCTCTGGTATTTGTTCCATCTTCATTAATATCGGCCAAACCTGTGTTGAGGAACTTTTATGTAAAGGAAGTCCGTCGATCTACACCTGCACCGAAATACGATCCGTTTCGGGTGTCGCTGATCTGAAACAGCAAAGAAAAGGTATGTTACAAATTACAACGAAGTTCAATAAAAAATAATGATAATCAAAACACTCACCGGTAATAGTTGCGTAGAACCTTCTCTATGCCTTTGTACCAATATTCTCCACCATCAACCATCTGGTGGAGGTTTTCATCAATGTCCGCGCATCTTTGGGCAGCTCATAATCCGTTCTTATGCAAAAGATGGCTAATATTTCATAAACCGATGCGCGGGATTCCTCGTGATCTACTGCCCAGTCTCGTAAACAATCATTCACGTCCTCGTGATTGCTGCAGTCATGAGCATTCCGACATTCGCGCTCAACCTCTGCTTCCGCGGATTGAACATTTCCATAGTCCGATTACGGGCCCAAGTCGTGCATTCCTTCATCGCTTCCGGTGCTTGATTCTAAAAGAAAACCAAAACATAAATTAATGGTTTTGAGTGTGGGTATATTTCTACTAGACGTAAATACACATTCGACTATAACAATCCTTCACAACGCATTGATTACCACATAACCACTGCGTTCGCATATATTACACGAACCGAATATGAAGAGCTCATGAAGCACAAAGTTAACACTTGTGCGGAACATCATTCTTCACAATACATAGTTTCTCGTCAAATTTGTCACCTGGGAGGTATATCTTAGATTTCTCAACTAGAAAAAGGGGACCACTTTCCTGAGTAGGGCAGGTATTTTCGCACAGTTTTGGTTAACACCGGCAGCTATCAATGGTTGATAGTGTGGTGAAACCCACCAATTACTACTTAGGGGACCTGATCTTGTTCCTTCAATACAACGGTCCCGAGCAATCACCTCGAAAGGTAAATCGCCGAGTCCCCCAAAATGTAAGAGGCACCTTCCGGAGTGTAAAAGGGTATTTCTGTTCTGCTTGTAGTTCCCACTGCCAATTACCATTGTTAGACAATGGGGTGCCACTATCAAGAACAGAAAGGGTCCCACCTACAGCGAGATATGTAGATACTATTTATGAATGAATTTTGTGATGTGATAATAAAGCAACCAAATATGTACAGTTTGTTGTCCACATTAAAAGTTTTTTCGAAACTAAAGATGCAATAAAGGGATTTCTTCTCTTTTCGTGATAAACAATTTTAATTTCAAAATTCAGTCACCTTGCAACGTTTTAGGCTAGTTACGTTGCTTTATCGGATGTCATATCCGCCAATGTTTCTGTAATTCTTCAAATTCTAAGAAAATTAAGGAATTTTATTATTCTTCCTAGATGAAAGTCACGATTCCGTGTTTATAAAATTCAACTTTGAGTTCATCCAACTATCTGCCAACAAACTATTTCGATTTTATAGTACCATAAATTCGTGCGACATCTTACAGCTGTAAAATCCCTTACATGTTTGCCTGTCAAAACCAAACGCGGTAAAGCAATATCACCAGGCTGATGTAAACAACAACAAAAATCCTGTTATTTGAGGCATTTGTGACCTCTAAGTTGAATTCGAACTAATGGTCGCAAGCCACTTGTTGAAAACTGTTTCAACAGAAGAACAACACGGATTTTAAGTACACTTGCACGAGTGAACCAAAATGTTCGTGCCTCTTTATTTTGATCGTTTTCGAGATAGGATAGTTACGATGACACGGCTCAGAACACTATCCTCAAGGACAAATGAAGGGCATTCGAAAGCAGCGGAACATGCGTCGTCGATCTTGACTAAACCCGTACGGTGAGACAAGTAAGAAGTAAACCATGTGCATAGACTGGGCGTAAATCCCAGTTTTGCCAGCTTGGCCAGCAATAACGAATGACATACACGGTCATACGCAGCCTTAAAATCAGTATACATGGCATCCACTTGACCACCTAGATCAAGTTTCGTCAGTAGACCTGAGAATGGGAATATTACGGCTTCAAAAGTTTTAGCACAGGCCTTTTGCAACGAAACTAGTTTTTTGGAGGCCAGGTACCTGGCCCGTCGTGAGGTGTCTAGAATACGATTCTTTTCAACCTTTTTAAACATATTTGAATACATGTTAGATACTTCTGCGGGGATGCTATGATAACGGTAAAACAGGGTACAGTGCTTGCCCATGCTTTTGGTAAGACTTGACGTGTGTTGAAATTTGGTTTTGGCTTCGAAATGTCCAGATTTCACATGTTACAAACTTGCTTAATCCCGTAAAAGCTGCCGGTAGACGACGTTTTTTTGTCCAAACACCATGCTCACCTTCATGGGCCTTTTCGCCAATCAATATCATTAACTTGGCTGGAGATGTTACTCGCGACAGGCCAACGCTCAGTTGCCCATGTGCAAATACTGGCTGCGGCAGGAAGATCGCGAGATGGTGCAGTGACTGGCCTTGTGCTTTATTAATCGTCATAGAGAAGCACAACTGCAGCGGGGACTGTTTTCGACGAATTTGATATGGCAACTTTGAATCCGAGCTGGTGCATATTACGCGAGGAAGCAAAACCATGTCTCCAGCCCGTTGACTAGTTAGGATACGGGCGTGGATGCAATGGTGCTTGAGGGCTTAAACCTGTAGCCGCGTTCCGTTGCAGAGCCCTCGCTCGGAGTTTAGATTCCGCATCAATAGAACGGGTGCTGTTGAAACTATTTCAACAGAATAAGAACACGTTATTTTAAGACCACTTGCACGAGCGAAACTAAAATTTTCGTGCATTATTTATTCTCTCCTCTCTGGGGGTGCCCATGGCGCAGCGGTAGCGCGAGGAAACACCACACCACAGGTGTGGGATCGAATCTCGAGTCTGGCACCCTCCGGTATTACGAACGGCTGACCACCGATCTATAATATACCGTCTTTCGGTCACACAAACTCTCTTCGGAGAGAGGCCTTGTCCCACTAGGGGATGTCGTGCCACATAAAAAAAAAAAAAAAAAATGTATTTTCTCCAAATCCAAATTAACTATTTCTCCAACCGAATCGCGCGTTTATATAGTCCCGCAGTTTAGATCATTTTCAAGCTATCCTAACCGGTTCGGTGACACTTGGGTATTTGACGGCAGCTGTCATGCCGTTGCTTTGTTTTGCAACAGGTGAGATCTCCTTCAATGGCAACTGGTGGACCGGAACACCGCTTGGGTTGAGTAAATTAAGATGCTCAGGTTGTATTTCATGAGTGTGGTCTCCTTCACTGTCCACAAGTGTATCTACGGAAAGGTACTCCTGAACAATATGAGGTAAGCGAACCAACACCGTTTTGTTGATGGCCTCAACATCCACATTTAGGGGGTAATGTTCCTGAATGTCTTTCATCATCATAGCATCGAGCGATATATCGACGACAACTTCCGGCGTTCTTCGGCGACACGCCATGCTAGAAGACATTATTGATAAGTTGAAAAGGTACGCCTGGTGTATTTTGAGAGGAATTACGTACATAATAATGTTCCTGAAGATGACGCTCGCTTAGATCCTCATACACTGCATTCACTAATGTGATCTGATCTTGATCCAGGTCATCAGTTGAAGACAGTAACATGTCATGCGGTATGCAAGCATGGGCTGCTGTGCCGCCGGGTGCTTGATCGAGTGGCGTTCTGATTGGAGGTGGTCATTCATGACGACCCTCACCGATTTGCAATAGAAAATCGGCAAACCGATTAAGCTGCGTAGCGTGAAAGGCATCGCGCGCAGAATGGACTCACATGTTAGTCGTAAGTTGTACTTTACGGAACAGCGGCCAAAGGGTACTTCGTTTAATACATTGGTCGTGAATGTGGGATTCAGTGCCATTCGGGACGACAGGCAATAGTTGACGAAAGTAGCACATAGCAATATGATTTTACCTCCAAACGGGACGTCTGGCAAGCCTGTGAGTTCTCGAAGCAACCGGACTACCGTTTCGAGAGCAAAGCGACTGCTCAACGATACTCCGTCCCATGCTATGAGCGTCGTCTGTCGAAGCAGTTCGGCACGCTTAGACTCTGCAGGGACGTAGCCTGTGGTGGTTCCGTGTAGGTCAAGTCCCAGCTTGAAGGTCGAATGTACTGTTTGGCCTCCCGATAGAAGTACCGCCGCGATACCGCTGGATGCAGTAGCGAGAGCAATGTGTCCTTGCCGACGGGTAAACGCTGATTTTCCCGTACCACCAGGGCGATCAAGAAAAAACAAACGGTGCAGATCCTGTTGTGGGTGAGGTTGGTCATGCCGTAGGTTTGGGTTATTTGTGTTGTAGGTAGCAACGTTCGCAGCTGGCGTAGAAGTTGAGGTAGCGGGTGCATTAATAGTGACTGCAGCAGTAGTAACATCGGTTATGGTTTTCGTAATCATGTTGTACACCATTCGTTGCTCATCGTTTATAGCTGACACTGTCGTCAGTGTGCTATCCAGCATACTATGATTATACGAACGTGCTGCATCGAGCAGCGTGTTAACACCGGCAGTTAATTCTGTAGTAGGCAGTGGATAGTCAGCAAGTTGAGGCATGGTTCTCTAACACGTCAAATCATTGTTTCATGTTGCGCCTCGGAGAAAATTGTCAATGTCGTGCAGCGTTCTTGCAATAGCCTGGTTCCGGAGTATTTGGTTTTTCTCTGAATCAACCTCGGTGTAACGGGCGTGATCTCTGCGTCTGTAATCCTCGCTGAGATGATCCATGTACTTTTCCAGAGACGACTCGGGTCATTCATGCTGTTGGTGAGTAGGAGAATCGTAAAAAGCTGGCGTAATTGAACCGGCTTCTGAAAAGACACTGCTTCTTCCAGCGCACGATCCCATTCTGCGTCGTCGGTGAGCAAGCCAGCACTACTGGCATTGTCCTGAAAGCTGGTACACAATACACCGGCGGTAGTGGTGAGAAGTTTTTCGAAATATCGTGGCCCACGTCGGTAGCACAGCAACAGGCGCAGGGAGAAGCGCTCCACGAGGCTGGGCGAACATGATGTCAGGCGACCAATGATGGTACAGTTTTGACGAACACGACGAATCCAATGTCGACCGGGACCTGTATGCCATGGCAAAGCCTGTTGTGCAGTGGGCACAGCAAAATGGTAATGAATGGGGATATCTTGGTAGGTTAGGGTTCATGCAAATGCATCCTTCTAACGATGAAAGCTCAAAGAACCTCGTTAACATAGTGTGACGGCTTCGTGATATTGCGTCTGCGAGGTCACAAAGACGACACTCTGGTGATCTTTCAGGTGCACTGGGAGCAAAATTACAGTGTGCGATTTCTGCTGGATTTCGAAACGAAATATCCGCCAGCAGCTTTCGATTGCAGAAATGTAGCGCGCATCCAAGTACTCCTGTATTTCATCTGTGGCTATTCTTGTTGTTGAAGTTGTATCGGCGCTATTACGGGCAGTAGTATTATCCAGAGTAATGGCGATGCGATCATGCCCTTTATATACATGCTTGTACAAATATTTAACACTCGAAACTGTTGAGCAAATCTCCACGTTGATGGTGCAGTTGTATTTGTGGCTGAGCCACGGATTGTACGGAACAACGTGCCTACTATCAAACGTGTGACCATGCTTCATTACGCTGCCTGCATCCGCACGTCTCCGGTACACAGGATAACCGCTACCAGAGATGTGTGTCTCCTGACAATAGTCACGTGGATATACTTACTGCACATATTTTTGTTCATGCATGGTGCCGTGGGATTAGCAGCACCGCACGGGCCATGAAGCATACAGGTTACAACCGTTTCGTGTAGTTCCGGATTTCAAGTCTTATCGGGTAGCTCAGCTGACACTAATCGATTGAAGTCTTCGCTCGTTATGGGTTTATCCGTCTCACTAAGGATCATGAGGGTGTGGGCGTGTGGAAGCCCACGTTTTTGAAATTCAATAACGTGGATACGCGCTAACATAATAATTTCGTGTAATATAATAGTACTACACGATATTACAATGAAAAAATTGCAAAACATTTGATTCCGAATTTTATCCCGGCAATTTGCTCTTTTCGCTCCATAGTGCATCGCCGCTTACGCTCCCGCGTTTGTACGATTCTGTTTGCCGCTTCATCTCTATGAACCGTTTGAAGCTGCTGCACAAAGGTCCTTTCTCTGGCCCTATGCTCAGCGTACAGCTCACGCCTTCTCTGAAGCCTACGCGCCGCTAAATCTTGAGGCTCAGCAGGGTCGGACATTTCCGATTAATTAGTGCTGCTCGCATATAAGGGCACAAACAAAAATAATAGAAGTTGCCCAAATGTATCACCCACTTTTTTTTTTCAAATGAAAAATACAAACCTTGAAAATTGTAATGCACAAAGAGTAAATAAGAAAGTATAGTTTACGATGTACGTTGATCACAACTCGTGTAATTTGTTGTGCAGTAAGCAAAAGGATATCACATTCAAAACACAAATAAAACAATGTAACTAACGATTTGCGTTGATCATGGTTCATGTAACTCGTTCTGATCAAATACTGCGCACTAAACGGTTCACAAAGCCAGAAAAATTATTTGGTCAAGGTGAATCAATAACCAAGATTAGGATAGTTGACGTATATTCACGATTATGTTCAGAAAAAAATCCTTATTCGTAAATGGAATGGATATAGACCAACCGTGATTTTACTGTTTGTAATTCACATTGAAATATTTTAAGTGCAATTGAAACAAAAATGATGACACGTATTAAATAAGATACCTTGCATCGCTGTATAAACCTTAAGCTTTGGAAAGTCCCGTTACACGCTTTCCAGACTGCACCATCGCGTACTGCAACGTCGCCTGACAGGCGCTGAACTCCATGCAAAAAAAATCTAGCGCGATTCGCGCGACATCGGGACAACTTTTGATTCGAATCACAACTTGGGATTCGAATCTCTATGGCGACTAGCGACTCTTTTACCAACTCGTTCATTCTTTTGGGATTCGAATCCCAGTCAAGGATTCAAATCAAAGGGAGTCACAAAAACTATCTGTTAGGATTTAAATCGTTCATTCAATATTAAGATTCGAATCACTCACTCATTCTCACTCAGAGCGCACATCACTACTGTGAACAGTTGATGACTATTAAAATATTTCGAAACCTTTCTATAAGTTCTGTTTCTATTTGCAAAATATCGCTTAATTTTTCTATGTTTGAAAAATCCCGACGGCTAACGTTTCCCGTCGTACTATTTCCACCCATTTGCCTTGGTTCATCTACTTTAACACCAAATTTTTGTACATCTTTTCCAATACAACTTTTTTCGATCATTGTGCATGTTGTTTATAATTTTTAGTAACCTTCCATTTTTTAAATTCAATTCTGTACGAAATTTGAAGCAAGCATTCGAAAAATCTCATCCAACAGTGCAGTGGAGATATTCCATTAGATAAATTCTCAGGATTTGGAATAAATCCATTTTCTAAGTGCTCTACACTGTTCATTTCTGTTGGTTTTGCACCATGTTTGCATAGACAGAGTGTCGGTTAAATATGCCATTTTTTTCTATCAATTAAACTAGAAAGGGCACGGTAAACGAAGCGTAATCGCTGGTCTCTCGTGTATCGTCGATATTCAGGCCAAGCGTCATCTTTGCTTTGTTTATGTTTTGCAATTTGTTAAAAATGGCAACATTTCTTGAAGCTACTGCTATTATTTTGTTGTTTATTGTTAAAAATACAAAAACTACGCTAAATAATCATAGAAATTTGATAAATAATTACGGATGAATGAACTATTGATTCGTTTGTTTACGTACTGACAAGATTACGCATGCGATTATAGGGTAGGTGAGCCAAAATTCTTTTTGACAGATGGACCAGCAGAATAACACGATTACGCTAGCGATTACGCTTCGTTTCCCGTCCCCTGAAGAACTAACCTGGTTATTTGGCTTTTGATTTCGTCTACTCTTTGTATAACTTATTCTTTTGACTCTCTCGCAAACTCGATCACAATTGGCCTGCAAAACCTAACACTTCGGGGCATCAAGTTTATCCAGATGATATCTGAATCATCGCTAATGAACGAAAGACGGATAGGTGTTAATGCCGATACTAGTAATTCACTGTCTGATGCAGCATTTATTTGTTTATTTATTTGTTTATTTATTTGATATTGTTTGCCTCAAGGGCTTTACAATCGATTGCTTACACGGAACGGATAGGGATAGGTGAGAGGATAACGTAAGGAGGAAGAGTCACAGGCACAGGTGAGGGACGGTCACATGGGATGGGACAAGAGGCGAGAACGGAAACTGGCGATGGACATGCTATGGTCGAACAGATCACTTACAGCATTGAAGGCACGCAGGGCTCGCAACCATGGGTCGCACTGAGCGAACAATGAACGTCGGGTGGGGATGAACAGGGGAGGGCGCTCGCGGAGTTGGTAATAAGGAGCATAGAGAGGGATTGCCGCAAGCAGGGAAGGCGAGTCGATATTGGATAAAAGGATATTGGCAATAAACAAAGCGCGGGCCCTGCTATGACGGTCTCTAAGCAAATCTAGCCCCAGAAGTTGGCACCGCGCTGGGTAGGGAGGAATGGCAGCACTGGGGTCATTCAAAAGACGCCTCACGGCGAGCCGAGTGAACTTCCTCTGCACCCTCTCCAACCTATCCAGCGCCGAGACACCAGCGGGAGACCAGATGACACAACCGTAATCCAGGATGGGACGCACCCAGCAGCAATATAGTGCCCGTTACGGATAGGGCAGCAGGAATTGCAGAACCATGAAACGGTTGATTGTAAATGCTGTCTCCACTAGATCCGTAAATGCCCCACGAGCACAATACACTGTTTTCAGGGCCAATTCGTCGGCATCAAGCTGCTCTTTGTTGGTAGTAGGCAGTGAATTGCACGCGCAAGGTTTTTGTTTGGCATCGTTAGGAACCAGTTTGGGCTTATTAAGTTTAACTTTGCCATTATCGGTAGCAACATTGACGCGACGAGAAAATGTCGCGTTGTTGTCGCACCAATGTTGCTACCGATAATGGCAAAGTTAAACTTAACAAACCCAAAGTGCTTCCTAACGAAACCAAACAAAAACCGTGCGCGTGCAATTGACTGCATACTACCAACAAAGAGCAGCTTGATGCCGACGAATTGGCCCTGAAAACAGTGTAATACGATGCTTAGTGAATCACACAAAGAAGATGAAAGGTGTCGCAAGATTTCTGCGTTTTGCATTTCGATTATTCTACAAGCAGTGTGATTCACCAACTCTTGAGGATTAACTTCAACTTTTACAGGTAAGGGTACAAACAGAACAAAATGTTAGTGTAGGGTACATTATTAATAGGAATAAGGGGTATTGTCAGAGACAGTTCGGACCCGTAAGTCCGAAATCTCTCTAACCGCACCTGTCAGATGAAAAGGGAACGAGGAAACTGATAAATACGGTGGGAAAGCGGGAAAACCTCACACTCTGTTACAAACATCGGGAAATAAAATAGTAAAATTTTGGTTTCGTGCGAACGAAACGATTCCTAAAATTTCTTTTCTTCGCCCCGTCGAAAGTGTTTGTAACAGGTATAAAAAGATGGGTTTGTGAGCTGTAGAACAAGAAAAAGCGACCTAATGCATTCAAAGCAAACCATACCAAATTTCATTCTATGCCATTGACTTGGCTTGTCTTTCCCCTTTTACGTGATGGTCAACCACTACCGTGCTTCACATTTTTCATTGAATGAGAATTTCATATATTTCTTACCACACATGATGCTGCATGTGGCATGATGGAGACGCCTAGTAGGTGATAAACTATAAGATTCACATACGAAGTTAAAAAAAACAGGTAAAGTTCGCACGTACACGCAAAAAAAACTATCATTTATTGTTACAAAACATTCTAGACTATAAGTAGGTATGCAACATATTACAATCTTTTACAATCCTTAGCGAAAGCGTAAGGTTAACAACAGAAAATTGAAAAAATTTCCAGGAGTTTTGCGAAACGATGCTTAATATTTTGTGACATTCAATTTCAATTTACTTAAACTGTCAACAATTTTAAGCATGATAATAAACCTTTCCAAAACTGTGCTTGAAATTCGATTCCGGCCATTATTACAGGAGTTACAGACCTTCAAAGTTGATGAATTTCTTTCAATTTTTCACGCAATATTTTCACAAATCTTGACATTGACGGGCTGTTTCTCACATCCTGGAAGAACAGAGGTTCTAGTTTTTGGGTCATTTCTTAGTTTCATCTTGTAGTTTAAGAAAACATATCTCATTTTTCTGAAATCCAAAAATGAATTTTTGATTTTTATCCCGGCTTCGCTCCATCGTGCACTGAGTTGGGAATGCATACACGGTAGTGGTCAATGTACTCTTTATTGGCTGCTATGGCGTTTGCTTGTAGGCGTTCTCCTACTGTCACACGAATTCGGTTTGGTCGAACGCGGAACACATCCCTTACTCGCGGGTAATTTTTGTTCAGGGTGATAAAAAACAGGGTGTTTTTGTACAGGGTGATGAAAACTGCAACAAAGTAACAATTCATATATTTTGTATTTCTTGTTTAATTTAATCAATGAATGCTAAAAAATGTTGAACATAACATCAAATTTCGTAATCGATTCAGATTTGTTCGAATTGGCCACCTTTTTCACGAATTATAGCCTTTAGACGGCCTATGAAGCCATCGCATGCTGCCCGAAAGTGGCTCTGCGGTATTTTGGCCCATCCTCGGCGAAGCGCTTGCTTGAGCTTATCGACACTGGTTTTTTTTTAGTTCCAACCTTACTTTCCAAAATACTCCAGGCACAATAGTCCAACGGATTGGCATCTGGTGATTTTGGTGGCCATCATGCGGTGGAAATGAAGCGAGGAACCTAATTTCGTAACCATTTTTGGGTGGCGCGTGCTGAGTGCGATGGTGCTGAGTCCTGTTGGAATGTCCAAAGTCTGTGGCCAAAATGTTTGCGTGTCCAGGGCTTCAAACTTCGCTCCAAAATATTTTCACGATAGATTTGCGCATTTATTTTGACCCCACTGTCGATGAATACGAGCGGTGAGCGGCCATCGGCGGTTATGGCGGCCCACACCATCACCATGGCCGGCTTTTGAGTTCTGGTGGCCAACCGAAGTTGCAAATTTTCAGCTGACCTCTCCGACAAGTAAACGCGATCGTTTTGTTTGTTCACAAACTGCTGGATAACAAATGGTTTTTCATCAGAAAAAAAAACAAATTCGGTAATTCACCACTTTCGGCCAAGCGAAGCAACTCTTTGGCTCTCGTGAGTCTAACTTTTTTTTGTGCATCGGTAAGATCTTGAACTTTTTGGAACTTCAAAGCCTTTAGTCCAAACTCATTTTTCAATTTTTGCCGAATGGCATATTGCGAAATGTTAAGCTCACGAGCCATTTGTCGACCACTGCGACGCGGATTTCGTTCAAGCCGCTTCTTCACTTTTCGAACCATATCTGGCGATGTTGCTGTTTTTTTGCGTCCACTTCCTTTACGTCTGGCTACGCTACCAGGATCACGGTATCGAGCGATGGTACGAGACACAAAAGATTTTATTAACACTAGGTAAAACGGCCCGGTTACACGGCCCACTTGCAGAACCCGTTTACATGGCCCGTTTACAGGGCCCGGTACCAGGGCTCGTTTACAGGGCCCGTTTACATGGCCCGGTAACACGGCCCGTTTGCAGGGCCCGGTAAACGGCGGTAACACGGCCCGGTTACAGGGCCCGGTAACACAGCCCGGTAACACGTCCCGTTTACATGGCCCGGTTACAGGGCCCGGTAACATGGCCCGTTTGCAGGGCCCGGTAACACGGCCCGTTTACATGGCCCGGTTACATTGCCCATTTACAGGACCCGTTTACAGGACCCGTTTACAGAGCCAGGTAACCCGGCCAATTTACAGGACACCGTTACATGGCCTGGTAACACGGCCCGTTTTCAGGGTCCGGTAATACGGCCCGTTTACAGGGCCCGGTTAAAGTCCCGTTTACTGGGCCCAACCTTATGGAAGTAGTTTTATTATTAATTTTATTCTGCGTTGGTTATTTTCATCTCGTTGCCACCTTTCCCAAGAGTAAATGCAATGTTCGATTCGAAATTGTCACCAAAATCACGAAAACGTTTCATTTCCTTTTGTATGCCCAGAGAAAACGGAAGCTATTTTACTACGATGGTGCAAACATTATTACGCATACGGTAAATGGGGTAGACGGTGGTGCAAACATTATCACGCATACGGTATTTGGTTTCCCTTAGCAACAGCATAGCGGTTAAGGGGAAATTTCTACGCTGTAAAGGGGAACCTAACGCGTCAGCACAGTCCATCTCACTTTCGCCCTCCCATCGCTCGCTCACTTCTCGCTATTGCTATCTAATGCCAACGTTACGTCTAACTGTAATTTTAGAGTGGATTTAAATGCTGGAGTGATCTAACGATAGCCACTTGGGGGTTTCCAGCCAAATATAAAGCAATAACGCTATCACGCTTGAACTCCATCATGAATAACTAATCTTCTGATCAATCAACAATAAAATGGTCTGGTGCGCTTGTATGCAATATACTAAGCTGTCACTGGAAGAAATTTGACAGCTGTCAGACGAGCGGTTCAGAAATAACAGCAGCCTGAATTTTGTTGCAGTTTTTTCATCTCACCCTAAACAGAGATGCGGTTATTGCTCTTATATCTAGGGATTAGTTCTCTGGCATAAATACGAGGGATGCCTTTTAAGTTTCGGGATTTGGAAAAACTGGTTATGCAATCTTCCAACTAACAATTTTATCGTAAAGTTTGACGTCCCACACATACTACCACAATCTATGTAAACTTTATACCAAGAAGAAATTTGGTATACCCAATTATATACCCCATACCAAGAAGAAAATTTTGTATAAAAGGAGCTACAATTTTGAAATAAATTGAGTGTTAAGGGGACGGTAAACGAAGCGTAATCGCTAGTATAATCGTGAATTACGCTGGCCTCTCGTGTATTTTCGGGCCAAGCGTAATCTGATTGTCATGTTAAGGTTGTTATATACTCTTGTGGCTATAATTGACCGAAACGAAACGGCGAATCAACTACTCACCAACATAACATTCCAGGGAATTCAGGAAACGATCGAAAAGTTTTTGCGAATGCAAAAAGATGATTTTGAGCTTCTCCTTACGCTTGTTGGTCCAACAATTACCAAAATGGGCACAAATATGCGCAAAGCTATCATTCCTCAGGAAAGGTTGATGATAACTTTGCGATATCTGGCAACCGGCGAAACATTCTCTAGCCTCTAATATTTATTCCGGGTAAGTGATTTGTACTTGGATGTTGGACAATTATTTGTTTTTAGGTTTCGCGGCATTCGATAGATAACATTGTAAAGGAGGTGTGCACTTGTATAAATAAGGAGCTTCGCGATTATGTAAAGGTAAGAAAGAATGAAAGCAAAATCGTATGTTCGTTCGTATGTTAAATCGTTAAAAGTTAACAAAATTAACTGTGTCGGTAGCGTTGGCTTTAAAATGTATGTTCTCGTATGCCGGGAACAAAAATGTAGCTAATTAACTCTAAATCGCTATATGTGTAGAGTCCTCGTGAAAATTATGTGTGTTTGGAGACTCATCTCCACCTACGACTTGACCTAACGATGCGCCTGCATAAAAAATATTCTGGCAATATCGTATGCCGTTATAAAGTTATTCGCAAAGTGATAGGTGTGTCAGTTTTTTGAGTCATGTGATATAGAAAAGTAAAATAAAATAATCAATTTATTTATTTATTTTTTTTATTTATTCATGATTTCATTCATCATGCGTTTTCGCTACTTCCAAAATGGCCCGTTGGATGTCCATAATGCGACGACGTTTTCTTTCCGGAAATGTACGAAGCACATTTGCGACGTACTGCGCAAATTCCTCCGGATCTGCACTGTCCGGTGTCGCGCTTTCTGGCGATACACTGGGCATTTGCAGCCGATGGGGGAGGGCTTCACTCTCACCGTTTCCCTCGCGAACAGGGACAGGAGTTGATGTTATGGGGAGGGCCATGTTCCTGATGGGAGAAGAAGGTGTGGAGGAAACGGAAGTGTTGGATGGGGGAATGAAGGAAATTTCCACGAGGGAACGGGGAGTGAAGCCCTCATCGTCGTCGCCAAGCTGAAAATAGATAAAAGTCGTATATTATGCTTCTCCTCCTTCTCGACTAATATAATTATACATACTACATATACATAAAGCTTATTTTAAATTCTTTTTTATTCCTTTAGTTACCCTCCACCCAAGAAGAATGGCAGGCAATTTCAAAGAAATTTGAAGAATGTTGGAATTTTCCCCATGCAATAGGTGCTATTGATGGAAAACATGTCCATATTGTTGCTCCCCGAGATAGCGGTTCAGAGAACAAGCTACTTTTTCAGCATCGCATACTTTAACTACAAGCGGTTTTTCAGCATCGTACTTCTGGTAGTAGTCGATGCTGACTATAATTTTATATACGCAGACGCTGGGGGCAAGGGAGGGATATCCGACGGAGGAATATTTAAAAAGCCGTGTGCTGTACCAGAGGTTGGAAAACAAACAGCTAAACATTCCACCTCCAGAACCGTTGCGGGTACCCTACCGAACCGCAGTTCCGTATTTTCTCCTCGGTGACAAGGCATTTGCCTTTACCGATTACTGCATACGTCCGTATGGTGGCGTGCATAGTCCAGACTCCATTGAACGAACGTTCAATAAACGACACTCGAGAGCTTGTATGTCAGTGGAGAACTCCCTTGTTACACATACTATTTCAACATGTAGCCATATTGTGATAATATTTTATCCATTTGGCGGAAGGGGTAAGGGGTACTGCCGTCGTACCCCTTGGCTGTACAATGGTTGCAATGCAATATGGGTATCATTTTCGAACAATTTTGGGTCACTAAATCGAATGGTCACATTGTCCTCAATCTCATCTCTCCTGCGTAGCAAATATTTTCAATTACACAAAATCTGTCTAATCAATTCAATGAAACATAATTATAAGAAAATCAATTTTTCAAGTTTGAAATGTCCAACATTCTTAAGCTTCCTTCCTGCCTACAACTTTCTATCACTTGAACGATAAAAAATATCTAAAAATTTATGATGACATTCACCTTTCGACAGATGCGACGGATTAAAAAAAAAGACACTATTTGACACCGTAAATATCGCGGGTTGATGGTAGAAGTGCTCTTAAATAATCGTCGATCTCACCCAGCAGCAAAGTGGTAGTGGGGGAACCAAGGAACACGGCGGTGTTGCCAGATTTCGCCTAGCGCGTGATCCGGCGAAGTTGCAGCGTTAGAGACCTTACTTTATTGTCAGCCCTCGTATTTACATGGTTTCGTCGACTAAAGGTAATACTAAAATTTTCAGCACTTAGCAAAATTTAAGATTGTTAAACTGAAAACTGATACTGAATGCAAACACTCTTCCGTTTGGAATTTATATCTACCCGGATGAAATCGGGTTAACCAGCTAGGATAAACATACTATCCAATCCAAATACATAAAATACCTACACTTAAATTAACATTATTAGTTCAAAAAAATAACAAAACTCAAACTAACCGTGTCTACATGCTCGCCGTCTTGTGAAGCTTCATCGACCAATGCCATCGCATGATACCCAAACCATTTGGGGGTGTAAATTTCGTCATGGGCTAAAAAATATATGGTTTCAACATTTGTCAATAAATTTGTTGATGTTTTTGTTGACAAAATTATTGACGTTCGATCGAGTGCGATCGATGCTGACGATCGACCGATAAACAGGATCCAGCAGATGGCGCTGGTTCTTCCGAGAAGAACATTAAATAATAAACAAAAATAGGTCATTCGCGAACCGACACTTGCGGCAAGCTGACTGAATTTTTAGCCTTCTCATAGTGCTTAAAAAATATCTACTGTGTCGCCTTTTCTTGTGCGAACTCCGAAACGCGAATCAACAACACTAAAAATTCAATTGCCAACAAACTTCGTGTAGTTTATTGTGTCCAGAAAAGTGAGATCGCGCCCGCATTCGCCGCTGAATCCGGGTTTCTATACTTTTCGCAAAAAACATCCCACGCTTTGCTGCTAAAGCCAGGGAAGCAAGAAGGAAGATGTCGAACCCAAAGATGGCAATGGAGTCGACCGCCATCGAGGACCTGTGCGGCTGGTGCTTTGCCATGCTGCATGAACGCGTGGCGCAGTGCGATGGCTGTAAGAAGTGGTTCCACTTCGAGTGCGTGGAACTGACCGAGGCCACGGTGACGGAAGAGTGGCAGTGTAAGAAGTGCGAGGGCGGAAGCGCCGGAATATCGAAGGAAGAGCTGACCTCCGGGGAGATCACCCGGGAAATCAACTCTTTACGGCGGCAGCTAAAGGAGCGGCAGGAAAAAGAGCATGCCAGCAACTGCGAGCTGCTCGAGGGACAGCGGAGAGAACGTGCTCGCGGACAGGAGCAGCTCGAGGCCGGGCTTAGCCGGGTGACTGCGGCGCAGCGCGGAAGGACACTTACGTACGCGAGCAAACTGGCGTCAAGCTCCACGATGCCCAGTTACTGGAAAAACGAGGCGAGCGCGAACGAACCCGAGCTGTCAAAAAGCCAGCTTGCTGCCCGGAACGTAGTATCCGGAAAGCTACCAACGTTCTCCGGCAACCCGGACGAGTGGTGCAGCTTTAAAAGCCGCTTTGACACGTCGAGTCGGATGTGCGGCTTCACCGACGACGAGAACGTGATGAGGCTGCAGGAGTGTTTGACGGGACGAGCACTTAGAGCCCCGAAGATGGAGTGCCTGCAGACCATCGTCGACTACGGTGTTGCAGTGGAAGAGCTGTGTGTCACCGTTAAAAATAGTGGTCTGCACGAGCAACTCGTAAACGCGGCCCTTCTGCAAGAGCTCGTCGACCGCCTTCCCCCCCATCTACGACTGGACTGGGGTCTGCACAGGCGCGCAATGCCGTCGACAGTGTCGCTTGAGAGCTTCGGGACATGGATGAATGCCATTACTGACGCGGCAATTCTCGTGACACCACCAGTCCAAGACGCTCCCAAGCATGCTGAGGCCAGTCGAGTGTACAGCCACCATGAGGCAACGGAGGATAACGATCGACCACGCTGTCTGGTCTGCAACAAGGACGACTGCCTCGCAGGTCCTGACTGCCAGAAATTTCTTGCCGCCACCGTAGACGAAAGATGGAACTGCCTGCGTCGCTGGCACTTATGTCGTACCTGCTTGTGGAAGCATAACGGCCGCTGCCACGTAACACGGCCATGTGGAGAAGCGGGCTGCTCCGCCTATCACCCCAAGCTCCTACACAACCCTACGCGACCGGACCGACAAACTCAGTCAAACGCGGTATCCAGTCTATCTCACGTAGTAGCAAGAAGTAAAACGCTACTAAAGTACGTGTACGGGGCGGGGAAATCCATCAACACCTATGCCCTACTGGACGACGGATCCGCGGTAACATTAATGAACCAAGATCTGCTAGCAGAGCTAGGCCTTAAGGGATACCCAAATCCCATCAGTTTAAGCTGGACAGGTGAGCTTACCCGCGAGGAGCCCAAATCACGTACCGTTTCCTTGAAGATATCGGCCGCCGAAAACGCTGATGAAACGTACGTGATGCGGAACGTCCACACCGTCGCGGACCTGGCGCTACGACAACAAACCCTAGCCGTTGAGGAACTGACGGCAGCCTACGATTACCTCGGTGCAGCGGACGTTAAGGGCTACACAAAGGCGACTCCCCGTATACTGATTGGAATCGACAACCCATACTTAATGACAACGCTATAGACGATCGAAGGTTCGCCAGGGCAACCAATAGCAGCCAAGACGCGCCTTGGATGGGTCATCTATGGTACCCAGGGAACCCCGACGGCGCTACATCCTCACAGCGTCTACCTGTGTACCCGTGCGGAAGTCAAGTCGCGGTTCGATAAGGCTGCAAAAAGCTCCACTTCACCGGGAGTACCACGGCTCCAAACTTACTCGCAGACCAAGGGTTCGCCGAATAACAACAGTCGGCTAGAGAATAGCGAAGGCGGAAGAGGGCCCTCCACCACCAGCACCACCATAATCGCGCCGGTTGCGAACCGATCCGCGCCGTCTGGCGGCGGCACAGCAACATCGAATAGCAACAGCAGTAAGTATGCCGGGGCAGACGGCAGTGTTCCGTCGGCGACGGCATCCCCGAAACCGGCGCCAAACTGTGACACACCTAATGTAACGCTGAAGCCACCGGGTACACAGCGGGCGATGGCCGAAAAGAATCAAATTGGTGGCATAGTGGCGACTAGGATCAGAGTACGCGATGCCCAACGTCACCACGCACAAAAAAATCTACTGTGTCGCCTTTTCTTGTGCGAACTCCGAAACGCGAATCAACAACAACATTTATTCAATATAAAGTAAAAATTTAATCACTTTAAAACATACCTGCACCACTTTGGAGGCTATTTCGTAATTTTGCCTTGGTGCTTCAATAGCAGCCAAGAAGTTTCTTCCACATTCCTTTGGCCTCCGCCAGTAAAATAATCTTGTTGGATACAATCTCAGCCCATGCGTCATTTTTTCTAGCCAAATTTTTGTTGGCTTTGTGTTTTTTCTGCTACAAAACGGGCCTCTGCTGCACTTCGTCAATTGGACGAAGGCTTTTTTCTACGTCCTGCAATAAAACAAAAAAATTGTATACGAAACACACTATTTTCAAACACCACGCAGAACTCCCGTATATGCACTCGATTTGGATATGATTTAATCTCTCGCGTGGCAAACGTTCGGATCTAGCTGTACTTACCATCTTTTCATAGCTTCGTCGATTTGCTTGGGTCATTGTTAAAAATAATCGCAACGCAACAAAATAACTTGTACACGTACAACACAATCGAAGCAACTGCTTTGTTTGTTTACGTTTTGATCATATGTTTGCTATCTGTCAAACAGATTACGCATGGATGAGCCAAGATTATAGGATCCGAGAGCCAAAATTCTTTCTGACAGATTGAGCAGCAATAACATTGGCGATTACGCTTCATTTACCATCCCCTTTAAATCAAACTCCGACTGGAGTAACCTCGTTTCGGTTTTTATTTCACTCACTGCCATATGCGAAAGCTCGAAGCACCCAGTCTCCCCTTTTAAAGTATAGGCTTCCACCACACGCAGAGCCAACTAGCTGAAAAGTAACTTAAGTTCCCGTTGCACACCGATAACCAAGCAAGGAGGTCTTCCTTCACGGGACCTACTTGGTTAGACGTGTAGTAACCGCACCCTTTGAGGAGTCGGCGCTCCGATGGGTCCTATGGTTTCACTCGGCGATGCATGCTCTCTGCAGTGTGTATTGGGGAGTTTTACGATTGCTCTAAGGGGGTGCAATGACCCAACTTTCTTAATTTCGGAGCTAGCCGTGGTTGCGTCCGATCTCGTCGGAGGTTGGGGGCAGAATAAATTAGATATTTTAATTTATCGCTTTCTCCATTCCGATGTTTAGCTTAAAAATAACTGTCTATGTTGCTAACAGTCCAAACATGAGCATCATGATTGGTTCCCGCATACCGGGCGTTCACGTATCGGATGTTCATTTGATGATCGCTTTATAAGAAATGGGATGATACTTCTAAATAAGAACACTGCTATTGTAATTGTATTGTATTGATCCTTATCTATTTGTGGAACCATAATTGGTACGTGTGTGCCACCAACGCACATTACAATGTCAGGTATTTCACATTTTCTAAAAAACTAACGCCTTGCTTCCTGTTGATCGTTACTGTTCATCTCAAGTGAAATCCACTTGGGACATAATGTGGCTTCCATAGCATCCCAAACTCCATGCTGATAGCTGGTAAGAATCTCAAAGCAACGGCAAGTTTTTAATTCACAGTCAACCCGCGACTTTTGGCTGGAGCAAATCTTGGCTCAATACCTCGAAGAACTCAAAGGAAAATACCCTTCGTCACACGAAAAAAATCTAAAAAGAAAGCAATGGATTAGTTTAACCTCGTTTTCACCCTGTTCGCATTTGTCGCATCTGTCGTATTTCGGATCATTCGCCAATGCGAAGCAAGATGTATCATCGTACCTTGCATCTCATCATTATCATCGCTGCTGCTATTAATAAAGGACATTTCACATGAAATCATGAAACTCAACTATCGTAAAATAACTTTTTCGCATTTAACGCACAGATCTGTAATGGTAATTTGGCCGCTTCCTGTTGTACCACTTTTGGATCATCCCCAACACATGCAGACGATAAGAAGCAGCGTGGAAGGTCACTGTTACAGGAGCGAAAGAAAAGTAAGCACTGTATTCCGGTGCTTCGAACCGCACTGCAAGCGCTCAGGACACTGAAACTGTTAACTTTTCTTGCGTTCTTCTTGCATGTTCGTCGGTCACCAATTGGGCGTCGCTGAAGCCTGGTGGTCTTCCTTGACGCGCTCGATCGTTGACATCTGACATCTCTTTTTCTATAGCTTCGAACCATGCTGTCATGGCTTTTATTAATGAAGAAAGGAGATCTATTTCGTTTGGCACATTGTCTTTTATGTTTAAAAAATTTGTATTATTTTATAGTAGCATTCTAATTAGTAGGCCCATCTTCGATAGTGTGGCTACCTTTTCGTCGGAGACGAAGCTTCTTCAAAATATATATACGGTGACCGGCAGGAAAAAGTGCCCACTTCGAATTTTGTTGATTTTCGCTCAATATTTTTTTCTCAATCAAACTAAATATTCTGCAAGTATTTTTCGTATATTGATTTACATATTTCATATAAGATTCACTAATGAGTAACCAAAAACAAACATATTTTGATTTTGAGAAAAAAATAATAAAAAAAAGTATCTAAAAAAACAGTGACATGAAAAAGTGCCCACTTTGAAATTTCGAGTTTTGCATAAAGTAAATTCTCGATGCCAGGGTGGACAAAACTGATGTATCGAATAAAAACGACAATTTTGAAGCTCTAATGCGCGCATGAGAAGAATAAAATCTCCAAAAACTAAAAATCCTAGTAGAAAGTATGCCAAAACGCCTTCAGCAGGTTCTAAAAGCTAAAAGAGAACACATAAAATATCAAAATGGATTTACTATTTCTTATTTTTATGTATCATAATGAATAACTGAAGTGGGCACTTTTTCTTGTCACTGTTTTTTTAGACACTTTTTTTTATTATTTTTTTCTCAAAATCAAAATATGTTTGTTAGCTTCGCTGGGCAAAAAGATTTCAGAAGAGACAAAATAAACGAATTCGATAAAACTCTACAAACTTTTTTTTAAATGCAAAGAAATTTTGTATTTTATTTGTTATGCGATTGCTATTTCATTTACAAATTCAAGCTGTCACTTTAAATTCAACCTGTGTTTTTCAATGAGTTCAATCTTAAAAACTAAACTATATTCTATCTAAGACTATTTTCCTTAATAAATAATATTTTATTTAGCTTACTTGCCTTTAACCTATTTCGTTTAGTTGTTTCTATATCTGCTGCCTTCGAAAACAGTCGTTCGCACGGAACGGAAGATGCCGGAATACATAAAGTCTTAAACATAACTGAATAATAAAAAGGGATACTTATTTCTATAAACTCTCCACCATTCTAGGGGATCACCTGTTCGGTGCGTTAAAGGCTCAGCTAAATAGCTGTCCAACTCTTTTTGTGTAATGGTTCGTGCATGCAGAACGGTTTGCGACTCATCCTGATCCGTGTCGAACTCTTCCCATATATTATTTTTGTCTTTTGGAGTGTTCAACTCTGTGTTTTTTTGAGGTACATGGATTTCACCACTATGGGAGATGGCATGTATGTCATTCATTTTTTGTAGCAACAATGCGCAGCACTGTTTGAATTGTGTGTCACTATTGAAACCTTTGTGTTTGAATCGTGGGTCTAACACTGTCGCTAACTAAACAACTTCAAATTCCAAGTAACCAAATTTCTCATACATTCCATCCAAAAGTAGTGTAATTAATGTTTGCGTTTGTTTAGAGTATGTAGTATTCTGGGAAAACCATTTCAACTTTTTTATCATCAAGGATGTAATCACTTTAATTTTAGATAATGTTACTGACTTTTCCGCCGAAATTTCTTTTGTAACTAAATCAAAGAAATTTAAAATACTTGATGCTTCGCTCATAATTGTCCAATCATGTTCGAAAATCATGTCCAAGCGAATGTTCAAATTTTAATAACGCTAGCGATGGAACTATTGGGTCTTTATTTATAGAAAAGCGCTCCAACATGTAATATGTTGAGTTCCATCTTGTTTGAACGTCTAGAATTAATTTTTGTTGTACGTGGTTCAGATGTTCTTGAAATTCGCGAAGCTTTAGGGAAGCTTGGTTACTTTTTTAAAAATATGTTACTATTCGTTTAACTGCAGACACTGTTGGTTTTATAGAGTTGTTAATGGAACTTTGAACTATTAGATTCAGAGTGTGGGCAAAACAAGGTATGTTTTCAATACCAGTTAAAGATACGGCTTTTTTCATGTTCGGTGCGTTATCGGTCACTACACAAACTACTTTTTGGGAAATTTTAAATTGTTCCATAACGTTTTTTAACCATTCAGTATGGCTAGTTGATGAAGTGCTTGGCTTATTTACTGAAGATGTATTTGTTTGTCTCTCTATCTCTAGCGTGGAGTGTCTGCTTTTTAGGTGACGCTTCATATTGTAAGATGACTTAATGGTTATTGATATTTTCTCCTTACAAACCATGCAGCGCACTTTGTTCACTTCTACGGTGTTCTCAAAATAGCACCATACGTCACCAGTTTTTTTATCTGTCATTTTTTCTGAAACAGAAACATATTCATTTATGTTTGGAAGCGTATTACAAATTAATTCAAATTGAACGGCTTAGATGTTGCTAGTTTATTCTGAATTTACCTACTAGAATAATGGTTGTCGAAGCTGGTCTGGTGGTTTCAGCGAATTGCGTACGTCCGTCACTTGCGAGAGCCTTAAAACAATTGCCGAATTGGTGGGGAACCGACCGGGGTACCGGCTGCAAACTTAGCCGTAAAGCACAATTGACCAAAACGTCCACACCCGAGCGCCACCGCGCTTTGTAAAACGCGCTTCGTACGCATGGTGACTTTTACTTCGTTTTCAGATTTATCGCGACACCTAAACCGAAGCAAAACCGAAGTTGCCGCGGCAAATACGAAAAATGGAGGCCCCTTTCGGGGCCCGGCGCTCTTTTCTCTTCTCTTCCTTCTACACATTCTCATGTCTCGAGCTGTTACGCGGAATTGAACCGCGTTGTTTCCACTCCGGTCTCTGCGCACCTACCGCAAGACCGTCGCTCTTTGTTGAGAACGGTGTGCTAAAGGCCCAATATATATCTACTGCGTAGCCGTTTGTATGGACTGTATGGGAATGCATCGGTATACGCTCAACCCGCTCTAGCCATTTAAACCTCTTGCGGAGCGAATTCATATGGCCATCGCGTTTCGGTTTTTGCTCTTCATTTAGCGATCGCTAGCGCTGCGTACGTAAGAATGAATGACCGCTCGCGCTGGGTATACTCGTACGCGTACCCGTACGTCCGTATTCGACCGCGCTGGGTATACCCGTACGGGTACCCGTACGTCCGTATTCGACCGCACTGGGTATTCGACTGGTCTACGATTGCTCGCGCTGGGTTTTCGATCGCTCGCGCTGGGTCTTCGAAGACCCGATCGCGCAGGGCATTTAAACTTCGTATCGTATTGCAATGCGCATGCGCACTTGATGACTTCACACATGAGGGTTCGGCTAGCCAATCACAAACCTCGATTTTTCAGTTCGGATCGGCTGCCGCGGCAGCAGATGGGTGCGGTAAGGAGAGATTTCTTGCGGTGGCGAGACGGGGAAATTTCTGCGTTGGTGTAAAAGAGACAAGGCTTTCACCATCTCGCTCTTGCCCATTGATTTCCAGCCTCAACCCGAAGCTATTGCTGGTAGGGCACTTTGTTGACGGGAGACAAAGTTCTTCGTCTGTTTTAGACTCAACGCTGCCGACGAAAAGACGGACATGTTCGGACATGTTCGTCCGATGCACGCATACGTATGGTACCATATGCATTTATTTTTTGTTCGATTCATCGTTTCCGTTTCGATCGTTCGTTCGTCACCGATTTATAAAGAAAAAACAGTTTGCAAAAATGTGGGTACAAGCATAGTGTTGAAGAGTTCGGTTCGGCTATCGGTATCGGTCTTCGTTCGCTCCATTGGGCTTCGCTCGCTTCATGTGCTCGGCACGCTCCATGTGCTCGCGGGCTCCTTTAGCTCGCGGGCTCCTTTAGCTCGCGGGCTCTTTTAGCTCGCGGGCTCCTTTAGCTCGCGGGCTCCTTTAGCTCGCGGGCTCCTTTAGCTCGCGGGCTCCTTTAGCTCGCGGGCTCCTTTAGCTCGCAGGCTCCTTTCGCTCGACCAATATTTGGAGAGCGCATCGCTCAATGCGGAGCTGCCTGATTTCAAATAAGGAGCGCGCTGAGCGCGCTCAATAAGGTGAGCGGAGCGATTAAGGTAGCTCTTTCGCTCGCGACCAAAAAGTTCGACCAACGTGATTAGAAGTGCAGTGTAAATTTTTTAACTTCGTAAATAAATTAGAAAAGTTCAAGAAATTACTGTGAGTTCTTGGCTTCCGTGGTTTCTGAGAAAGAAAGCGCCTTGCCGCACCAGGTGAAGCAATACCTAGGTTTTAAAATTACATTTAATGTTTTATGTTTCGATACATACAGTACCCAAAAAGTGAACTGCAGAAACTGGGTTACATAAGCTCTAAATAAGGGGGGTCCGCGACAGCCGAGCGGTAGCGCCGGTTAGAAAATCGGCCCATGAGCGCCGGGACCTCGACGGCGTGGGTTCGAATCCCAACCGAGACCGGACCCTCCCCAGTACGAGAGAACTGACTATCCACGTACACATAGGGAAAAAAGTCTCGTAAGCCCTTAACGGGGCAGGCATGACCAACAAGGTCGTTACACCAAGAAGAAGAAGAAGAAGAAGAAGAAGTATGTGCATTTAATTTAATCCCATTATCGTCCCTACTATTGCATGTACAAACTATTTCGAATAGTAAATCAAGTGCAGCGTGCGTCCTTTGGTCCGCATATTGAGAATCACTTTCAGCGTCTAGTTGAATTGCTCTTCATTTACCACCGGTTCAAGTGATAACGCTTGAAGAGTTCAAGCGAATATTTTTCATTGGAAGCAGTATTTTACATTCTTCCCTTAGTAAAATAATAGTCTCTCCACTGCGTGCATCTCGGCGGAACGAGGCTGATGCGAACGTGGTCTCAGAACAGACCCATCACTCTGTGACTGGGAAGCTTCCCATCGTGCAAAATCGTCATGCTGCCTCTCAATATTTCAATATATCTCAATATTTTTTTTTTCTCAATATTCTGCGTGTGCACCGTGAGGTTCTCCGGGTGGACTAAATATTGCGAGAGAATCATGGTTTGATGGAAGAACCAATGCAAGCTCCTCCCATTATTACCTCTTTAACAATCTGTAATGATAGTGGTGCCGGGAAGGACATGAGTTTCGCGAAAAATGCCTCTAGCAACCCACACTTGATTTTCCAAAGACATTCGTCCCCGATGACATTTTCGTTTAGTGGCTACGGACTCGTCTATTTCGACAACAGGTTCGACGCCACCAATTTCATGTTTGTGGTTATAGACATGGTTTAAACTAAGTTGCCGCAGCAGCTTTTACAATTTTCCGATGGTGTTAATGGACGTACCAGACTCGCCCATCGCGAATTCTGGGTTCAAATTTTATGACTACACGTAAATAATTTATACTAGTTGTGGCAACGAAAGTACTCCACACACGGACAGAACCCGCATTTCTACTAATGAATTGGTGTATATGCTGAATTATTATTAACGACTTGCTCATTTGCCCGGTTACACGGGCTGCACTATGTATTTTTTATGTGCTTTCACACCTCACATTTTTTTATGTGCTATCTAGGAGGTGAAATGTGGAATTTCCGTCAAATGTAACATTCATTCAACAATTTATTCCAAGTCCAGTTGAGTCACTTTCAAACCATTGGAATCGGTACTGTCCGACTTCATGTTAATCTTAAGAAGCTTTGAAACTATTTTTTGCTAAAAACTGTCTATCAAACATCTCCTTCAATTTCCTCGTGTTTGTTCATCGGAGTGAGCTCTGGATTTCGTTAAGCTAGATTTGTATATCATGGCGATATTTTTGTTTTGTGTATGACTGTATTTTATATGAATTTGTGTTTTGCATGTGTTTCGAATCACTTGAAGAATCGTGTATTGGAGAAAACAGGTCTAAGGAAATTCGCCATCACTTCTGTTGATTGTGCATTTTTTTTTCTTTTTTTTTTGTTAAATTATACGAAGACCATTGCTAGTTACCCGGTGTCGAGTATTTTTTTTCACTTGACTTTATGGAACGTATTTCATAAGGCCTGGGCCCGGGCCCGGTGCCGCACGAAAATTTTAAATTGCTTCAAAACACAATTTCAACATGATTTTTTTTTTTGATAATCCAAGTATCTTTACTCTTTCGCAAATCAGCTGGTTGCTATAGCAATCAATGCTATGTAACTGTCGGTACTTTTTGTCAAAAGCAAATATGCTTCGATATTTTTTTTCATGCTTCATATTTGTGGACAAATTTAAAATACTAAACATCCGTGGCAAGTTAGTGACTTCAAACCGAGAGCCAAGCGCATCAGGACCGATCATGAAGACGCTAATTCAGTTATTCTATGGCGGGATTGTTGGTTTGGATAGTTTTTCCTATTCCAGCAGCAGGTTACTGGTTGCATAGCACACTTGCATGCAACTTGAGATTGCGTGCAACATGAGATTGTGCAACTTGTAAGCGCACTTTGCTAAATTTTATAATTTATAGATGGCATTCATATCCGGCATTTGTTGTTCCTGTATGCTAATGTTGTTGCAATCATCGTTCGGATCTTTAGATTCGGAGGATTCCACCTCGACACTAGGATGGAAAAATTTATGCGAAGCATTTTTTTGTTTCTCAGCTGCTTCCAGGCTTTGTTTAAGTTTTTTGCGTTTCTCAGTACCACTTGCATATTGTCGTTTCATTACTGTTAAACAGTTCCCGTAAAACTCCCGTTAGAAATCTTGCTATATAACATAAGCAAAAATCTCTTACGGTATGAAATTATACTGGTAGTTTATAGCACACTGCTGTACATTTTATTAGCACACCAAAAACTAAATTTTCTGCACTATATTTTAACTTTAACAATATGTTTCAACAACAACTCACAACTATCCGTTACCGATGATGGCAAGAAACTATGACAAGAATGTACCAGCAATCCAAAAGACATGTTCGATATAAATATTGAAACCACCAAAACAGTTCTAAAAATCATTAACACGTTGACTGCCACGCTTATTTTGGTCGTGTTTACCTGCAGGCCAAACTTTTTCTTCATACAATATCGCTGGCTATCATTTTTGATAGCCATGGCCTGCTGGGAAGTGCACAGGTGCTCGAAGTGCACACACACAGCTCGGCAATTGATATTTTTCTAGTGTTTTGCCTTTAACACCTTATTGTTTATTTCTATTGGCGTTATTATTAAATACATAGCGCCTCAAGATTTCTCCAATAAACGGCTTACGTGTTAGCAGCGTGACTGCATCCGTCTCATTCACCCAATAGACACGCAATGACATTTAGCGAAAGAGACAAAGCGATTCACATGTGATTCAATAAAAAAAAAACCTTCCACCAAAACAGCTTGTAACTTTTTCACACCACAGTTATTTTAAAACCAACCACAAATTAAGCTAGACAAGAGATGGAACTATGTAACTACCAAAGGTTTTATAGGTAAGAGTTGTCATTTCAAAGATATAGCACTTCAAAAATCATGGTAGGTGGCTATCAAAAATGATAGCCATGGCCCCCCAGGAAACTAGTGATGTGCGCTATGAGTGAGAATGAGTGAGTGATTGGAATCTTAATATTGAATGAACGATTTAAATCCTAACAGATAGTTTTTGTGATTCCCTTTGATTTTAATCCTTAACTGGGATTCGAATCTCAAAAGAATGAACGAGTTGGTAAAAGACTCGCTAGTCGCCATAGAGATTCGAATCCCAAGTTGTGATTCGAATCCTTGTCAGTTTTATCTAAATTTTTATACACAGGAAACATCCAAGATGATTTCCAGATGAGTGGGAAGCTTCCTAACTGCAGAGATTTGTTGAACAATTTCGTTAACACAGGAACGAGACCCTCTCTACAGCGAATTATGACTGCGCTGGGAATGTAGTCAGGCCCAGCAGCATAGGAAGGCTTCAACTCATTTATAGCCGCGTTGACATCAGTTTCCGTGAAAGTTGGCAAAGGAATATCAACAGAATCGTGAAGACCCTCGATGGCACTGGCAACTTCAGATGGAGATGTATCGTACAATGTGTAGAGCGAAGCAAAATGATCAGCTAATGATACTAGCACGGGTTCAGAGTCTAATGAACTCGGCTAGACGCATTTTCGGGAGTGGTGCCATCGGTGGCGGGTGGGGGGATGCCCTCAAGGGCACTCGGAGGTTGGGGATATCGAGGTGCTGTCGAATCTCGTTTACTACTGTTTCCCTGTTGGCATGCCGGTATTTCAGCTGGCACCAATCTACAATCAAGAAAGTAATATAGTTTTTTTGGGAGTATGGCTGGATACTTAGCGTCGAAGCTGGAATGAATATTCGGCGAAGCGTAATATACATTCAGCGTTGCAACTTTTTAAACTACTTACAAAGTTTCCTTTGAAGTGTATTACAGTTTCCAAAATACCTTCTTTCAAATGGATGATCCTTGCATATAATTGGAGTGTCGAAACAGATGCCAATGGATAATTCAAATTCTTCACTACATACTCTTAACTTCTTTTTCCGAAATAGCGAAGCATAAAAACCCGACGCACTTTCTATTTGGTTTGACAACAATGTGTCCTTCAACATATTCGAAGAATCTGTTCTGCAGGTTGAATGCCACTCTTTTTCAAAAGGTCTATATCCTTTTTCAAGACCGCTGTTTTTTTTCGTTTTAATTCAAAGTTTTCCTTAGCTACTTCATTGAACGAAGCTTTAAATCTTTTGTTAGGCTCTCGTAGCATATTTGTATCAATTGAACATTTCTAGTTTGTGCAGCAAGGTTGTGGTTGTTATTGCTTACCGTAGGTTAGGTTTCAAACGCAACCGCATTTTCATCGTTTCTAGAACTTTCACATCTATTTCCTTCGTGATCAACCGCAGGAGTATTCAGCGAAGAAATAGTTATTGTTAGAATGGCTGTAGATGTAAAAACATTCTGAAAATTATAATTTTTAAATTCTAAAACTAATACCAGGGTGTCAAGTCAGATCATGATTTCAAATTCCCGGTTTTTCCCGGTTTTTCCCGGTTTGTACCCAGCTTTTCCCGGTTTTTTTTCTAGTTTATGCGGGTTCACTACATTTCGATTGCTCATAGTAGATAAACTTATCTGTTATATGTCTGTATGGTTTCTTAGGTAGTTCAAAACTTCATGTAAGTTATGTGTTAAAGAATACTTTAAGGAAATAACTTAACTCTTGAAAACAAGGACAACATATACGGGTTGGGATTATAGAGAATCGTAAACTGAACTTTTATTGTAACAACACACATTGCTTGAGCGTATATAGAAAAAGAAAATCGATATAAAAATGTTAAAGAACAACTTCATTAATGACATAACAAAAAAATTAATTTTTAACACGGCTCAAAATTAGAGATGAAAAATGTTTTTCCTTCGCTCATAGAATTTGCTCAATCATAACATTTTTCAACAAAAGAAGGGAGATTTAGCATACCTGTTGCACATCTTCTAATATTTCTTTCAAAAGATGCGTTCATAAACACGTCGATACAAATGATTCACGTTATCAAAATTTCAAGCAGACGCACCAACAACTCAAATGAGCCACATTTCACCAAGATTGAAAACTGACCAACTTATTCGTCTAGCGAATGCCGCAATGTAATGAGATCCCATACCAAAACAACCAATACACCAGCCAGAGAGTGGTTAAAGGTAAAACAAAAAACTTTCATTCTATTTGTCAGCAATGCTTTGACATACATGGTTAAAACCTAGTCTTACTTATAAAGCTTAGAATATTCAAAAACTAAGTCTTATTTATAATTATAAGTCTAAGTCTTATTAACTAATTTATTTTACTGACGAAAATATTGGACACTCGTAGCTTAGCGTAGTGTTAAAATTTATGTCGTCTTCCTCGGCGGTGGCACAATCCAAAAAGAAAGACTTGCTCCGTGGCACCGCCGAGGAAGGTTTCCTTACGCATCTATTGTCGTCTCGTTCATTCTTGGGTCGGTCGGGTCAACGTTCCCCGATCGCTTATCAGCTACGATCTTATGGATTACTCATCGATCAGCTGATACCTCTCGTTCTCGATCCTCTCCTTCCTACATGCTGGGACGTTGACCCGACCGTACTCCTCCTGTCTCATTCTCATTTCGCTCACTGGCCCTACCTCACTGATCCTAACGCTCACGTATTTGTTTTGACAATACTCCCCCGCAGTACACAACTCGGCTTCGTAAACTTGTTTCCGTGTCGTGTTGTTTACTACTTTTTTTTCTATAAGGGTTCGTTTATTTCTCCTTTTTTAAAGCTAGGCTTAACTAATATCACATATTAGAAGAAGAAACATCCTAATCCCTTCTCTTGCCCATGCGTTGCCCCCACACAGCATGCACCTACACGGTAGAGCTATGTGGGGGCGGGCATCTGGCCGTATTGCCCTACTACTAACTCCCGATCGGGACCTCATTTCCGTTTACTTTTATTGTAATTGGCCTGGCTGGCCACGATTTGCGCCACTTCTCCTATTCGCCCGCTGACGTTCGTTGACGCGCTCACGTCGAGCGCGCCGGAGATTTCCTTCAGCCTCCTCTAAGACTGCTGCCGCTTCTTGCTGGTTTTCGGGGGCCGCATCGTGCAGCCGAGAGCTGCTACGTTCCTGGCCATCGTTGCCGCGTACACGGCTAGCGGCATCCGTTCTTGTCGTCCTCGCAGCCGTCTGATGTTATCGAACAGCTGCCGTGCCCACCTCCGGAAAGCTATCCTGTCGGGCTCCTCCATCGCCAGGATCCTTCCCCTGAGGGTCGGGTCACGTCTAAAACGACCCATCCTTCGCCGCTCCTGCGCTGCCGCGATTGCCTCTGCCTGCGCAGTGACTCGCCGCCTTTCCGCATCCATCGTCCGCTCCGCTTCAGCTGCTCTCTCCATCGTCTGCTCCGCTTCAGCTGCTCTCTCCATCGTCCACTGGCGCTGCAACCTGGAGCAGATCGTCTTTTCCGCCTCGGCTACCCGGTCCCACGCATCCGGGCTGTGAAGCATGTAGTCGCCAAGGTTGTCGGCCGTTGCTGGCTGCATTCCGTGGCCAGTCAGGAGCCGCTACCGCGCCTCGCCAAAACGAGGGCACTGGAACATCGCGTGCTCGACTGACTGGTCCACTCCTGGGCAGTCTGGGCAGCCCGGGGATCGGATGATCTTCTTCACCGCAAAATACTGCCGGAAAAATCCGTGTCCCGTCAGTACTTGGGAAAGGAAGAAGTCAACCCGTCCATGTTTCCGGGCCACCCACTCCACGTCCGGGATGAGTCGATGCGTCCACCGCACGAATCTGCTCCCTCGCTCCGGATCCTGCGCGAGATCGTCCCAGGTGCGCTGCCATCTCCGGAACGTCTCGGCCCGCTCCTGTTGCCGGATCACCGCAGGAGCCTCGGTGGCTGCTTGGCGGCGCTCGTGGCAACGATGGTCCTCCTGGATCAGCTCCACGATCGGCGGCAGCGAGGCGACGACGGTGGCCACATCGTACCTGACAGTACGGAACGTACTGGCCACCATCTTTGCCGACCGATTGTGGACCCTGTTCAGCATTCTGCGATTGCACTGTATTTCCGTCGCCTTCCACCACACTGGAGCCGCGTACCGCATCACGGACGTCGCGACGCTGGCTAGGGTGCGGCGACAAACGCTGGACGGCCCCCCGTGGTTACGCAACAAATAGCCAAGAGCACGGCTGATCTTTACCGCCTTGTCGGTGACCGCCCTGACGTGAAAGTTCCACGACAGGTGGTCCTCGACTTGTACCCCCAGGTACCTGATGTGGCGACTCGAACGTAGCACTGATCCTCCAACACGAACCTTCACCTTTGGATGACCCCTCCGGAGGCTGCTGATCATAACCATCTCCGTTTTGTGAAGGGCGAGGGACAGCTGATGTTTTTGCATCCACCTCTGCACCACGTGGACGGACTGGGTGGCCAGCCTTGATGCTTCCCGTGGAGTACGGCCGGGGACGGTCAGGACCAGGTCGTCCGCAAACCCGACGAGCTCCACGCCGGGAGGCAGCCGCAACTCGAACACGCCGTCATACATCACGTTCCAGAGGGTCGGGCCCAGGATGGACCCTTGTGGAACTCCGGCGGTGATGTTGCGCGTGACCGTGCCGCCGCTCGTCGCGTACTGCAGGACTCTGCGTTGAAAGTAGTCCCCGATGATCATCCGCAACTGCGCAGGTGCCACCGGTTTCTGGCGCCAGTCAGCCTCGGCATGGTCTCATCGCAGGCCGCCCGAAGTGTTGAGATCAGCGTCGATGCGTCCGTCACGACCTCGTCGAAATGCAGCATCCTTAAGGCCTCGGTGTACAGCTCCGCTGAGAAAAGTGCCGTGTCCCAGCGTCGTCCAGGTAGCGCCGACGGCCTTGGTCCCACGGATGGCGTCTGTCTATTCGCTGCGCTTCGGCAACGAGGCACCTCATCGTTGCACCACCTTGTTGGTTGTGCCTGCTGCTCATTATGGTCGTTTCTGATGGTGGCCAGCTGCTGCGTGAGGACGGAGACCTGTGTCCGGAGCTCCCGGTTGTCTTCCCTGAGCTCCTTGACCATCGCCAGCAGCTCGGCGATGATTGACGAGTTCTTGCTGGATTCATCACGCAGGGCGGCTAACACGCCCTCCTCCCCTCCTAACTCCTGAACCCTGGGAGCTTCGGGTGCGGCAGGTGGTGGCGCCGGGTATACCGCTGGATCCTCCTCGACGGGACTGTCCAGCTCCAGGTTAGGACCGCCCTCCTCCGTGATCGCCTCAGTAGGCTCAACCACCGGTGTGGAGTACGGCACGGCCTGCGATGGTGACGCGATGGAAGCCTCCGCGGTCGCAATCCCAGCCTCCTCATCACAGCTTTCAATGTCAATCGTCACGTCCACAGATCGGTTGGACGACGCGTCGGCAGTTGGGGAGGACGGCACCGGTGGCAATGGTCCCAAGGGCACCCCCTGGAGGGTGTCGCCAATTTTCCCCAGGAATGAGCGTTGGTGCACGGTCGACGTGCGGCTGCGGAGTGTTCGGGGGGCAGTGACCTGCTCGACCTCTCCCTCTGTCTGGTTCTCGTGTGCGGCGTTAGACTTGCACCTCGATCTGAGCACCCGCTTCGGTGTCCCCTCGTCTAGCTCCTCCATGCTTACGACTGGAGGAGGAGGGGGGGCGCAATGACGCAAGGGGTTGGAGGGTTCCCAGTACACCTGGTGACCGTCACCACTGGAGCCGGAAAATCACAAATTGTTCTTGGGACTGTCGAAATTTGAAAATTCGCCAAATTTCGAGCAGTTGTTTCGATATTCGGGTACTTTTACGAAACTGCCCGAATTTCGAGCACTCACTTTGACGGGTTCGGTTGATAGGTGATCGCTAGGGTCATCCACTGTCAGTTTGCGGACTCGGCTTTGACAATTTTCGCTGATGGAGTCTTCAGTCGTCAAATAAGTTGATTCGGCCTTCCACTGGGATATTCGCCTCGTGGCCCGGAAAAATGGCGGCCCAAGTGGGGCTACGCGTTAATCAAATTTTTCTCAATCAAATGCACGCCTTCTTCGACATTGTTAAGAATGATACCGACATCGATTGCAGAACGTGTGGGACCGGGTTGGACCTGCTAGCAACCGGAAGACACTTGTGCTTGTTGGAGGAAAACTCAGGCAACCCTGGGTAACGCTTGCTAGTACTCGCTTATCAATGTTTACCGCACGACGGCGCTTGACAGACTGTGTTGTTTATTACTTTTACCTCCTTTCTGTCAAAACAATGCCGATGTGTTTTGGTTTAGTGCCATATGCGCGATTTATCAATAAGCTACCCTTATATAAACCAACCTAATCGAATCTGCGCAATAGGGTTCTATTGTGCCTTCGGTTGCACATCAAGGACTGCTAGTTTTACTACTGGTCTTTCGTAGCGTCCATGCACCGTTCGCACTGTTGCGGAGCGAACTTGGCCGTCCGTCGCATTTTTTTTTTTTACGCCGATCACTCGTCCTCTAGGCCAGCTGTTGCGAGGCAATTTCTCATCGGCGATCACGACGATGTTCTCATCGGCGATCACGACGATGTCGCCAACTTGGACGGGTCGCACCGGTTGAAACCATTTCGATCGTCCGGAAATGGTTGGTAGGTAATCCCGTAGCCACTGCTTCCAGAAGGTGTCCGCCATAGCCTGTGACAGAAGCCAGCTACGTCTCAGGGTGTGAGGTCGATCATCCAGGGGGGCCCATGACCGTATGCCGTTCGACGATCCCAAAAGAAAGTGGTTCGGGGTGAGTACGGGTGACTCGTTGTCTATAGGAATACAAGTTAGTGGACAAGAATTTACAATGTTCTCTATTTCGGTTAAGGCATTCACCAGAATCTCGTGTATTGGTCTCTTTCCAGGTAATACCACAACCAAATACTTCTTTACTGTTTGGATGAGTCGTTCCCAGGCTCTCTGGATCTTTCTAACTGTGGCGTCTATGATTCGATCTGGCTTGCCAAATCTTCGTTGCAGCGCTTCTATCGCCCCGGGCACGTTATCGGGATGTAACAAACGACCGTACACTGCTTTCCACACATCGCCTTTCAGGTTTTCCTTCAACTGCAAGAGATTTTCTGCGTCGGTTAGGCCACACATTTCTGTAGACTGTTGGTACGCCGAGTAGAATGATGGCCACTCTTCGACGGCCCCACTAAAGGTTGGCAGCTTTGACGGTACAATTTGACGAGCCAATAACTGCTGCTTCGTCGGTGACGTATCGTGCGATGTTGGCTTAGGTTGCTGCGTAAAATGCCTTTTAATGTGTTCCAGTTGAGGCGTTTTTGCATTGAGCCATTCTTTCACTTGGCTATTCGCTTCGCGCGCAGGCGTCGAGATGGCGCGTGCCTTCTTCGCTGTTTCTTGTTTCACCGAGATGGCAATGCCACGTTCACTCAAGACTGGCTCTCTCGATTCTACTACTGGTCCACAATTTTCCTCCTCCATCTCCGTCTGATTGGGTTTTCTTACCGACCCTAGCGGTTTCAGCGTCTGGGGTTCGCCCGGAGCTTCTTGCGGCCAGTTCCTAGCGTCCTCCGCCAACCCAATCGACTCTTCGTCCGACGAAGATTCTTCGTTGCCTATGCTAGACAACATTAGCTCCATTTTTCTTTTCTGGATGCTGCTTGTTTTGTCGAACAATTCTCGCTCCCTTTCCAATTTCTTCCACTCTAAGGCTTCCTCCATCTGCCGCAGCTGATCCGCGATTTTTATCCGCTTATCTTCTTCTAGCTGCTGTAGTAGGTAGAAGTCGTTGCCTTGCCTTGCTGCTTGAGCCCGAACTGCCCTTTCTCGAACCAACTGGCTTAATTGTTGCAGCAGAAGAAGGATTCGTCGTCCCTTCCGTGCAAACCACGCAGGTCCAGCTTTTCTCTGCGATATCGCTCGAAACTTGTGCGCACCCGAAGTGATGCCAATTCGCGCAACGATCGCATTGCACCACGTCTTCCGTCTTTGCCGTCTTGCACGTTGCACACACGACGTCGCGCGCGCTTACTGCACTTTCACTTGCGTTCATCTTCTTTCTGCACTCCACTGGCACCTTTCTTTCTGGGTTGCTTCTACGAATCTTCTCTCTACCCTCGTTCTGAGATGCAATTTGGTTGCTCGTTCTGAGCTGCTATTTGGTTGCTCGTTCTGAGCTTGCGTCCGCAATCGAAGAAAATAAATTTTAAAATGTTAAAACCTAGTCTTACTTATAAAGCTTAGAATATTAAAAAACTAATTCTTATTTATAATGCTAAAGATTTAACTAATTTATTTTACTGACGAAAATATTGAACACTCGTAGCTTAGCGTAGTGTTAAAATTTTTGTCGTCTTCCTCGGCGGTGGCACAATCCAAAAAGAAAGACTTTCTCCGTGGCACCGCCGAGGAAGGTTTCCTTACGCATCTATTGTCGTCTCGTTCATTCTTGGGTCGGTCGGGTCAACGTTCCCCGATCGCTTATCTGCTGCGATCTTATCGATTACTCATCGATCAGCTGATACCTCTCGTTCTCGATCCTCTCCTTCCTACATGCTGGGACGTTGACCCGACCGTACTCCTCCTGTCTCATTCTCATTTCGCTCACTGGCCCTACCTCACTGATCCTCACGCTCACGTATTTGTTTTGACAACATACATAATTATTTCCGTGCGAATAGAAATGACCACAACGCGACCAAAATTCCATCCAAAGCGGCATTTTTTGCAAGCATAGAAATCGATCAGATCACATCCGAAAGGTACATCCATAGTGACACATTCATAACATTACAGTAATAAAAAATATATAACACCAATACAACTGTAAAAAAAACATAAATCTCAAAAAATAGTTGAATGAAAAATATTCCCGGTTTTTTAGGCGAAATTCCCGGTTTTCCCGGTTTTTTCCCGCTGTTTGATTTCATTGTGCTTAGTTAACACGCCAAGCGCTTGCCACAAATTGCTGTTGCTAGATTGCAAAGATTGTCATTAACACTCCGACGCCTGGGTACATCTATAGATGTAATGGCTCCGTTTCAGTTTTCATCTGATCGCATCATTTTGGTGTGCTGTCAACGATGTCACCAAAGACGCACCACAGACTACTGGATGTAAACAACTATCAAATGGAAAGTAAACAAATTTAACAGGGCGCGTCGCTGTTCGTTCGTAAATTATAACAAAGATTGAAAAAGAATGATCAAACAGGGCGGCCAGATATGGAGGAACTAGCACCGGTCGCAAAGCGTTGCGCCACCGTGAATTGTGCGGCCGTCAAAGTGTTAATATTAGCAAACTACGAATACACTATCGAGCATAGAGCTGGTAGTCGAATGAATAACGTAGACGCATGGTCACGGTTACCGTCTATTGGAAGAAAACAAATTAGAACGTATAAGGTTAGGTCTTTAGGTTAGGTTAGGGGGTGCCCATGGCGCAGCGGTAGCGCGAGGAAACACCACACCACAGGTGTGGGATCGAATCTCGAGTCTGGCACCCTCCGGTATTACGAACGGCTGACCACCGATCTATAATATACCGTCTTTCGGTCACACAAACTCTCTTCGGATAGAGGCCTTGTCCCACTAGGGGATGTCGTGCCACATTAAAAAAAAAAGGTTAGGTCTGAAACTAATAGAAGAAGATGTCATAGACATAGGCACTTTGAAAAGTTATCAACAGCAACATGAGGAAATCAAAACACTATACAATTGGGTAAAAAATGGATGGCAAAAGCAGGTGACAGCAAAGATAAGCCCATATTTTGCGATAATGTATCATTTTGGAATCGAAGATGACGTTGTGTACTTCGACCAACGAGTAGCAGTGCCAGAAAAGTTAAAAAAGAGTATACTAGAGAAGTTTCACGAAAATCATGACGACATAGTCAAAATGAAAATGAAAATGTATATTAGGCAATATTTGTGGTGCGCAAGATGGACAAAGAAATTGTGGAATTTTTGCAGGCATGTAAAATTTGTCAATCGCGACAACCGGTCAGAAAAGAAGTCGTAACTACCAAATGGATGAAAACCGAAGATCCATTTGAAAGAATCCGTGTAGATCTGTTCTATTTTGATTCGCGTACATTTTTGATAAAAGTAGATTCCTATACAAAGTATATGGACGTAAGGTTGTTGAAAATGTCAAAGACATCAGATGTGGTGAATAATTAGAATCCTTCTTTGCTTTTTTGGTTCTCCGAGAGAGTGAGTGTCAAAAAATGGTCCCCCGTTTGATTCTGAAGGATTTCGAACATTTCTAGAAAAACAAGGAGCTCAGGTAACAAAGTCGCCCCCGTACCACCCTCAATCAAATGGGTAAGCAGAAAGAGGGGTGAGAACGATCAAAGAAGTACTATATAAATATCTATTAGATGAAAAATGTAAGCCTTTATCGATACCTAGGAAACTAAACAAATTCCTTATGAATTATAAAAATTCACCACACAGTGTCACAAGTGAAGCACTGTCAAGTCGAGTTCTGGCGTTTACGCCAAATACGCAATTAGAGCGTTTAAACCCAATAAATACGAGTAAGTAACACAAGTCCATAATAGGAAAAACAAAACAATGGAAAATATGCCAAGTAATACAAAAAGAAAAAGACAATTTCTTATAAGTATGGAGAAGAGGTATTATACAGAAACCATTTTAAGGAGTTGTTAAGATGGATACCCGCTACAGTTTTAAAGAAGGTTAGTCCAACAACGTATTTAATTGATCTCCATGGTACAGCTCGTTAGGTTCATGTTGACCAAATAAGAAAATGTCATTCGGTAAAGAAGTATGTTAATTTTAAAGAATATGAAGTGGAACAAGTAAGAAGAAAGCGGAAAAGAAGTGAGATAGAATCACCTCGTGTTAGACGATCAGAGATATTACGTGGACAGCCAGGAAAAAAATATTGTATATAGGTATTCTGGTTTGCCGGGGAGAGTGTAGTGTATGCGTTATTAGTATAAGTGATAGATGTAAGCAACTAGAATAAGTATTTGAGAATAAATTATCAGTCCAGTCAAGTCGGTCAAAAGGATAGCATGTTACAGTGTGATACAAAAAGCGTTCTAAACGTATTCAGGCACTTCAGCGATCAACTGAAATCGGTGGATGTAGTTCTTTACAACGATGAATACATGAATTCGATTTGTGAAATAGTTTTTCCGAAGCTTCTAGAAATCAAGGTTTTTGTTTTCGGTAATTATGATGGCTTTATCTTGAATGCGAATTGTGGTTTTATTTCTGGATCAAAACATCTTCAACGTGCAGCTTTGAAATGTCGGATAGCTCAAAAACAGCAACAAATATTAAAACAAATGTGTCGAAATCCGGTTTAGAAGACGTAACCTGAAAACTGACTGAGGTGTGCACACGAATGTGGAAGAAAGAATATGAATGAAATTGTCTTACCTGAACCCCAGTCGTTATGCATTTTGATACCTTCTTCCCCGTTCGTCGAAACGTGTTCATCAGGATTTTCCATTTGTCCTGATAGTCGTCAGGAAAACGACCTGAGGCAGTGCCGATTTGTATCAATGTTTGTTTCTGGAGCTCTTTATTCTTATGCTGGCGATCGCCATCATTCCACATTCAAGGGTAGGTTTTGACCAGCTCTATGAGGCTCAAAATGTCCTCGGTGTCTTGAATTGGCTGCAGTTTACAATTGGGTATGTATTAGTTTTGTTAGTAACTTAGTAGTATTGTGTTGTGATTAAATCATTTATCAATTGTTTAACTTACTTTTTTTGTCCATTGATCCGTTATCACAATTATATTCAAAAAAACAATTCACAGCTTTTTGCACAATTAACCCTTTCACAGTGTCAATGTTTTGTTAAATTTTTTGTGATTTAGATCACTACTGTATTACATTTTGTTCTATTTCATCGATAAGAACCGCATAAATGAATGAAATGTACAAACATGTAGCCAGGCTCGGGAAAAACTGTGAAGGGGTTAATATGGACAGGGACACGATATTGACACAGATATTGGATGAAACGTTTGGAATCACATAAGAATCAGAGCATCATGTGTAACGTCTAAATACCCGACAAAGTTGCGTGACAGCGATTTTAGGTGAAAATATGGTCCAAATCCGCCCGAATCCGATTTGTCCGAATTCAGTCTCGAAATAACTAAAAAAAGGAGTATTTAAAACTTTTGAATAACGTAACGTTTCCTCAAACCTTTCAATTGCAATGGTTTTCATTGATAACACACAACACATCGATTAGATCTGTTTTTTACGCTTGACGATCATCCTGCAGTTCCATTTTGGACACTTTCTTCGAGCTGCTACAACTTTACAATACAAGAAAAATAACATATAATAAATTACATTCTTACGGGGGTCCGCGACAGCCGAGCGGTAGCGCCGGTTAGAAAATCGCCCCTTGAGCGCCGGGGCTCACCACCTCGACGGCGTGGGTTCGAATCCCAACCGAGACCGGACCCTCCCCTGTACGAGAGGACTGACTATCCACGTACACAAAGGGTAAAAAGTCTTGTAAGCCCTTCATGGGGCAGGCATGACCAAGAGGTCGTTACGCCAAGAAGAAGAAGTGAATCACACAAAGAAGATGAAAAGTGCCAATCACACAAAGAAGGTGAAAAGTTTCACTTATTCTACACGCAGTGTGATTCACCAACTCTTGTAGATTAACTTTTGTTTCACTAATAGAAATAAAATTTTCACTTGGACACATCACTTTTGGTTGTCATTGGCATAACACTTGAAGAATTTTTCAAAAACATGTCTATCATACTCATCAGCCTTAACTGCTTTTCTTTAAACGCTAACAACCTCGCTGAGTATAATTCCTTTTCGAGATTGCCGTTGATATCTGTCTCTTTGGCCACACTTCGACGGTTATTCCGCACGCAGAGATTTTAAACTTTTTTGGCGTACACGACTTTTGTTTTCCGTATAGGCACTAATGTCAAATTGTTTGTTCAACCAGATTTTCGAATCATTTTGTGAAATTTTCGAGTTTCTAGAATATTTCTTCAATCTAGCCTTAAAACTTTTTTGCAATATCATTTCAATATCGAAACATTACAATCTTTCACAATCCTTAGCGATGGCGTAAGGTTAAAAACAGAAAATTGAAAAAATTTCCAGGAGTTTTGCAAAACAATGCTTAATATTTTGTGACATTCAATTTCAATTTACTTAAACTGTCAACAATTTTTAAGCATGGTAATATACCTTTCCAAAACTGTGCTTGAAATTCGATTCCGGCCATGATTCTAGGAGTTACAGACCTGCAAAGTTGATGGATTTTTTTGAATTTTTTACGTAATATTGTCTTAAATCTTGACTTTGACGGGCTGTTTCTCAGAACCTGGAAGAACAGAGGCTCTAGCGTTTGGGTCATTTCTTAGTTTCATCTTGTAGTTTAAGAAAACATATTTCATTTTTCTGATATCCAAAAATGATTTTTTGATTTTTGTCCCGGCTTCGCTCCATCGTGCATTGACCAGTTTTTGGAGAGAATTAGATCTATCCTGCATTTTGAAACACGTACCTTTAGAATAAATGTATAAAACTACATCCTAAAAGTTTTGAGGACATTTTAAATTTTGTTTTAGCTAAATGGTGCAAACATCATCATGCATACGGTATTTGATTAATTATATTCAACTAATTTTGTTTGATTATATCCCCAAATGCAGTTAAAGTTTTTGTTCAAAACGGTTTAAGCCCAAGGGCAGAATGCACCACGCTTATTATTGTTCAATTACTGTTCATTGTTCCAGGAATATGCAATTGATGAAAATATTTTATGTTCAATAGTTTTTAAGAATCTAATATGATGATACACAGTTGGTTTTTTACTTCCGCTCATGCCTTCGCGCCTCCTCTCCTTTCATTTTCGGGTAGGAGATAGTTCGGGCTAAAATATTAATCAAAGTATTGAAAGCATATATAACTAGTAACTGATTTTATGTTGGGGTTTGCAGAGGGCATTGATAAATATTCTTCTCGAAATAATGTAGACTCACGCTCGTGCAAGAAGCTATATGCATCGAGCGATAGTTCTACAAAAGAACCACCAGATGACGCTACTGTTTTGGCAAAATCAGGCAAATTCCAACAACAACGCTTCGTGTCCCATACAAAACTTCGGGAAACGTCGCACGTAATTGGAACGACGCACGTAGTCGATTTCTAAACTAAACTTCACACGTAGTGTTAGATTCACGAAGTTTAAGAACTTTAAAGAACGTTTTAATCTATTTATTGATTTCGCGATATCACCCGAACGATCCAAGAACGTCAACGGATTTTTTTTATTTTTTTTATTTTAGAGATTTTGACCTATTCGGTCATTCATCTCTCAGGTCAACGGAAAAGAGAACCGCGATCCGTTGATCAACGGTTTTATAGGTTCTAACGCTCCCCTCCACTTCCCTACGCGTGGGAGAGTTGCCCGTAGTGAAACGTCTTCCACGCACTCTCTCATGTGATGTACCAGCACGCGGTCATAAGCTGACATTCCAGGACGCGGTTTTGGCACATCACACGATGGTCCGGGCCGTGAAGGGGATTTGCATATTTGATAGTCGCACGGAGGACATCATTAATATGCGCATATCGTAGGGTCGCGCGGAGTACATAATTGTTTCCACGTGAAACAGATTATTTCCCACAAACACTTACCTTATCAGCCGAGCCTCTTTGTCAAAGAAGAGAGATAAGCTAAACTACCAACAAATCAATACTGTGTTGTTTGGGGCAACATACTATGCAGATAATGATTTATACTCGGAGAATCCATCAACAAGGCAGATAGATAGACAACCTTAATTGTAGCCACATAATTGTAGGATATTTTGCGAAAATATTTGCAAGCTTAGTTGTTGTTGGAAATATGAATTGTAAGTTAAGTATGATAATAAAGTTAGATATATTGGACAAATTTACTGCTCTAGAATATCTTGTAGCTTTTCCAGCAAACCTTATGTATTGTATTTGGATTTAAAGAATATTTGGAAAATATATCATAATGAATCGTGGAAATCACGACAAACCGAGGAAAGACGAAGATATTACACAGTTACTCTAAATTGTTGAAAAAATATTCAGCAAATATCTCTCGTTCTCGTTCCTCCGCTCGTCATCTGTGCATGGCACGGATTTTTTTATTTCGTTTACAATAGCAGCATTGATTCTATTTGCAGTATTTTTTGAGCAAGTCGGTTGGCGTTATTGCCGCGCTTACATGCTATAGATATAAAGTTATGCAATATAACACATGCAGTCAAAATGGGCATTACTGTTGAAGCGGTCAATTCTTGGTGTGTTTTTAAGATTCGAAATCTTTGGGTTATTTGCCCGAATGAACGTTCAACTACTTGGCGTGCCCGAGAGAGTCTGTAGTTGAATGCTCGTTTTTCTTGGGTATCTACAATTTTGAAAGGTAAAAGTATTTCTTCTGCTAATGAAAATGCGTTGTCTCCTACAATCACATATTTTGCAATTCCTTGCGGACCTGACACGTTCACAGGTGGCATTCGCTTCACTAACGTCTCCAAATCACTAGTGGCATAAATTCGACTGTCCCTCAATCTACCAGGAGAACCAATATTAGAGAAAATGACTTCACACTCCGCGTTGACTACCGCCAGCCAAACAACACTAATGAATTTCTTGTAATTTTTCAAATTTGTCTCTTCCCCTATTCGGCTTTTACTCGGATATGTAGACTGTCGATTGTACCAATGCTTTAGGGCAAATTCAGTTTTCTTTCAAAATTTTCCGCTATACAATCAAATTCATCTCGGCATTGTGGGAACTAAAAAAAATAAAACATTGATTGAACTGCATGCATAAATGAAACACAGTTTTAAATTGCTACGAGCGTAAATGCCTTCATTAGTCCCAACTCTGTCGCTCTGCAACGTTTGTATACAAGTAGTTGCAGCCATTGTCGCAATCGTTCTGCCGGTTAAAAGGTAACGAAATGTGGCAGCCATCTGCTCATAGACTGGAACATCCAATCCCAATGTATTTCTAGCCGCGATCATTGGCGGTACACTGCTTTGGTGTCAGCCGAAGAACTTCCATTATCTCCCTTTGGCAAAATTAAAGCGTTACCTATTCCCACAATTCTCTATTCTCTACACACATGTTCAGAGTACCGCTTCGGTGGTCTTATTTTCCTACCGCTACGCCCTTCAGACCTCGGATTCTCTTTGAATGACTCTTCCCTCGCATTACGGTCAAATTTGGCAACTTGGTCCCGATCCCTCAACTCCCCGTCTTGAGGACGTGCTGAATCAACATTAATATTGGGGAGCAGATTCCTCACTGCTCTACCAAACAATCAATTGTGCTGGAGGAATTTTCGTCACGTTATGCGGCCATGAGTGGTATGCAACCACATAGTCAGCCAAAACATCCTTCCAATTCTGTTTTTTTTCAGCCTAGCTACGGTTACCGTTTGATTCGCATACCCTTTTAATACCTCTTCTGGATGCACCGTCAAATCCTGGCCAATAGTGTGGAACTTTTGTCTTATTATTTTCCACCCCTGGGTCGTTATGGTATTTACCGTGGCCCCGGAGTCGATTAGGAATGTGAACCTCTCAGAACCAAGCACGCAATGTACCAACCGGGGATCCCCATCGCTATTGGAATCGAACTGCGGAGTCATAGGGCACCCGGTGATCATCTATTTGATTTCACCGGCAATCAGCACCAGCTTGATTTTCACCTTACTCACCAATACCAAACCGCTGTTCCGTGCCACCGGCCTAATATTCATGTTTCATCCTGTTTCTTTATTCGTGCATATGGGCTACCGTTTGCCCTTCAAGCAGTCTAAAACAAAAACAAACAAAACAAAACAAAACTCAACGCTTTTCTGCACTGGTCATGGGCCGAACCCTACTCAGTGACGTTCGCGATCACCGCACCGCTCTGTTGGTCATGGGCCGAACCCGACTCAACTTTCGTACTCTCTCTCTCACTGGCCATGGGCCGAACCCGACACAGTGGTGTCTCCGATATTACCTCTCTGTTGGTCATGGGCCGAACCCGACTCAACTGTCGCACTCTCTCTCACTGGCCATGGGCCGAACCCGACTCAGTGGTGTCTCCGATTTTGCCTTTCTGTTGGTCATGGGCCGAACCCGACTCAACTGTCGCACTCTCTCTCACTGGCCATGGGCCGAACCCGACTCAGTGGTGTCTCCGATTTTGCCTTTCTGTTGGTCATGGGCCGAACCCGACTCAACTGCCGCACTCTCTCTCACTGGCCATGGGCCGAACCCAACTCAGTGGTGTCTCCGATTTTGCCTTTCTGTTGGTCATGGGCCGAACCCGACTCAACCGTCGCACTCTCGCTCACTGGCCATGGGCCGAACCCGACTCAGTGGTGTCTGCGAAAATGTTATCCATTTCCATTATGTCATGGGCCGAACCCGACTCAACTTTCTTCCCAAAAACTCACATACGCGTCCTCCTTTCTTCATCACTACCGGTTATCAATTTTCCACTTCATTATCATGGCAGGATCGCCAATGTGATATCCACCATGCTCGTATATTGCTGTATCAACGCATACGCTGCGAGTCAACGGGCATCGGTCGCCACACACGACCGTCTCTATTCAGAGTCCGATCCATACTGACTACCCTCTATCCGTGTTACCCGAAACCCAGGATGCCACAAAACACAAGTTTTTTTTGTGGTTTTCGCAAAAAATCACGAAAAATGATGGCCGAATAGGAGGGCGCGTTGTCGTGATGCAAAAACCAACCGTGGCATTTACGGTTAGACCGACAAATCCGACCGCCTTTGCCGAATGGAGTTCCGCAACCGCCGTATAACACTCAGTTAGTATTCCTTGTTGACTGTTTGCCCCTTGGGCAAAAACTCATGGTGCACCACCCCCCGGCAGCCAAAAAACACCTGGTTGTGCGAAATAATTGTTTCACGCGGAAACAATTATGTCCTCCGCGCGACTCTTCGATATACGCATGATAATGATGTCCTCCGTGCGACTATCAATTATGCGAATCCTTTCCACGACCCGGACGATCGTGTGACGTGCCAAAACCGCGTGCTGGAACGTCAGCTTATGACCGCGTGCTGGTACGTCACATGAGAGAGCGCGTGGGAGAGCTTTCGCTACGGGCAACTCTCCCACGCATAGGGAAGTGGAGGGGAGCGATAGCACCTATAAAAACGTCGATCAACGGATCGCGGGCTCTTCTCTTTCTCTTGTCTTTTTTTTTTTTTTTTTTTTTTTTTTTTTTTTTTTTTTTTTTTTCTAAAAATCCCTCCACCTTCCTGATATCTAAAAATAACTCTAATCATCCACTTCAATGAACATGGTCTCTCTATTGGCTAAATCTACTTGATCTACCGTGGCCAGATCTATTTGCAGAGGAACCCCCGAATTAATCAACCGTCTGATTAACCCTGCAATTCCATCTTGATTTAGGAAGGCTGCTAATTCACCCCGTAAGGCGTGACGAGCCTCCCGTTTATAGATTTCCTTTATTGTGTATCCCTCAATATTCTTGAGAGAATCGTTAGCTCGAGGTTTATGTACTGCACACCATGCAATGGCCATATGTGCTAACCTATTGAAATCCGTCATGGATGTTCTTTGCCCTGTTCCGTCTAGAGCCTTATAATACGGCCAATGATCACCGTAGTCACGAATCAGTGTTTGATGCCTAGCCCAGAACCTCTCGGCTTCAATTAGAAACGTTGAATTAAAATGCAGAGCAGTCGCAACTCCTGATATCATCTCGACAACGAAGGAGTATACACTCGCTGAAGCATTTTTGATGATAAGTTTTGAATGTTCATTTATCGGGTCAACCGAGTTCAAGATAGCATTCATTACTACTGATTTCAACCGAGGCATAGAGGCAACAGCTGAGGGCACCGCAACCATGTCCTCAATTGTTACTAGCGAGTTATAGACCGTGGATGTTTCCGGTCTCCCTCCGATCGAACTGAGCATGGACTGTGTTCGTTTGGATAGAAATGCAGAGATGTGGTTTTGTACTCTTGCATCATCTCCTCGGGGAACAGTTTTATACAGCATCATCAAAACCATGAATGCTGTGTTCCTAGCTATTGTACTGACCTCCTGGCAAACTCTATAGTTACCATTGTAAACTCTAAGGAACCGTGTATACCATGCTACATCATCTACCCGGACACAGTCATCTGGGTGCATCAAATACTCCTGGATTACAGCAGAGTATCCTGGCAAATAACTCAAAATGCATAAAGCTGCACCTACATCAAATGTTACACTTGACTCTGTTGGTAGATTGAATGTAAAGTTAGGAATGCTTGGAATGAGTGCTGAGATTTTCTTGATGCCGAAGATAGTCGGGAGCAGTATCGCCTGATCTGCAGAGACATTAAGTGTGTCTTTAATGACTTGTACCTTATTCTCCCCGATCAACGGAGCAATAGAGTTCCAAGACAGTGGAGAGAACCCGCTTATAATCGGTTCATTAGTATCCAAGATATTTTCCTCTCGCTCTGTAGCTAAACCCTGATGTCGAATTACAGTTCTTAATCTGTGTCCTTCTCCAAAGTTAAGTCTATATCTTTGACCATTGCTTAGGAGAAAAAACTCCGTCCAGTTCGCTCTGTTATCCAATGCGGAAACACTGCCTACTCGATGTTTTTTGATGAGCATAGTCAAATCATCTAGATAGATTCGGTATCCCTCATAGAGATAGTCCCCTACCTCTCGAATGAAAGGGTTTCGGAAGTTGTCCGCACCCAGCAAGCCCTGGACCATTCTAGTGTCCCGGGATTTTTGATCTTGAAGAGGCACCTCCATACTGATTTTCCAATTACTGACAAATCAAACTTCTTTCCAATTCTGAATACGTAACGTAGTCAGAAAATTCGATTTCTTTAGCATTAATGTCAAAACTCTACGTTGATAATTGACCCTCTTTCTCTTGTCTTCGCTTCGGTGTTATCAGTCCTGTGCGTCGGGACCTTTTAACACTTTACGGTTCTTATCTCTTGCACGTCTCATCCCTTCGTGGGATATTGCGCATTCTTCGTGAAACCCGGATAACTTCCGTGCTTATCCGGTTCGTGCAATAAAGCCATCGATCAGCGGATCGATGGCTCGTTTTTCCGTCATGTCCCTTCGGTGGACACTGCGACCAGGCGGGTCGCATTCGGAGTGATAACCCGGACAAGCTTCCGTGCTTATCCGGTTTCTGCGTGAAAGGCTCTTTCGGTTTGACGCCACGTGGATCAAACCCGACCCTTTCATGCTAACCCGGTTTCTGCGTGAAACCCAAGGCTTCGTGCCCTATTAATTCGCCAGTCGTGTTGTATAGTGAAACAAATAAAGTTCCCGTTTTTAACATCGTGAATTTCAACGTGTAAATTTCGCTGTGAAATCCGAAGCCCGCAGCTTCGTGCGAAAACAACACCGTTAGCATGACTTTGATCTACGAGCGGCTCTGGCGCGACCGCTTGGGCCTCGGCTCGTTCGGGGCACGGTACTCGCTGGTCCGGTCGGTGGTCTCGGGGTCGTACGCGTAGATCCACGTCTCATCGCCAGTGATGATATTTTCTCGCTTTTTTTTAAAGTGTTGTTTACCTTTTGTATGGGGCAGCGTCGAGAAGTGTGTCGTTTCCGTCCTCCCAATTGTAATACCCTCAAATGTTTAATACTACCCAAAAAATAAGCATTGACAACATTCGCATTTTTTTATGGGACATACTGTACATGAAGTGCTTTACATACCGGACCAGGATTAGAACCCATTACTGCAGACTGCATTGTGATCATTTGAACCATCGTATTTTCAAAAGTAGCTAGGCCGATTTTGCAAACGGGCTACATTAAAACTGTGTTTTATGTTGCAAACTGTGCCATAAATCAAAATCGCCAACTGCGTGTAGTGAGTTTTACGGGTTGTGCAGCAGCAAGTGGTAACTGGAAGCATTAAAAGCAATATTACCTGAGGATGTGTGAATGTGTATGATTATATTAATTTTTCATTCAAGGCTCGTCTCGGTCAGTTATGCTGAAACCACCGGTTACTCCTAAACCTACAACCGTGGTCAACCAAAGCAGTCCAGTAGTTTATACGGGTGGTACGTAGGTTGCTTTTTAAGTTTCGGGATTTGAAAAAAAACTGGTGATGCAATCTACCAACTAACAATTTTATCGTCAAGTTTGACGTTTTTGAGGTTATACGTACTCAGAACGTTTTGACATACGAGCGCTATTTGTGTTGTTAAAAAAAAAAAAAAAAAAAAAAAAAAAAAAAAAAAAAAAAAAAAAAAAAAAAAAAAAAAAAATGTTAAAAGTGTCAATGTCCGCCAAATTGCGGAATTGGGTCCTGGACATTTTCATGCGATTATTTTTTGCTACTTTCGACGTGAATTGACACAGCAGTAGTGCATGAATGAACTTAATTCATCTTTTGGTGATGAAGTCAATGATTAGTATTTATCGATGGTTTGGAAAATTAAATCGTGGTCGGAGTTCACTCCAAGATGAATTTCGTGAAGGTCGTCCAAAATCAGTTGTCATTCCGAAAACAATTGATGCTGTGTTTGAACGGATATTGCAAGATCGTCATGTGACTTTTTGTGGGATAGAGACAACCTTAGGTATTACTGGGACCAGCATATACTTAATATTGCATGAACATTTAACTGTCAAAAAAATTAGCTGGTGTTGGATTCCACAAAATTTGTCAATCTCGCAAAAAAAGGCGTGTCGATTGGTCGGAAGAAATGCTCGAAAAATACGATTGCGGTGCTTCAAAACCCGTCTTTAATATCGTGACAGGTGATAATTCGTGGATTTACGCGAATGAGCCCTTAACTAAACTGCAATCGACTGTATGGGTGTTTCAAGATGAGGCGAATCCAACCAAAGTTGTTCACGCACGAAGCACTTCTAAGCAAATGGTCGCATGTTTTTTCGAAAAAACTGGATATATCGCAACCAAACCTCTAGAACAACGCAGAACAGTCTATTCTGAGTGGTACACAACAATTTGTTCGCCAGTTGCCTTCCAAGAAATCAGGAAATTCAACCGCTGTCGACGGATCACCCGTCACCACGACAATGCGAGCTCTCACATATCGGCTCAAACAACTGCATTTTTGTGTACTCAAAACATCGATTTGTTGAGTCATCCGCTATATAGTCCTGGATCTAGCACCAAATGACTTCTTTTAATTCCCGTACGTAAAAAATAAACTGAGATTTCAACGTTTTTCAACACCTGAAGAAGCGAAGATCTCTCAAAAAAGACTCGGGTCGATTGAAACTTTAAACATTTTTTAACAACACAAATAGCGTTCTTATGTCAAAACGTTCTGAGTACGGATAACCTCAAAAACGTCAAAATTTACGATAAAATTGTTAATTAATAGATTGCATCACCAGTTTTTCCAAATCCCGTGAAGCGACCCAGCTGGCCCAACAGCTAGCCAACTCCAACCGTCTCCCACCTCAAGCCACCAACCGCCAGCCAAGATCGCCAACAAACAACGACGTCAGCAGAAAGACCACTCTGCAACCACGGAAGCTCGCTGGGCATGACACATCGCGAACGCGCGCGGCGAAAGCGCAAACATCGCGTCAGCAGAACACAGCCAAGGTCGGATCCCGCACAGCTCACATGGCTCAACGTTGCCGAAAAACCATTGTCAGCAGAATGCAGCGTCGCACCTACGACACACAGTCACCGATCGGTAGGATCGCGTAACAATGCCAACGAACTTGACCTGGTTATGAGTTGTGTACAGCGGAAGAAGAAATGTTGATCGCGGAAGTTAAGATGTTGTTCAACTCAAGCACAGCTGATGACAAAGCATCACAGAGGCATCGCGGAAACCGAGGAATGTTTTCCGTTCTGGAATGCGGATGACGAAGCGGCGAAGTTGAGGCTTAGGCGAGGTGATGACCAAGGGAAGAGGGCGGAGAGCTGATGGGACAACAGGGATGGCTTTAGTATATAAGAACAATCAACTGTTGAATAAAGGTTCGCAATTTTGACCTGGAGGTGCCAGGGTAAGGTAATCAGTGTGTCGCGTTTAATTTTAGGTTTTTTAAGTCCGCTAGTTGCAATCCTTTAAGTTTTCGCTAAGTTAAGGTGAAAGTCGTTAGGAGCCATTCTGCCTGGCCGCTCGACTTTCGTTTCACCCGAAACCTAAAAGGCAACCCTCGTATAATGTTTCCTCTTTTTTAAACATGGAAACTTCCTGGATATTTTAATAAGATGTAACATTTCTTATAAATCTTCCAGCTCAGAGAGCCTGTTCACTGCAGTGCATGTATGCTTGCTCTAGATTGTTGTATCCGTTTGGAACCAGCTTTTTCAGATGTTGTAGTTTATTTTCGAAAGGATACGAAGATATCAAACAAAGTGAACCAGTTTTTTTAAATTCAGTTGTTACGTGTTGCAAGTTATTAACGTTGCTAGTGAGGTATCTTTCTCCATAAATTTGAGAAAAGTCAGATACAAACTTATCGAGTAGCGGCCCAGCTAACTCCCAATACTGGCAATAATTTTCCGAAGAAAGCAGCGAAACGGCACAGAACAGAAGCATGAAATGTTCATATTCTGACGTTTTAATTCTTCACTCAGTTCAGTACCACTGTACCTGCATAGCGGAGAAATGAATTGGACGCTGAGCCTTTACAATCCGATTGATACTTTATGGGTCGTAGTTTTCGGTGAATTTTATTGGGCAGCTTAACCTTAACATTTTGTGTCTATTCCGAGTGTTCCATCACGCCATCCCCACAAAAGTCGTTTTATGACTCCCAAATCTACGAGATGCAAACGATCTGCAAGTAGCACATCTTCGATTATATCGAAGTCGTGTAGATGCACAAGTGGCGACACCACTTTCTGGAGTTTAGGATATAATCCTGCTTTGAAAGCTCAATCTGTTCGTGTCGGTGCGTTTACTCCTTTGAAAACCATCGTACGTGCTTCACGATTAAATTCACCAAGTACTGAACATTTCAGGCAACCATGCTATGCATTGGAGTTCACTATGCCTATAACGTGTAATGTATAAGTAAATGCAGTTTTATATCAAATTTTCTAATTAGGCTGCTCTCTTTTAATGAAAGCCCTGGCCGGTGAGTCGGCAATTATGGCTCGACATCTTGTAGAAACATGTTTGTTGCCAAGATACGAGGGCTGACAATAAAGTGAGGTCTCCAATTTTTTTTTTTCATAGAAAATGACATTTATTCAAAAAAAGCGATACACCGTTGGAAAGGCCAAGGTCTTGGCTACTTTTCTACATAATCGCCATTTTTTCCAACACCTTGCGCATCCGCACGATGAACTTGTCTATGCCGGCAGAATGCCACTCTCCGTCCGCCTCGCGCAGCCAGGTGTTGACCTCTTTCTTCGGTCTTCGGTCAGCTGTTTCGGCACCCATCGGGCAGAAACTTTGTGATACTGCAAGTTTTTCACAAGGATATGACGGATTGTTTCGCTGCTACACACTCCTCCAAGCTTCTCTTCCAAGTCCCTAATTGTCGCACGGCGGTTTTTGAGCATTTCTGCCTCCACTGCTTGAACAATCGCATCCGAGACCGACGGTCGGCCACTTCTCTCCTCGTCGTGAACATTAGTGCGCCCGGAATTGAACTCGCGGCTCCACTTACGCACGTTTTTTATGTCCATACACTTTTCCCCGTAAACTTCAACTAGTTCACGATGGATTTCAATAGGTGTCACCTTTTTCGCACTCAAAAAACGTATTACAGAACGAAATTCGCACTTGGACGCTGACGCGAGGGGTACCTCCATCGCTGACGGCTGCTCAGCCAAGACTGAGCGGTCGGGGAAGCCTCACCCAGCAGCAAAGTGGTAGTGGGGGAACCAAGGAACACGGCGGTGTTGCCAGATTAAGCCTAGCGCGTGATCCGGCGAAGTTGCAGCGTTGGAGACCTTACTTTATTGTCAGCCCTCGTAATATAACTGATTTTCCAGGTATGCGACCATCGGAAACTAATAAGATTCGTAGATGCTAGATTTAAGGCATCAAACCGCGGTTCTTGCATCTTCAGCATAAATCCTGCTTATGCATATTTTGAGCAAAAGTGGCAGAGGTGGGACAGAATGTTTAAACTACTAGGTTTGTTTTGATTGACTTTCAGAACATATTTTAACTGCATATAATAATTGATATTATCCTCTTTAAAGGTGACTCTGCGTATTCTGCCAAGCCATGGCTCATTAAGCCACACAGGAATGCTGCCTCGAACACACCTGAGGCAATATTCAATGAAAGTGCAATTATAGAAAACGTATTCGGTGTTCTCTAAGGGAAATTTATATGCTTTCTTGGCGAACGCCTTTTCAGATATGCACCCCCAAAATGTGTGCGTGTTATAAACGTTTGTTGTGCCTTGCACAGTCTGTGTATAAAGGCCGGTCCACACGCTACGTTTTGCACAACGTTTTAAGTTTGCAACGTTTTCATTCCGGCTTACAACTGCGCGATTGTGAGCGTCCAGACGGTACTGTCTTATTTGTGCTTTTACTTAGTTTTTGATTATATTGCAAAAGAGGAGGTTCTCCTGTGGTCAACTTTTGCGTGTTGTATCGTTGAAAAAAAACAAAAGATTGGAATATCTCAGAAGAAGCGACGGGACTTTTTTTTCCATAATAGATTATTGCGTGAATTACACTATAAACCTAATGACTGCTAAAACTACTTGAGAATAAGGCTTGGTTCATTTAGAAATGGGGCAGTTTATTTGAATGATATCTTAGTCCCCCGTGGACAAAAATGAACAATTTTTACAGCATTTGTATTTGTATTTGTATTTGTATTTTGTAATTCAATATATCGGCCTCGCAGGGCTACGTATAGAACTTAGGACTAGAACCTAACACAACGACAAAACATTAATCAAAAGCACCTAACCAAACATAGACGCCTATAGCATAGAACACCGATCTCAAAGCTTAAGGAACAGAAAGAGGAAGGGATTGCTAAAACTGAATGACTGAGTGTTTGAAGTGGACAGAGGAACGATTGAAGTCAAACAGGTGGGAAAAGTGGTTAAAGGATGCCAAACTTTTGGGTAACGGATCAGTCGCACCGTAGTTCGTTCGACGCTGTGGCACCAACAGTATTTCTCGTGGCCGAAGAGCACGCTCGGGAGCGTAAAAAGGAATCATTACAAGGAGTGACGGGGAGTCCAGCTCCCCAAGGACCAAGCTAGCAACAAAGGATGCTTGGGCTATTGTGCGACGGTCTTCCAGCGACAGAAGACCCAATAGCCTGCAGCGTACCGGATACGGTGGGATGTCAGATGCATTAGCGCCCAGATAACGTCTCATAGCAAGTCTCGTGAAGTTTCGCTAAACTTGCTCTATTTTCGCAGTCCAAGAAGCACTTGTGAGACTCCACACCACACACGCATACTCAAGGATCGATCTCACTAGGCTATTATACAGGGCTGTCAAGCACAGAGGATCGCGAATTTCACGGCCAAAATTACATATCATCCCCAACAGCCTACTAGCTCTGCAAATCTGGTCAGATATGTGCGCTCTGAAAGTCAACTTGTCGTCCAGGATGACCCCAAGATCATGAATTTCAATGACACGTTTCAACTCAACAGAGTTTAACATGTAGGAAAAGGAATGGGGGTTGAGGGAGCGGGAAAATGAAATGGTGGAACACTTATCAACACACAGGACTAGGAAGTTATCCGAACACCACTGTGCGAAGTGATCGAGAACATGTTGCAGGTGTGCTGCGGAATTGGTATCTTTCATTTCATGGAAAATTTTAATATCATCAGCAAAAAGCAAATGACAGCAGGAGGAGAGGGAAGAACAAACATCATTGATGAACAATATAAATAGGAGAGGACTGAGCACACTACCTTGGGGGACTCCCGACGAGCACAAAAACTCATAGGAGAATTCCCCAAACACAGTAACACGGCAGCTTCGGTTCGAAAGATAGGAGTCAAACCAGGCTGTGATGGCTGGTGAGAAACCCAGCTTCAAAAACTTAGCCAGCATTAAGGCATGAGGTAACTTGTCGAAAGCTGCCTTGAAGGCAGTGTAGATGGCATCTACTTGCAGGCCCGAATCAAGGGGACTAAGTGTATAGGAAACGAACTCAGTGAGATTCGTGACCGTTGATCGGCCTGGCATAAAACCATGTTGTTCGGGTCTGATCCAAGCACTGACATCATACAACAAGGACGGGCGAATCACCGATTAAAAGACCTTCCTGCATGGGGATAGCATCGAGATCCCACGGTGGTTCGAGACGGAAGACTTGTCACCTTTTTTGAAAACAGGTCTCAACCACGACCGCTTCCATGCTGCTGGAAAAATACCAGTAGCAAGAGATAGTTGGAAGAGGTGTGTAAGAGGTTTCACGAGGGCATCCCTGCACCTAACAAGCATAGCAGCGGGAATTCCATCTGGACCCGGTGCAAATGACTGTTTCAGATTTGCTAACACAAGACCAACCTGGTCCAGGCCAATCGGGAAAGCATCCAAAAGCAACGCTGCGAATTATCGTGGCATCACATCGCTAAGCGCCTGCGCCAAAGTGTTCGAGCTTCTCGCCTATGAGCCGCTTCTTGTCGCCGCTTCGAACTACGTCAGCTCGGCTCAGCATGGGTTCACCCCAAAACGCTCTACAATTACCAACCTTGTCGAGTTTGTCAGCAGCTGCCATAAAGTGATTGATGCCGGCTGCCAGGTCGATGCCATCTACACGGACATCAAAGCTGCTTTTGATAGCGTTCCGCACTCCTTGCTGCTCGCCAAGCTTCGTGTCCTGGGACTGCCCAACTGCCTGTTGGACTGGATGCGGTCCTACCTCAGCGACCGTTCATATTGCGTCAGATGTGCATCGCACACGTCGCGCAGCATCAGTGCCACCTCGGGGGTGCCGCAAGGAAGCAACCTGGGGCCGCTTCTTTTCGTGCTGTACATCAACGACGTCACGCTAGTACTACCCCCTGGCAGCCACCTCCTCTATGCTGACGACGCGAAGCTGTTCCTCCCGATACGAAGCCAAGCCGACCAGGTCCAACTCCAGGCCGTCCTGCTGACCTTCCAGTCGTGGTGTACCCTGAATGGTCTCGAGCTTTGCGCCAACAAATGCTCCATTATTTCGTTTTCTAGAAGCCGTAGACCATTAGTTCATGGGTACTCACTGAACGGCGCTGTTCTGGAGCGGAAAAGCTGTGTCCGGGACTTAGGAGTGCTCCTTGACGAAAAGTTGAGCTTCCACGACCACCTGGAACACGTCGTCGCGAAGGGCAACCAGCTGATTGGTCTGCTGAGGCAACTTACGCGCGAGCTCGACGATCCCGCCTCCATAAAGATGCTGTACTGCTCGTTAGTACGGTCTGTCGTGGAGTACGCTTCTGTGGTATGGTGGCCGTCGGGCTCACGTCCACAGGCGCGCCTCGAGTCGATCCAGCGAAAGGCTACGCGGCTGGCCTTACGCTCCTGGAGTGTCCCGGTCGACTATAATGGACGATGCGCGTTACTTGGCCTCGACTCGCTCAGTCAACGTAACTGTACCGCGCAGAGATTGTTTGTTGCAGGCCTACTTGACCACCATATTGACGCGCCGGAACTTCTCTCGGGGCTCTGTTTATACGTCCCTGCGAGAACACTCCGTGCTAGAACGCTACTTGACGTTGAGGTTCGTCGTACCCGCTTTGGATCCTCAGACCCGTTTCTTGTCATGTGCCGTGAATTTAATGCTGTCTGTGATCGTTTTGAACCTGACATGTCTAGATCCGCGTTTTTGTTTTCTATTCGTGGGGTGCAACCGGTCACCCGTTAGATGTAAATAGTATTAAGCTATGTATTGTACTAACTTAAACGCTTCAAGGGGGCCAAATATGGTCCGTTGAATTTCAATAAAAATTACAAATTACAAAATTACAAATCCACTGAAATCACATTAGTGGGCGTATATGATAAACCTGGCTCCAAACTACCTGGAGCCCGGATGGCTGGCTCAAATACGCTCGAGAAGTGATCAGCAAACAGAGAGCAAATGCTACCAGGGCTATTAGCGACCACGTCACCCAACGACATGCTACTTGGGAAACCGCTATTACTCCTCAAAGATTTGATGTGTTTCCAAAATGACCGTGGAAGCAGGCGAAATTGCGATTGTAATCTGTTAACATGCTGGTCGTATCTCAGTCTGTTGTAAGCTCTAAAGGCAGCGGCAGATACTTTAAAAATCAGACGAGAGTGATCAGTACCATTGGCACGAAGGATTCTGACTGCGCGGTTTCGATCTCGCTTCAATAAGTGCCACGTTCTGTCCGACCACGGAGGACGGTGGGGAGGACAAAAAGGAGGGGAACAGGAATTCAAGGAGGACACTAAGAGATCGCACTCCAAGGATTTACAATCCACGCTGACCAATGAGGAAGACAGAGACGTAGAACACGCAATTAATACACCACCTCCTCTGCGCCGCGTACTATTGAATGAATTCCTGTCACACCGGTACACTATAAACTCATCGCTATCGAACACCGCTCCATCTGTTATTGACGCATCCAGCCACGTCTCTGACAGGGTGACAATATCGAAATCCTTTTCCGAGGCCGCCAGACGCAGATCAGAACACTTCGAGCGCAGACCCCGAGTATTCTGATAATAAACATTCAGCAACCTTGGTCTTAACGCTTGTGCCCTGAACTTTGGCATGGTCCGAACGCGTGCGCTTTGCCGAAACAGTCGTTTCCGGCGTGGAACGGTGGGACAGATTCCGCGACGACGGGCCAGCGCGAGTTCCGACAGTGGTCGATCCAGCAGCATCCGGAGGAAGCAGCGCAGGTGAGTTCACTAGCCTTTCGGGTACATAGGTTGGTTGGGCCGGAGGTGGGGGGCGAGAGCCAGCCTTCGTAACCTTGAGTGCCGGAACAACCGGCAACGGTGAGGCTGGGCCCAACGCGGCATGAGAGGGAACCGGTCAAGCAGGAGGGTTCATCCAGGCAGCTACTGCTTTCACAGTAGTGGTGGAGAATCCACCGTACATCCTAACAGCAGCATTAACATCCTCGGCTACGACGACGGGAGGCGTAGCTTCAGTCAGCAACACAGGACCACTACGGATGGGCTCATCCAGGAACTCTCTAAATGAGAGAGCGGCAGGCCAGCATTCAGGTGAGAGAGTAATCTTCCGTTTACCAGCCGGGACGCCGACTTTAAACGAGACGACTGACAGCAATCCCATATCAGCGTTGCGTTTAACCAACCGCTGAACTACAATGTCAGATGCTGGCACATTAAGTCTATCCGATACCATCGCTAAGACCTGGCAATCCTTCACCGATGGCGCGAAACGGGACATGAAGATCCAAGTCAGCGATCTATCACGGGGCGCCAACAATAACGGGTTGGTCGGACGCAGTGAGCCAGTTCCATGGTGGAAAGTCAGCGGGGGAGCCGCTGTAGCTGGTAGGCGAGGATCTAGTATCGGAGTGCTGCGCTTTACCGCTCTCCAAGAAGGACGAAGCTTGTCCTTCTCTACCAAGCCAAAGCACAACGCGCACGGCATCCTTTCAGGAACAGAAAGTCCAAAGAGTGAGAAACCCAATCAATTGTTCGACAACCAAACACAACAACAGTCGTGCCAAACAGCAGAGTGATCACAACGTACAACAAACAGTGATTAACGTGATCGAAAGCAAAGGACGACAAAGACGTCCGGACTCAACGACACCAGGCGAGCAACTGATTTGGTGACAAAAGTATATACTTTATTTGGTCAAATTTTCACGCCATTTAGTTATTCCTGCTCCAAGATATTCGACATGCAAGAGGAGAAGCAATAAACCAATTGTGCAACAACTATCTGCAGAATCCATCAGTATCGTAAGGTGCAAACTTAGCGATGGAGTGGAACCGTGAATCGTCAATTGCGATTGAGAGTCATTCGGAAAATCAAAGCTAACCCAAATATCTCGGACTATAATTTGTCCAAAAATCTTAACGCCGACCGCTCTTCTGAACGGCGAATCCAACTTCAAGCAGGCTTTAAGTGTTTTCGAGCCAGTAACCATCCAAATTGAAACTTAAAACAAAAAACAATGGTCATAAACCGGGCTCGGAAGTTGTTCCAGGTCCTGACCAAACCGTATGGTTGCATTTTGCTGGACCATGCAACCTACATTAAAACCGATTTTAAACAAATTCCGAGCATTAATTTGTATAAGGCTTATGCTCGTGGCAACGTCCCCAAGAGGTTCAAACTTGTTTTCGCCGTTAAATTCGCTAAAAAATATGATTTGGCAAGGATTCTGCACATGTTGCAAAAAGACCACCCCCAGCGGGCATTGTTGCACAACATTCTCTAAAAATTCACTCAAAAAATGAATTTTCCTCAATGCACCCCCGCTGGAGTCCACAATTGTGCACTACAGCGTCGAGTAGCGCAACGTCATGACGTCATCACTCCACTTCGTTTGCCCATTGCACGTACAGTTCTCATACGCCTTCCTTCTCATACACCTTCCTTCTCGTATGCCTTGATCAAAACCAACGATAAAAAAACCGCAAGAACGTTTCGGTGGGTCATGAACGGTGGGTCATGAAGTTCTTCCTTCTCACACACCTTCTTTCTCATATGCCTTGATCAAACTCAACGCTAAAAAAACCGCAAGAACGGTGGGTCATGAAGTTCTTGCTTTGTTTTCTTATAAACCGAGCAGTATTTTTTTTTTTATGAAATCCGCGTGGATGGCTTGTTTTGATGTGTCAACTTTGTTTTGATAAGGATTTATCGCTTTTCTTGAGCAGTATCCAATCTTGAGCAGTGTCGATTGTTTTTTAAAATTGTTTGCTGTTAATCGTTGTGATTTGAAGTGATGGATCGTGAAATAGAAATGGAGTGGGAGGCATTCAAGCAAAGTGGATCAAGTGCTATACCGTGGGCAGATCTAGGCGTTGGTAAGTGAAAGTGAAAATACAAATTATATTACCGAAACATTGGTAATGTGTCGGGTAATAGCATATGTGGTGTACTCATGCTGCTGGTTACGTATAAATATACGATCGGGATCTGGATGCAGTTTTAATAATTAGTAATATTGTTTTAGATATAACTCCTGAAGAGGAAGCGATGGAATTAGGTAGAGCTTCGTCAAGCAAAAGAAAGAACGGTGATGAAGTTTCTAGTGGTCCTAGCCATCGACCTCGAATGGACGACACTGAAATAGAATGGGCTGAATGGCAACGAATGAGTGCGTCTGAAATAAAATGGCCCGATCTAGGAGTTGGTAAGTAAAAGAAAAAATGATTAAATTGTAATATATTGTTTTACAGCCTCCGGGCAGCTGGGTTGGGTTATGTAATATTTCATTCTATACTTCAACTGTTTTAGGTATAACCCGAGATGAAGATGCTTTTTTACAAGCGGCATCTACGAGCGGCATTGTTGAAGCCAACCGCCAGATAAGTTTTGAAAACAGGGTGGAGGTTATTGGTAGTGGAAGCTTAATTTTACCCACGGAGGAACCTGAAACAATTTCGAGCCATGAGGACACATCTATTGACGGATCTGATGATGATGATGATGACATCAGAGTGGATTGCACTAGGTTGGCTAGATATGTAGATAGCTATAGCCGACATGAGGCGTTGAGACGGTGGGCAATCTTGGAACTCGTATCACGTTCGTCTCTAGGAAAACTTCTGGCGATCTTGAGGAAGGATTATAAATTGCAACTTCCTAAAGATGCACGGACACTTACCAAATCATCCTCTCCAGTCGTGGTAAAAGTAAAATCGATCTTGGGAGGACGATTTTGGTATCAGGGGGTAGAGACGGTCCTAAAAAATTATTTTAAAGATGTCATACCCAAAGATGACCTTCTTTCCATACAAGTGTCGATCGATGGGCTTCCCCTTTTTAAAAGTTCAAACACACAACTGTGGCCAATACTTATAAAGGTGGAAGAATTGGTAGATGCTCCGGTAATGCTTGTCGGTGTTTTTGGGGGACAAGCAAAGCCGGAGAACATCGAACAATATCTTCGGCCGCTAGTGTTGGAGGTGAACGATCTCCAGCAAAGAGGCTTGCAGTTCGGTGACAAGCAGGTGCATTTTAAACTTCGCGCCATTGTTGCCGATTCTCCGGCGCGGGCGTATCTAAAAGCTGTCACCAGTTATACTGGTAAGCATGGATGCTTAAAGTGTTCCTGTGTTGGGGAATACATCAAACCGGAGAATAAAGTCATTTTTGACTCCGTGAACTCTGCACCGCGCACGGACGCGGGCTTTCGAGCTAAGGTAGACAAAGACCATCATAAGAGTTGGCGGACACCACTAGAAGATATAAATAATTTCCATTTAATAGAAGACGTCGTTGTTGGCGATCGGCTCCATTTAATTGATTTGGGGGTGACCAGAAAAATTCTTCGAGGGATGCTGGATGGCAAATTTGCAACCCTTGGTCGATGGTCAGACCCCCAGAAGGAAGCTGTGTCTAAGTTTATGGAAAATACACGGCTTCCTTCTGAGGTGCATCGCCCCATGAGGCACCTCAATGAAGTCCGCAATTGGAAGGGAACCGAATATCGGTCCTTCCTGCATTACATTAGTGTTGTGGTCTTGAAAGATTGCGTGAACGAACAGGCTTACAATCATTTCTTGCTCTACTTCTGCGGTGTGACCTGTTTTGCATCCACGGCACATCAGCGACATTGGCCGCTTGCGAAAAAGCTCCTAGAAAAGTTTGTAAAGGAGTTCGGCACGATATATGGTCGTTACCACTTGACAAGTAATGTTCATAATCTCCAGCACGTGTATGGAGAAGTTTTAAAATTTGGACAACTTGAAAATTTTTCGGCTTATTGTTTTGAAAACCACTTGCAGTTTATCAAACGCTGTATTAAATCGGGCACGAAGTGTGTGGAGCAAGTGGCAGCCAGGGTGCAAGCCAGAGATTCTATCCAGACGGCTGCCAGTTATAGTGCTCCAAACTATCCAATGTTGATGGTAAATCGGGTTGGATTATACGTAACAGCCGATTTTACCTTGCTGCCCGAATTTAGAGATCAATGGTTTTTGACCCACCAGGGCAGCGTCATCAAATTTTTGGAGGCAAAGAAAAGTTCTTTGTCTTCGTTCATCTTGATTGGGATCCAGATTGACCATAAGACGGAGCTTTTCGAAGGAAAGTGGGCAGACGGCAATTCGCAAATAGAATTGTCGTCTGCCGATTTGTTTATCTATAAAATAAAGGAAAATGCTCCGTCAAGAAGGGTGGAAGTACCGTGTGAATCCATAAAATGTAAACTATCAGCAATATATTTACCGAAACGATCTCTCTCAAGACCACCAATAGATCCTCCTGTTACTATTGCTCTTGATACCATAGCCCTTTTCCCGTTGCTTCATACACTCCGTTGAGAAGATAGTTTTATGGATTCCATGGTTGCTTCCACGTCAACAAGAGATCATCGTGCTCGATAATGTTCGTGGAATGACCTTTATAACCGCTTTTATGGCTACTGATAGAGCATTGCTAGTTGATATTTTGAATCCTTTAGCACTATGCTGCCTCGCGGGGCTCCATGCTGAAACAGATAGATCGCCTGCGCCCTACTCAAGCCTCTTTTCTAGCGAGTCTGTGTTCTCATGGTCTACATAACGAAATGTTTCAGGTTCCTTCGCGTATTCATGTATTTAACATACATTTTTGACTTCGACTATGATGCTGGTGATGATAATTTAAAATGAATTTTCATTCAACATACATTTTTGACTTCGACTATGATGCTCGTCGATTTTAAATTATCATCTTAAAATGAATTTTCATTCAATAATAAAACATGAAGTGTATGCATAAGTTTGAGGATCCTTAAGCGTCTGTGTGGGTTTCTCAATCTTTTGCATGGGTGAGCGGTGGGCCATTATCATCTCCATCATCATAGCAAATGTAATTAAAAAAAAACAATTCAACATCATTAACAATTCATGTATTATTCTCATAAATTAAAACTAAAACCCTATCAATAAATCTAAATTAAACAAACTTAGAACTAACCAGAAATAAACAAAGCCCTATCACCAAATAGAAAAGAAAGTAACTAAACTAACTCATGTACTAAAGCCAAAATTAACTTACGTACTAAGGGAAGAACGGTCTGTTTTTTTTGTAAGTGTATGGTTTGTTGGCCGAACCTTTTATAATCCCTTTTGTTTTTGCCGTGCTCGCTGCGTTTTTTAACTTTAACCTTACAAAGGCTTCTACAGCGGATGCATGCACTTGGCCATCATGACCGTTCTCCGCTATTTTTTTTAAAAGTAGAAATATATTATGATAAATACTAAACCTAATTTTTTTTTCAGGACGTCCTCCGCCAGACCAGCTGCATTTGACCATAAACTGTTTGTTAAATAGGAGCTGCATACCCTCATGCATCCTCTGCTTTGCCTCCGTTTTAACTGTACGAGTCTGCACCCATTGCAGAACATCTTGGAAATGTTCAGCGTTACGAAGCTTGAACTCCAACTCGTCCAGCTCTTCTTTGCTATCCACTGCCTTCAGAGTAAACGGGGGTTCCTGATGTGTTACCACCTGTGGGGGCCGTTGGTCCAGCACATCCTTCATCCCCCGGACAACTTTCGTCAGTATAAATGTTTGCCGCAGGTTCATATCCACACGCTCGGAAATAGAATGCAGCGATTGATTGTTTGCCGTAACACTGGGTGTCTCCATGATTATGCTCTAATTCTATAAAAATCAAATATACTAGTCGTAAAAACCGCTATAGTAATGTATATTTAACTTACCTTGCCAACTTTTTAAAACAGTGAGTGAAATTGTATGTTTGTTTAGTATTTTTCACCTGATAGAATTTTCAGCCACTGAAACTAGCATACCAAATGCACTGGACAATGCTTTGAATTTCTTAAGAATTTTCCCGCTTGCACGCTCTAGAGTACAGAGCTTTCGTTGCCGTTCCGAAATTGTTTATTTTGATTTCGACTTGCTAACGTAGACTATATTGAATGAAACTCTATGTGTTTTATAGCTCACTTTCAATCCATTGTCGCCCCATAGTTAAAAAATTTATGACTATTTTTACGTCACCAACTTAATTTCATGTTTTAATTTCAAGATTCTTCTATATAACCAGTAAAACTACAAAAAACAAATTTGAAGGGGCACAACCATATTTTCTCCATGTAAACACTGTTATAGAACGATCGACGTTATTGACAGCTCCACGTTGTTTACATTTTACAATTGATCGAAAACAATCGATCTGGATAGGAGTGAAAAGTGCAGAAAGTGAGGTAATAAATAATGTTAATTACGTTCTAAGTGGGTAAATAAGGTAAGTAAGTTCGACAGGTACTTGGACTACACGGGACCCGTGCACAAAAAATGGTGGTAAACGTAAGCTCCAATCCGTGCTATACGATTCTCCAAACCCGTACCAGCCTGGCCGGATCATCAAAATTACGGTGAAAATATTAACAAGTGAGTATGAATCATCGCAGTTACTGTGAAATTATTAGTACATAAGTATTAATCATCAACAGTGCAGTGAAAATTGCACATTGCTATACATATTTTAAAAACGCTTAATATTTATATTATATCTTTATTTTTTCCAGCAGTTTACTCCACGTTTCCTCAAACAGCACTGAAAACACCCAGCATAGTGCTGCAGGGATCACCATGGTGCAATTACCGGCGTAAAGGGAGACGTTTTCAACACTTGGTCTAATGTATGTTTTTACTGTTATTTATGTTCAAATTGTTTTCATAATTTGATATTAATTCTTTTCTTCAAATTTGTTTCTTTACAGCTTACAACGGAACTGTTTGCCCGCCATTGTACAAATGGCCTTTTTATGTAAATAAATATTTATTCAACGAGAATAACGTTGAATTTAAATTTTCACGGTCGTTAAATTATTGTCGAAAGAATTGACGTAACGAATGTGGGGAATGAAAGAAAGGAGGAAGGGGTGAGGGGCGAATGAACACCCGCTGTAGTGACGTCACAATGCTGAACCGTCATTGTGACGTCACGAAACGTTCATTCATATTTGGCTAATCTTTGGCTAATCTTTTTCGAGGATTAGCTAAAGATTAGCCAAAATGTGTAGCGTTGCAAGCTAATGATGCGCAACAATGCCCGCTGGGCCGTGTTTGTGACGAATAAAAACATGAATTCGGACTTGTATAAGGAGTACCTTAAGAAACCAATTTTGTCATTTGTTTGGTCTCATGATGGTTCAGTTATGTTTTGGCCTGATCTAGCAAGCTGCCATATTAATAAGGATGTGCTACAATGGTACAACGATAATGGTGTGAAATTCATATCAAAAACGTTGAATCCACCAAATTGCCCCCAGATCCACTCAATAGAACTATATTGGGCAATAATGAAACACAAATTAATTTGGTGTTTTTTGTGTGAATTGGTTTAATTTATTGGCCAGTTGATGGGCGGTATTAACAGAAAAGTGCGAGAATTGCTTGGTAAAACCGAAGTATAATTTTCGTAATATTTTTTAGAATATATGATATCAAAACCTATGATTCATTCGAACAAAGTTTATCAATTGGATTAATGGTATAACAAATACACGCAATACAAAGTGCCCCATTTCTAAATGAACCAAGCCTTAGACTTTTTTTCAACTGGGCAGATGCATCAATTTCCCTGTATTTTTCCACTAATTTTTCGTAGGCTTCTCCCTTTTTCTCCCTGTTACTGTAATCCGTTGATATTACACGCCAAACACAGGGAAAGCTTTGGTAAAGGGCAATAAATTGCATTAGAAATTCTCGAGAATATTGCCGAACGTCAGCCATTGTCGCGTGATTTGCAAAAACTATAAAAAATCGAAGAAAGTTCCACCGAACACATTGCACCAAGGTCAATAAATTGCGTTAGAAATTCTCGAGAACATGGACATATTCGTACAGCTAGGTTGAGTCTTGCTGTGCAGTTCTCGCGTCAAGCTCAAAACTGTGCAGTTTTCCTGTCCACACGCAACCTTTTACCTGCAATGTTTTGAACTGCGCTGGCAAAACGTTATGCAAAACGGAGCGTGTGGACCGGCCTTAATGGGCAATGAGGCAGAAGAAGAGCAGTATGAGGAATAAAAGTTCTTCAATTGATTGATGCTGATAAATCGTTCGGACTTTGTTTTGATATAATTAGAGATGGTTTCAATGTAGTTCATTTATTGTTCATCACATCACATAAATATTGTATATGTGCAAATATTTAATTTATAAAGTTACTTATTCTTAATTTGAAACAAAATATTAACTTATAGTAGAAATAACAACAAAAATGGAAAAAAGAAGTAATGACGAACTTAACGCTATCGAAGATTTAGAAAATTAAAAACCGTAGTTAGCTAATTATATAATTACTTCTAGCAATTCTTTTTGAAAATTTAAAGTGCCATGTACAAACGTTCTGGCCAATTTATTTAAGCTTTCAAAGTTTTTGAGTATTCTCTCGTTTTGTTCTAAAACAGCTTTAGTAAAATCGGGTTGTGCTCTCCTGTTTTCCTGCTGTTGTGGAAACTCATCGGCAATTGTTTGTTGTGGGAGGCTGCAATCCGATTCTATCTCTATTGAATTTGGAGCGTTAACATTTGTATCGGTAGAGGCGACTATTTTCTCTGTCAGTGGTTGGTGTGAATTGGTGGTTTCAATTATTTGACGTTTGGATGGCCCTGGTTGCTGTTCCGTTCCTGGTTGTGTCTATGTTGGGAACCCTTAGACTAATTGATTCGGGTACCGCGGTGACACTTCTTTCCAAATTTGCCACAGCCAACACGCGTACGTCACCTTCATCAATTGCTTGGAATTTTGCTACCCCTCCTCCCGTAATGGTTTGTTGTTTTTTTATTTTCGGTCAGCTTCCGTTTGGTATTATAGTAAACTAAATATACTCACGTGTAGCCAGTCCATGCCCGTCTTCAATGGTGGTCCCTTGGCGTTTTTCTGCACTGCCGCATCGTCCCAAAAATTAGTAAAACAAATGGAATGGAAAAATGGATGGAAAAATTTTGTTCCATCAGCTCCAACAGCTTTTGCTGTTGAGCTTTGGAGGCTCTTTGCCCTGATTGTTGTCTATGACAAAAACATGTTGAAGCCAACTATTTTAAAACTTATGGGTTCTTGCTTCCGATTTCTAATTTCTAACTACACTGATTGACAAGAGTGGTTAGACTGATACGTATCAAGATGGCATTGGATAGCAATAGCACAGTTGAATGAGCGAAACGAGCGCAAAAGCGAGATGCACTGTGCTAATGCGTAAGGTCTCCCAACGCGCTGTTGCTATGGATACTATAAGGAAGGGAACATTTTTCTAGCGCTCGATAGTTTAGTAGTTCTAGTAGTCGATGGCTACTTTGCTTTGTTTTAGTTTTCGGCAAAGTCGCCAAAGCCCTGCTCGTTGGAAACACGCTTGGATTTTTCCTCTCTGACGAATTTGGGAGAAAAAATTCTCAAGTTCATCCTGATTGAGCTGCAAAAAATAACTTTGAATTAGAATGTAGAGTACATATAAGATAATTTAAAAAAAAAAAACTACGTACCTTATGAGTTGATAAAAATTTTTATCTGATGTTTTTCCTTCATGTCTTCAAAAATGTGCTTGAGGGAGGTTATTTGCATTAATACCGACTTTTGAAAGATTTGTAAATTGCTTTTTCCTACAACAAAAATGTTTGACATTACCTCATACATTCTGTCTACAGTGCTTCTAATTGGTTTTGGCTGCCTATACAAGATTTCTTATAGCTTAATTTTGCGTAAGGCGTATATGAATTTGATACATTGAACCATAAGTCCACCATCTCTTTAAAATCTGCTAAATTTTTAAACCTATCACTATCTGATGTCCGTCTTAATGTGACCGCTGTAGTACGCGAAAGCAGCTGTGCTGCCCGACGCACATTTTGTTTTTCTAAATTGGACATTACTAAATGGCTATTGTTAATTTTAAATAGAGGCGTAAATTCTGAATTTAAATTCTGAATTTTAAGAGATGTGGCGCATCTGGACAAATATAAACATTTTTCTCAGTGACAGGGTGCTTGAAAAATGGTTTTGTATAAGTTGCACCCAACTCTCGCCAACAAGAAACATAAGCAGGGCAATTATCGCTTACGATAGCCACTACGTTAATGCTTTTTTTGTTTAATTTTTCTATACACGACATTAATATTGTTTTCGTCATTTTTGTATCAAATTCTATAAAAATGGGTTGCTTCCAGTTGCGGAATTAACCTCTAGCCATTATCACTTGAATATAGTTATGAGGGGCAATAACTTTTTCAGCTGGATCATATTCTAATAATTTTTCTACTTTCATCTCATCAAAAGATAAGACACACTCGCAATCCCGATTGGAGAATGTTATAGCAATATTTCCAATAAAAATCAAAACATCCTCCAGAATGCCATGTTTCAGGTCTATCTTCTGCGCATATTTTTGTAACGTGGATATGGAGTGTAGTGTGTAATTCATATCCTTGGCCATGTAGTGATATCCCCTTTTTCCAAAATAACGTAGTGTTAGCGCAGCACTAATTTCCTAATTAAGTCAACTTGATTTGATGTAAGTGTATCTTTAAGAAGGGTTTTAATTTTTGAACCTAATTCACATGGTTGAATACTAGATAGATTAATTTTTTTTATTTCTTTGCAAAATATTAATTTGCTTGCGCAGCAAAACATTTTCAGACAATGATTTTGAAAGTGAGGTTTGTAATAATTGGTTAGCTTTACGCAAAAATTCTACTTCCTCCCGAGTTTCTTTTAATTGTAATCCTAATCTATTTACATATTCATTATCAATACAATGTGAGATATCTCTGGAATTAGATGCTATTACGGTGCTATTTAAATTAGGTTCAGAAATGGCATCCTGGTTCACAATTGTTGGAGAAGCTGAACTATCATTATTATTATTATTATCTACATTAGCCACTTCTTTATATAAGTCTAAGAATAGATTTTTTCGCAGATCTTCGTTGATGATTATTGTTGGATCCTCTGAGTTGGGATGAATTGTTCGAATAGCTGTAACAACAACCATGTAATAAGGAACTTTAGGAACTTTTATCAGAGGAGATTTATCCATTTGATAACCATCCGCATTAAAATGTGCCGAACAGATCACATCATTCGGCGAAGGCACCCATTCTCCATCCCTGTTGCAGAACTTTATCCAAGCATTCTGCAACTCGGTATTCCCATATGGGAACGCATGGAATGAAATATGAGTCAACTGTTTTTTTACACTATATCGATTATTTTTGCATAACAAAACTGAGCAAGCGTAAGCCATTTTCACACTCTTGAAGAATCTGTTCACTGTTTAGTTCTCGAGCGTTGTTGTTTGTTTACTTTCTGAGGACGGTTCCCGCCAAATTTGAGTATCAGCATCCTGTCAAAAACTATTTTTCGATTTTTTGCAGTCTAGACGTCAAAATGCTCTACATTCCGCTACCTTATATAGTGTGTATTTATCTTGGTGTGAAGTATCAGCGCAAGTTGTCGATAAGTTGGCGACGACTACATTGTTTTAAATTTCATTCTATACTCGTTTTTACATTAAAAATAAACCAGTTGTGTTTGAATGCGAATGGTTGTTTACGCTTGGTATACTGGTTTGTTTACCATTTTTGTACTAGGTAATATTGAATTGTCAAACATTGGCGAGGTTGCAACCAAAATTTTTTGGTTGAGCAAGATTTGGTTGCAAATTTTTCCGACAGATGGCGATACCATAGAATCTGCATATTGGCAGTGAAAGTTGGTGCCAACATTGGCAATGTGTGCAAGAACTTTAAGCGAACGAACGCGTAGACCGAATTTTTTGGCCCGAGCTTTTTGCGGCAGTCGGTGTATACCATGTTTATGACAGATGGTCCGTGTGTTTTTTACTTGTACATGGAAGGGGAAGAATACCCAAAAAATTCGCTAGACTTTTTCTGTGCGCTAGCGAACGTTCGCTCGAATTCTGAGCACCGAACGTGAACCGAAGGAAGGAAAGAGATAACTATCATTAGAGCGAGAGGCAGTGCTGACACACGGAAAGCTCCAGCCGCTCGAAAAAACGTTCGTTCGGTGTAAAAAGCTTCACGTGTGGCTCCTCGGTCAGGTGTGACTCGAGTATATGGCATCTACTCTCCGTCAGCACTTGTCACTGGAGATCAGGAAGATAGAACGGTCTCTACGAACTGAATCGTCTAGGAGAACGGACGAAATAAATCGATCGGTCGATCATCGAGAACACGACACATTATTCTATATCATGTAAACGTATCAGCTTGGAGGATTCAAATGTGTCGTTGCTTTCTTCATTCACGTTTCGAGGCAGCAGCATTTTAGTTGGACGTCAAATGTTTACTTACTAATACAGAAGCAGCTGAACAATGCTTACCTGGGCTCGAAAACGGTGTATAACCTACTCTCATGCTTTGCGATATTATTCTCTATTTTATTTGTCTCAGCTGATTTCACACCTGAAATAAGCAATTTATTACCAACCCCGCTGACAGAAGTCCATATAAAAAAAACGGCTTTAACTCGGCTTTAACTTGGCTTGTAGACAGTCAGACTATAAGCCAGAAGAGAATGCACGCTGTGACGTCATCGCTCTCTGCGCTTCCTCGCTCACGCTTCGCTTGCTCTCCTCTGTTTCTTCTCCCACCCCATTTCTTTCTTGTCAAATCAAAGCATGTGGTTTTGGTATCTTATAAAATCGCGAGGATGACAATTTATTAAAACAATCAAATACAATACAACATTAATACAATATTTTACTGCTGATATTGCTTAAATACTTATCCGTTAGTTTTACCACGATCGCCATTCCATCCATGGTGGTGCAGAAAAGCCTTCATTCTGCTTCGAAGCCGCATCTTCGCCGTGGTCCATTTCATACATCAGCTGCTGTTTGTGCCGCCTGACAATCACTTCTTTCACACTTCACTACTTCAATTCACTTTTAAGAATACAAAACTACACCTTTGAAGATGTGGAATCACGAAATTTGTTGAAGACAACATCGGATAACATTTCCCGTGTTGTTTACAATCCTATGCTGGCTGCTTTGACAGATTCGCTCAAAGTGGACTTGCAACCGAGAGTGCACTTGGTGTACTAGAGCAAAACTGATCGCGTCCAAAAACTAACACCCAGAAAAGGGAGAAAGAAAATTTTTTTTCGAATGTTGGAAAGGGATGACGAGATGAAATCGAGAGAGCGTAAGAGACTCTGTCAGCGGGGAACTGCTTGTAAGTACACGATTTCATCCGGGTATCAATTTTAAACATTACTAGCTCATTTGCCCGGTTACACGGGCTGCACTATGTATTTTTTATGTGCTTTCACACCTCACATTTTTTTATGTTCTATCTAGGAGGTGAAATGTGGAATTTCCGTCAAATGTAACATTCATTCAACAATTTATTCCAAGTCCAGTTGAGTCACTTTCAAACCATTGAAATCGGTACTGTCCGACTTCATGTTAATCTTAAGAAGCTTTGAAACTATTTTTTGCTAAAAACTGTCTATCAAACATCTCCTTGAATTTCCTCGTGTTTGTCAATCGGAGTGAGCTCTAGATTTCGTTATGGTAGATTTGTATATCATGGCGATATTTTTGTTTTGTGTATGACTGTATTTTATATGAATTTGTGTTTTGCATGTGTTTCGAATCACTTGAAGAATCGTGTATTGGAGAAAACAGTTCTAAGGAAATTCGCCATCACTTCTGTTGATGGTGCATTTTTTTTTTCTTTTTTCTTTGTTAAATTATACGAAGACCATTCCTAGTTACTCGGTGTCGAGTATTTTTTTTCACTTAACTCTATGGAACGTATTTCATAAGGCATGGGCCCGGGCCCGGTGCCGCACGAAAATTTTAAATTGCTTCAAAACACAATTTCAACATGAATTTTTGTTTTTGATAATCCAAGTATCTTTACTCTTTCCCAAATCAGCTTGTTACTATAGCAATCAATGCTATGTAACTGTCGGTACTTTTTGTCAAAAGCAAATATGCTTCGATATTTTTTTTCATGCTTCATATTTGTGGACAAATTGAAAATACTAAACATCCGTGGCAAGTTAGTGACTTCAAACCGAGAGCCAAGCGCATCAGGACCGATCATGAAGACGCTAATGCAGTTATTCTATGGCGGGATTGTTGGTTTGGATAGTTTTTCTTATTCCAGCAGAAGGTAACTGGTTGCATAGCACACTTGCATGCAACTTGAGATTGCGTGCAACATGAGATTGTACAACTTGTAAGCGCACTTTGCTAAATTTTTTAATTTATAGAAGATATAGATTATACAGAGAAGAAGAATAGATATGGGGTGTGTACTTTCAGTATTGGGATTTGTTTTGTTTTTACAGCATTATTTTCTTTACAATTTTAACTAAGAATTTATTTGTACACAATGTTTTTTGTTTTGCCTTCTGTAGTCAAAATGAATAAATGATGAATGAATTCGACTCGATTTCGTTGCAGACAAACATATTTGAGTGACTGGCCTAGAGATTTGTTTATGGTCATGCAGTAAGCTAAACAGATGGAATTAGTGGAATTCGGGGAATAAGCGCATGATCGCCTTTGGCACATCCAGTCAGAATCCTTTTGGTTCGATCAAAGTTGTTGTTCGATCAATCGAGGTTGCGTTAATAGAAGAAGCGCAATAATTTGTTATTGCGCGTTCGTTTCACCAATCGAGATTGCGAAAATTACAGTCAATTGACGGGAAATCGGACTTAATGAGATTTTCTAAGGCTAAAATGACTGTACCACCCATAAGAGAGGCTTTTTCTGTTCAATACTGCATGGTACGGTCTAAAGCTTCCAAAGCGTGTTTGTGCGTCATCGTACATTCATCCCACACGATAAGACTACATTCCTGTAAAATGTTTGCTTCTTTCGTTCCCTTACTGATGTTGTATACTGGAAATTCTGAATATGCGATTGCGATTTATATACACTGGAGGAAACAAGAATAGCACCACCCTGTTTTTTGCCAATATTTTTTTATATTTCCATAAAATTGGAGCTTTTTCGTGTTTGGTACGTTATTACAATCAGTTTCACAACTTTCCAGTAGATTACGGTCGCTCCAATGCGGAGAATTACCATTTAAACCGAAAAAAGCCTAAAAATGGGGAGGAAATAAAAATAGCACCACTTTGGTTGTCGGTTCAGCAATTGAAGATATTCTAACAAAACCTCAATTAAAATAAAGTTTAATCATTTTATTAGTAAATATAAGCTTATTTGTATCTAATCCCTTCAATACGCGGGGATTTGGAGGTACAAAATACATTTTTTCAGCGAGTTCTGCTCATGGCGCTCCGAGCATTCACGAATACGAATAAGCACGTAATTGTTGCTTCATTGTTTGACATTTGAAGTCAACCACGATGACCATGAATAGGCCAAAGGTTTTTTACGCGATTAGGATACAAAGAGCCTGCTGGCCACCTTGATAGCTCCATTCTTATATCAGGAATTCAGCCTGTAGTTAACATAAACTCATGGAATCCGTTATATTTTTATTGGAAAACGAAGTCTAAGCTCATCCATGTTTAATTTTGTGCAATTAATCTTGTTTCTAGTATATCAAACTTCATTCTCAGTCATATGCATGACAAGGTAAGCTTTCGTTGCAGTGAGAGAACTCCCCATATCAATGGTTTAACAAAAACGTTCGGGCTCATTTCAACACCAGGTTCTTGTTGAAGATCTAGCTAAAAGTATTGTCAAAAATGTAGGAAACCAAGAATGAACTTTATTTAGCCTGAAAAGAACTTTTTTTCATGCGTCGCTGCAACAAGTATACCTTAAAGGGAATTTGAACCGATTCAATGCATGTCGCTCTGTCATGTTGGACTTGCGGAATCTTTGTGGCTACTTGTAGTTTTCCCCGTTCAACGTAATTTGCTGCAAACGTGTTATTGGCATCTTAAGTTGAATTCTGCATGATTTAGAATCACTATTCGTCCCTGGCTTGCTCCTTATTTATAAATTATTCGCATATCCATCTCCGTCAGCTGGGTTTTACTCCCGCGTTGGTCCTTGTGGCCGTCGTTACCGGAATGTTTCATCAACCCTACTGCTATGATATGTAATCGGAAGGTTTTTAGACCGATTTTCAGGGAACAGGCCTCTGCTACCATGGCCAGTTTTGATGTTTAGCTCGGTTTTAACGAAGCGATACTGTTCCTGACCCATGTCTTCTAAATGGCTAGGAAAATCAAATAACACACGACTAATAATATTTAATTTCTATAGTTTAGGTTCCATACTAACTTCTAATATCTTAAAAACTCATTTAAGATTATTAGTTTTTTAAATATCTTCAATTGCTGAACAGAAAACCAAAGTGGTGCTATTTTTATTTCCTCCCTATTTTTAGGCTTTTTTCGGTTTAAATGGTAATTCTCCACATTAAAGCGTCCTTAATCTACTCGAAAGTTGTGAAACTGATTGTAATAACGTACCAAACTCGAAAAAGCTCCAATTTTATGGAAATGTAAAAAATATTGGCAAAAAACAGGGTGGTGCTATTCTTGTTTCCTCCAGTGTATATCAATATTCCATTGCGATGGCAATGGCAGTTTTAGATGTCGATTGAACCTTGCTTAGAATTAAATTAACAATGACATCATACACATTTTTCTGATCTGGTGTTAGCGATGGCTCATGAAGAAGTAGAAAATATTGCAATGCATTTAATTCAACATAAACCTCTATTGATTGGGATGAATTTTGAAGCAGGTATTTGAATACCACATTGTTGTAAAGTTTTTCCAGACATTTTGAAAACCGTCAATTATAGTCAAAGCTTGGTTAAAAATACCTATCGAGAAGTTAATATCTTAAGTAGGATTTTCCCTACGAAGGGCCAGTAAAATGTCTTCAGACAAATGCTCCATGTGAGTTTCCCACAACTGGTTGGGATTTGAAGAACTGCATGCACATATTACTATACTAAATAAAGTTCGTAGGCTTTGTGGCAATCGGGCTTCTGATGCCTCGATCATTAATTGATTCCAATGGTTGTCATCTTCAAGTAAATGTCGTTGTTTCATTCCTCACGGTATGTAGAGTAAATGTTAACATCAACACTCCAAAGATCTTGAAAGCTAGTAGGACCACGCACAAGGTGTAGAAGCATTCTTAAGAAATAGCATTCAAAATTATTATTTATCCATCAAAATTATGGACGGTGTATACTCGACCAAATGTATTCGATTCATTAACTCCTTCCCAACCTGCGAGAGGTATATCTTGCTTTCTGTGTTTAAAAAATCGTTGAGATGAATTCCATGTGTAGTATTTTGGAACATCGCAATAAAAAAATAGTTTTTGAAAAATCATCCAGCCGACATAAAGCAAATTAAGCTGTCAGTGATGTGTTTTGTGGGTTTTGAACTCTAGACATTACATTGAACTGATTCAAAGCAAACAGCAAAGCTTGATCACAACCTTTGTGTACATATTTGCAGATATACTTAGAGTATGGGACGACTCATCTGTTATCAATTTCATATCGCATTGAACCGTTAGCCCTAGATGAATAGATTACTGCGCTTATTCCTCCACGTTCCTGCATTCATCTTCTATATGAAGGGAAACCATTATCTCCAGTTTGTGTATCATCCACAAAAGCTCGTGGATATCTCTTAGTAAATTTTTCCATCTTTCATGGGTGGGGCATGGATGGGGGTAACCACAGGGACCATGAATCATATTTTTAAGAACTATGTCTTGTAGTTTGGGATCATCATTTTGGTTTGGTATTTCCGCACAAATCTAATGTATAAAAGTCACCGTTGTCTGAAAATAAATTGTGTGTTAAAAAAATAAAACTAATTTTTATTCTTTCATTAAACTACTGTTCAAGCGCGTCTTCACTCGTTGAGTTCTACAATAAAACTAATCTGCTGCCCGACCCACTCGGTTGACTGTCCTAACCAGCTCCTATTTCGTTCACGCTCGCTAGCTTCTATTACGTGGCATTCTTTTCCACTATGCTGTACCAAGCATACACGCAGGCGCAATTACCAAAAGTACAGATTAAGATAAGCTTAAAACAATTAACATTTCAAGCTCCATTGCAGAGCTTAATCTTCCAAGCAAGTTCTAAGTAGAATACAATGTAGAATGCAATATGGCATGCAACACAATGTTGTGAGCCCAGGCTCAGTTCCGTCCCCGTTCGAAGATGGAGTTACAGACAGCGAAGAAGTTATAGTGAAGAATAGACAAAAGGCACAGTTCGATCAGTTTAGCCAACTATAGAAACGAAACCACACTTGTGTTTTTTTTCGGGACAAAGTCTCGAGAAGGAGGAACGATGGGTTTCTTACCGGGGGTGCAGACGACGTGTGCGAGAACGTGCGTGAGAACAAAAATTATCATAGGATAAAGAGAGAAGTAACGATTTCGGCATTTCGTGTACGTACACAACTCAAAGCAGTGGTAGTGAAAAAAATTGCTCGTAACCTTTCGGGCCGATTTCGGCAACCTTCGTGTTATCCATTGACTACCAGAAGAGCGACAGGATAAGAAAATGTTCGGGTTTTCGGAGCTCCCATTCCTGCTGCAGGCAGTTTTTTCTGTTACTGTTGGAGGAGCCGGAAAGGAAAGAGTATTATAATTGTTTCTTATGATATGTCGCTAAATTATGGGTCTCCTAGTGTATCCCTTCCTTAGAAAGTTCCTTAGAAAGATACTGTAGTCGGCCTTTCGTACACCAAGGGGTCTTAATTCGAAGTCCGACCTTGCAGTTGGTACGTGGTGTGTTGGAATCGCTGTGTTATAGCACCGCGGCTATTTTTTCTATACTTTGCTGCTATGAGTTTATACGAGCGCCTGTTTTCGTTAGCTCTTTAAAATGTCCTATCTACAAAACGTCTGTTCTAAGGTCTGCAACAGTTTTGGACAAACATAATAAAATGGCATAAAAATTACATTTCTTGAACCCCTACGCAGTGTTGCTTATAATACTCAGAAGGTAGCATTGATCATAGAACGGAACCATATACCTCGGCTGCGCGAGTCATAATGGAACTGCAGTTGTCCGTCACTGAGAACATCGGTCAGAGGTTTCCGGATCAAGCAGCTTCCTTCTAACAACAGTCGAAGCTTAGCGTGCAGCATTGCCAGGCTCGGCTTGAATTTGCTCACTAATGTGTAGCCTATTGGCGAAATGTGCTGTTCTGTGATGAACTCAAGGTATGACATATGTGAGGAAGCTCCGGAACAAGCTATATGAACCAAGATTCGATCTACCCATCCTTCGGCACAGTTTGTATATCCTGATCTGGGACTGCTTCACGGGTTAGGATGTAGGACCTTTACCTTTAGCTAAGCGGTTTTGACGAAATTTGATGAAATATGCACGATGCAGCCGTGCAAAGGGATATTCAGATGCTCAAAAACTAGATTTTGGAGGCCAGGTACCTGGCCCGTCGGTAACTCCTGGATCCCCTTCCGTCTCATGGAAGGTTTCATGTCGTCCCCGTTACATTTTCTAGTTCTTTCTGTAGAAGGTCTTTTGTGTCAAATGGCGGTTATAATTTAAATACAAATATCACCGATGGCTCATGAAATCACGTTTACCAAACCTTTCGGTTAATTCAGCAGGAGGTTTCTTCATTGCCAAGCCAAGTTACAACACATCGCAACTCTACGTTTGAAAGTGCCGGGTTTTTAACTCCTGCTACGCATGATAATCCACATGATTGCGATGCGATTTCCACATTGTATCGGTCATTGAATAAAACCCTCTCCGAAAAGGGAGACAAAAATTAAGAGAAGTAAAGAGCACACATTGATGATACTTCCGGTGTACATCCGTATCTTTCCATACTATCTTGCAGGATCCTTCTGGATATGTGAAAATTCGTCAATGGCGCAGTATCAGCTCGAAGGCCGGAACATTGCGACGCTTGCTATCGTTGTTTCTCGGAAGGATGTATCGCCCTTGTTCGTTTTGCGGATGCATGTAGATGCGCGTTCCAATTAACTGACCACGTTGCTACCAAATTTCTAATGCGCACGGTTCCCTCTCCCCCTCTTAGGCTGCCTCCTCTAACTTCTCTTTCTTTCTCTCGCACGCCTCGCCCCTCTCACTCTCTCTCACTATCTCACACGCTTCCCAGCCCTTTTCTCTCTCTTTCTCTCTCTTTCTTTCTCTCTTTCTCTCTCTCTCACTCTCTTTCTCTCTCTTTCTCTCTCTCTCTCCCTCTCTCTCTCTCTCTCGCTCTCTTTCTTTCTCATTCCCGCTCGCCCAGCTCTCTGACTTCCTCTCCCACTTGCTCCTTCTTACTCTGTAATGTCACTATTTCACATTTTTTTGGCTCTCAAGCCCAAGGTGTATAAATATAGAAGGTGACTTTAATTCGCTTTAGCAGGTGTGCCATATTTGAGTAATGATATGTCATAAGCTCAAACCTTCTCCAATACTCCCTCAAAACTCACAACAATACCAACAGTGTAATGTCGTGTCCGTCACCGTCGATCGTCGGAACATGAATGCCCTCTCCCTTGACAAGCTTTAGTACTTCTCTCATACCGTTGTCACATCTGTCACACGTTGACATTAGTGCAGGGTTGATGCAGAATGATGCATGCACAAGGTTGATATACTACAACCCTCCCTTTGTATAAATAAATGTGTACGCTTCGGTAGGCTATCTTTATTTGTATTGTGTTAATTCAAAATTATTGTTCCTCTTCTGGTTCTCGATAGAATTCTAATGTGCTATAAATTCGTGGTACTTTTTCGGTGGTTGTCTAACTCGTTTGTTCGGATTACAATTTCTGTTATCTGTCGAACCTGTATCTACTAATTCCGTTGAAGAAGGTCCTTCTATCTTTTTGAGATGAGCTGAGCTTCTCCTGTACTCATTACCGGTTTCCTTTGACTGGATGATCGTATCCGTGCCCATTTTACGGCGGACAATAAATTCTTCATTTCTGAACTCCGTGTCTAGTTTGTTGGTTTTCCTCATATTTTTGGCTAATACGTGATCACCTTCCTCGATCTGACTTCTCTTCGACCCGCGTCGTTTATCAGCATACTGCTTTCCCTTCTCTTTTACCAATGCGTCCCTATCTCTTACTTCCATATCTTCCTGAAAAGAGGAAATGGTGGGCAATTTACTTTTGATGTGTCGACCAAACATTATTTCTCCTGGAGATTTTCCCGTAGTCGGATGTTTGGTTGCATGATAAGTTAACAAATAATGGTACAATTCCTGTCTCCAATCTCGTCCCAGTTCTTGCGATATACGCAGGCGTTTCAAAATTGAACGGTTCTGACGCTCTACTTCCCCGTTCGATTGAGGCCAATAAGGTATCGTATTTATAAGTTTCACACCATTTGCTTCGCAAAACTCTTTCAATTCAAGACAATCGCCACTAAACTGGGGTGCATTATCAGCTTTCATCGCTGCTGGGATTCCATACCGACTGAATATTATAGATAACTCTCTGATTATGTCACTGGTAGTTGTCGATTCCATTTCACACACTTCCAAGAATCGACTGTAACAGTCAATTACTACCAACAAGTGTTGTCCCTCTGGTAAGGGACCTAGAAAATCTAACGAAATTGTGTGCCATGGTGAAACGGGTAGTTGACTTCGCTGCAATGGCTCAGGAGATTCTGGTGCTCCTACGAGCATACAACCTCGACAATTCTTTACAAATTGTTCCACCTGCGCATCCATTTTTGGCCACCAAACATGAGACCTCAGATGGTTTTTCATCATTGTAATGCCTGGGTGACCGTCATGTGCCGTAGTCAGTACCTTGTTCCTTAACGAATTTGGAACAATTATTCTGTCTCCACGTAAGAGCACTCCTTCCAATTCACATAACTCATTCGCTATCACCCGATAAGTTATCGTCAATTTCTCGATCTCTCCACATGCTAATAGTCCTAAGACTTCTTGTATTTCTGTATCTGCCTTGCTTTCTTCCTTGATACTATGCCAATTCAACGCTGTAGAACTTGACGCATACATAACAACCTCTCGAACAAATATTTCTTCTGATGGGTCGAACGGTACTGCTTCTTGTACTGGTAGTCGAGATAGCACATCAGCTACATTGCTTTTCCCTGACATGAAAATAATCTTGTAGTCAAACGCTTGTAGTCGTAGTACCCACCTCTCTATGCGTGCACACGGTTTCGATCGCGGTGAGAAAAGAAAACTCAGTGCCTTGCAGTCCGTAAATATATCGAAGGATTTCCCCAGGAGGTAATATTGAAATCGCTCCACACCCCAAACAATTGCCAGTGCTTCTTTTTCCGTCTGGCAGTAACGGCGCTCTGTATCAGTTAATGCTTTAGAGGCAAAACTAATAACCCGATGATTGTCAGCTTCATCGAATTGAATAAGCATGGCTCCTAGACCGTACGGACTAGCATCCGTGATTACTGCTGTTCGGTCTTCTACTCGATAGAAACCCAGGTTATCTATCTTTCCCATAGCTTCTTTTATATCATTGAAAGCTTTTGCATGTTCTTCAGTCCATTCAAATTTGATATCTTTGTGTAGCAATCGGCGCAATGGTTCATCTAGGGTAGCAAGCATTGGCACAAACTTATTCAAATAGTTTGCCAGCCCTAGGAAACTTCGCACTTCCGCTTCATTTGTTGGTTCTCGAAATGATTGGATAACTAGGATTTTGCTGTTTGCAGGCCTAATTCCTTCTTGACTCAGCCTGTGTCCTAAGAATTCTAATTCCGAAAGGCGTAACTGACATTTCTCCCAATTCAACTCGATTCCCCGTTTTTTCAACCGACTTAGAACCTTTTCCAATCGCCTATCGTGTTCCTGCAAATGTTGTCCTTCAATCAGCACGTCGTCCAGATACCAAACTGTTCCATCACAACCAGTTAGGGTCTCATCCATTGCTTTTTGGAATAGCTCTGGGGCTGTTACCAACCCAAATGGCAGACGCTTGAATCGGTACAAACCACGTCGTGTTATAAAAGTTGTCACGTCTCTCGAATCTTCCTCTAACTCTATCTGCAGGAATGCTTCCTTGATATCTAACTTGCTCCACAACCTCCCACGTCCTAATTTGGCCAAGTAATCATCTACTGAAGGCATTGGATGATGTTCCCTTAAGACTGCTTCGTTAACTCTGCGCAGATCGAGACACAAACGAGGCTCCCCATTCGACTTCCCGACTACGACCAGTGGTGATACCCACGTGGTTGGTCCTCTCTTAATCTCAATTATATCTCGTTTTAATAAATCGTCCAACTTACGGTCGACTGCAGCTTCCAATGGCACAGGAATTCGTCGCATCGGCTGATACACTGGGGTTATTTGCGGGTTCATCTGGATCTTAGCTTTTATGCCATTCATTTTCGGGAACGGACATCCTTGCACGTTGTTTATATTAATTCCAACTTTTAGCACCCCCAGCTGCTTAGCAGTCTTATCTCCTAATAAACAACGCTGTCCTCCGTCTACAACCAGAAACTCTGCTTGGATCCGTTTTTCTCCAACCGCAATCTCCGCTACGAATGCTCCTAGAATTTTGAGTGGGGTTTGGCTTCCATAAGCTCGCAGAATCTTAGAACTCCCTTTCGTTGACGAGACCACTTCAATCTTCTTATCCTTCAGTGTGTTCCACATCTTGCCATTTACCAAATTGGCGTCTGCACCGGAATCAACAAGCATTTCCAAAGGAATTCCTCCAACCACACACGTTATGACATTCGATTCATTCCCCGAGTAGAACGCGTAATAAACTTTTGGGTCAGGCTCATCAGAATCCGCTTTCACTTGTTTCGCGTTTGGTGATAACTCAATTGTTCGGATGCTCCTTTTTGAGCCTTTTTCCGTCGGCTGTTTTGGCTTCCGGCACATCTGTTCGAAATGACCCAACAACTTGCAGTTTCGACATTCTTTTCCCCGAGCCGGGCAAACAGGTGAGGCGGCAAAATGTCCTACCTTACCACAGTTGTAACAAGCATGTATATCTCGCTTGGCATTTGCTTGTCTTGTTCCCGTCATATATGTGTCTCTTGATCTAGAGTTCTCCTTCGAGCGTCCTTGCTCTATTTTAAACACTTTTTCAGGAGGTGGTCCCGCTTTCATCTCCACTATTTGCTGATCCACACTTTCTTGTGCGATTCCTAAAGCCTCGATTTCTGAGAAAGGCAAATCTCTCAGCAAAATTCTGCGTCGGACTTCATTTGAGGAGCATCCTTCAACCACCGCATCGATTAGGTAGATGTCACGCAAGACGGAACATACCTCGGAACCGTACCTCTCAAATCCACATTGAGACACTTGTTGCTTTAGCCGGATCAAAAAATCCGCGAACCGTTCTCCTGATTTTTGCTTCATCAAACGAAGATTTCGCCGTTCTGTTGTAGCTTGATGATGAGGTGCGAAAAACTCGTCTAGTTTTTGTATCGCGTCATCATACCATTGTGGTTCCACCATCACTAACGGAACGTGATCATGGTCTTTCAAGTTCCGGAACACACGTTGCAGTGCAGGTCCTCCGAGATGTAGGAGCTTGGCTCTCTTTTCCGACTGGCCTTGTATGTCGTACGCCGCGAAAAAGCACTCTAATGCTTCCTTCCATTCCTTCCATTCCATGGCAAGTTTACCGGTTTCGATCCGGTCACACCGGAATGCTGGCACTGGCCTTGCGTCTTGCATCTGTAACACAACACAACAAAACAACTTAATTTTCTCTGGGGAATACGACCTATTTTCCCCAATACCAATTCCAACCAACAATCCACGAATTCATTTCTACGGTTTCCATTCCACTTGAAAACTCCAACCTCTAATTCTCACAATAATGCATGTTCTGCGAACGTATGCCGAGTCGACTACTAACCTCAATTTCTCGCAATTCCACGCTTTCTGGAGAAACACTAAAGTTTCCGCCAATCGACTACTCCAGCATAGAGAATTCCACCTTCGAATTCTCTAAATCTCCTCTTGTGAGGAAACACGTTCGTTTCCGTCGAAATTTACTAATACATGGAGAATTCAATCTTCAATTCTCGCGATCATGCTGGAGAAACACTTAAGTTTCCGCCGTTCAACTACCCAACATGGAGAATCTCACTTCCGAATTCTCGCGAACTCCTCTTCTGGGGAAACACGTTCATTTCCGCCGAAATCTACTAATACATGGAGAATTCTTTCTTCAATTCTCGCGATCATTCTGGAGAAACACTTAAGTTTCCGCCGTTCTGTTAGAATTAGAGGTATATGGTCTAATTTCGGATCGGGAAACAAGGAACACGTGCGACCGATTCCACTATACACACAGGAATGAATTCTTTATTCAACAGTTCCGGTCATTTGACACATGCAGTGCTGCCAGTGTCATCAATTCAGTAGTTGTTCAAACCAGCTTGGTTCAACACTTCTTGTCAAACCAGGTTGGTTCAACACTCCTCCTCAACGCTGAACGTTTTGATGCCGATTGCCTCCCGATGTTGTCGAAGCTTCACCGCTTGCAACGGTTTCGTGAGTAGATCAGCTTGCATGTGCTCGGTCGGGCAATACTGCAGTAGCACGATGCCGTCCCGAACCATTTCTTTCACAAAATTGAATTTTGTATCGATGTGTTTTGCCTTGCGTTCAGCTCTGTCTCCGCTAACCATCGCAATGCAACTTTGGTTGTCCTCATTGACCACGACCGGACCAACCTGTTGTTCGCCAATATCTGCCATTAGCTTGAGGACCCATTTTACCTCCTGCAGACACTCGGCAAGGGATACATACTCGGCCTCGGTGCTAGATAGTGCCACACACTTCTGCTTATGGCAGCCCCATCCGATGAGCCCGCCGCCGAACTTAAAAAAGAACCCTGAGTTGGATTTGCGGTCGCTCTCGTCTCCTGCCCAGTCGGCGTCCACAAAACATTCCAGCTTCTGTTCGCTTCTTCCGAGGTAAAGTACGCTGTCCAGTGTACCCCTTAGGTAACGTAGTATTCGCTTAGCCTCATTCCAATCCGCTTCTGATGGATCTTGTACTCTCCTTCCCAGAATGGCTGTAGCTATTGAAATATCGGGTCTACTGGTCACAGCAGCGTACAACAGAGCCCCAATAAGACTTTGGTACGCTTTCGCCGAATCCAACTTCTTGCCAATCTCCTCCTTTCGTTTTAAGAAGCCGGGATCCATCGGATATTTTGACGGCTTTGCATCTTTCATGCCGAATCTTTCCAGAACTCTTTCCAAGTAGGCTTGCTGATCAATACAAAATTGTCCTTTGTTTAGCCTAACACGTATTCCAAGAAAGAATCTTAGATTACCCATGACACTTATTGTAAAGTTCTGTTCCAGGACGTGGACCACCTCAGAAAATTCCTCCTCCGTGTAACAAATGACAATTACATCGTCTACGTAAATGAGTACAAAAATGGACTTATCCGCTTTTTTGCAAATGTATAGGCACGGGTCCGCCGTTGATTGAATGAAACCCTTAGTTTTCAGTACGTCGTCGATTTTCTTATTCCAAACACGAGCTGCCTGCTTGAGCCCGTAAATACTGCGACGCAGCCGGCAGACTTCATTCGGTTTACCACTCTCGTACCCTGGTGGTTGTCGCATAAAAATCTCCTCCTCGAGATGACCATGAAGATACGCTGTCTTTATGTCAACGTGTTTCGCCAACATCTTCCTTTTGCTCGCTAAAACCAGCATCGTCCGAAAAGTTATCTGTTTTACGACTGGAGCAAAAACTAGATCATAATCGGTCCCGAATTTTTGGCAAAAGCCTTGCGCCACCAAACGTGCTTTATAACGAACGAGATTGCCGTCTTCGTCCGCCTTGCATTTGTAGATCCATTTCGACCCGATTGCCTTCCGTTGTGGCGGCAGTTCCACTAGCTCCCACGTATTATTTTCGCGATGGGACTGCATTTCCTCTGCCATTGCCGACTTCCACTTGGTGCTCTGTGGACCGGATACAGCTTCCTTATACGTCCTTGGTTCAGGCAAACTTTCCATCACCAAATTCACTTCCTCGTCGTATCTTACCGGCGGAACGCCTGCTGTTTTCCTCTGTGAACGACGAACGGTATCAGTAGACTCCGGAGGTTCGGTCTCTGGCACCGCAGCTCCAGCTTGAACTTTACAGTCATCATCATCCCACAGTCCACGAAGCCAATTGTTGTCGTTGTCGTTCCAAAACCCTCGTGGCCAACCATCACCTGGACAATCCTTGCCGTAGAATTCGGACTCAGAGGTTGTTTCGTGAGTCAAATCGGGTTCAGCTTCCTGTTTCACTGTTTCATCGAAAGACCACTCGATTTCTTCCCTTCCAGTCGGACTATCCTCCAGTTTGGGTTCATCGTGATGATGCTCCTTAGATCCGTCGCTGAATTCGAGAAAACGAACATCCCGACTGATTTGGATTTCTCCCGTCCGTGTGTTTAGCATCCGATACGCTTTATGTTCCGCGGAATAGCCGACGAACGTCATTCGTTTCGCCTTGACGTCTAACTTCTTACGCTTTACCGACGGAATGAACACGTAACCGACGCATCCAAATAGTCGCAAGTGGGTCAAATTTGGTTTTCTTCCGAACCAGATCTCGAACGGCGTACGGTCTACTGCAACAGATGGCAAACGATTTTGCATGTAACAAGCGGTGTTGACTGCCTCCGCCCAAAATCGCTTGTGCATGCCCGCGTCCTGAAGCATACACCGGGCCATCTCACTCAGAGACCGGTTTTTCCGCTCCGAAACCCCGTTCTGCTGTGGTGAATGCGCCGCAGTGTACTCCACCTTTATTCCTTCATCCGCGTAGAATCTCCTAAGTGTCTTGCTGGAGTATTCTCCACCCTGATCGGAGCGAATGATCCGCGGTTTACGTCCGAACTGATTTTGAACCAATTTCACAAATTCGCGAATCTTATCCTCGACCTCAGATTTTTTCTTCAGGAAATAGACGAAACTATAACGACTGTGATCGTCTATTAAGGTCATAAAGTAACGACATCCCCCTGGCGTCGTCTCCTCCATTGGGCCGCACACATCACTATGGATTATATCCAGCACTTTAGTCGATGTCTTTTCTGCTTCCTTGGTGTGTCGGCTGTCATTCACCAATAAGGCCCGTTCATCAGCCATATTCAGTCGGTATAGGCCACCCACTTTATCAGCTGTAGCCACGACTTTCGCACCGTAAACAAGCTTGCAATTGCTTTTGTCGAACACTGTATGAACACCTTTACTGCAAAGTTTGGGCACTGATATAAGGTTGCACTCTATACCCGGGGCAAAAATAACGTCCGTTAGTGTTATCGACACGTTCTTTCCAAAGTCATTGTCGCACGAAATAACCACGCAATCCCCTATTCCACCCGTACGGATAGATTTGCCGTCCGCTGTAAAAATCTCAGGACGCACACTTCTGTCTAAACGGCTGAACAACTTTTCATCGTTGGCTAAGTGTGATGTTGCACCAGAGTCAATAAGCCACGCACGCGTAGTTCCGGGAACACTGGAACGCACCGAAAAAAGGAACGACGCTTGGTCGTTTTCGCGCACTGTTTTTGCTCGTTCTATCACCTTTTTCTTTTCGCTGCTTTTCTGCTTCAGGAACTGCTTGCACGCCTGCTTCTTGTGACCGGGTTTTCCACAAAAGAAGCACACAATAGACTCCTTGTTCGTTCGGCTGCCCGTTTTCAGCGCCCGCTCCTCCGCCGCATCACCGCTATACAATTTTTCGCTTTCATCCAGTAGCTTGGACCGCACCAGCTCCATTGTTAGATCTTCGTCGGAGCGGTTTTCCAAAGCGGTGGTGAGGGTATCGAAAGCCTTTGGTAGGCTCCGCAAGATCATAGCTACTTGCATGTATGGTGACAATTTTTCTCCAGCATTCTCGAGACGAGAATACAATTCCTCCATGCTGTAGAGGAAATTCTCCATACTCTCTCCTTCACAGAAATTTGCGCTGCATATTTCCTTTAGAAGTGCCACTTTTCCAGTTAATGTAGCTTTATGGTGGTGAGCCTTCAGGGCATCCCACGTGGATTTGGCGCTTGTTTTATCCAGTATGAGGTTATGTTGGTTGTCCTCAACCAACAAAGCGATGGTGGCTCGCGCCTTCGAATCCCCTTCCGTCCAATCGGAAGTTACCGGTGCCGGCGCGACACCCGGGTCAACGTATTTCCACGTTCCCTCCCGCATCATCACCATTTTTACCTTGAACGCCCACGCTCGGTAGTTCCGATTATTCAATCGAACAACACTCACTTTAGAGAGATCCATTGTATTTTTTGTTTTTCTGACTGCGACTAATTTCACTTTTAAAAAAAAAAACTTCGCCCGAAAGATTAACAACACTTAATACACACCGCGTGGCCTGGGCCCATAACCTGTTAGAATTAGAGGTATATGGTCTAATTTCGGATCGGGAAACAAGGAACACGTGCGACCGATTCCACTATACACACAGGAATGAATTCTTTATTCAACAGTTCCGGTCATTTGACACATGCAGTGCTGCCAGTGTCATCAATTCAGTAGTTGTTCAAACCAGCTTGGTTCAACACTTCTTGTCAAACCAGGTTGGTTCAACACGTTCAACTACCCAACATGGAGAATCTCACTTCCGAATTCTCGCGAACTCCTCTTCTGGGGAAACACGTTTGTTTCCGCCGAAATCTACTAATACATGGAGAATTCTTTCTTCAATTCTCGCGATCATTCTGGAGAAACACTTAAGTTTCCGCCGTTCAACTACCCAACATGGAGAATCTCACTTCCGAATTCTCGCGATCTCCACTTCTGGGGAAACACGTTCGTTTCCGCCGAAATCAACTAATACATGGAGAATTCAATCTCGCGATTGTTCTGGAGAAACACAAAAGTTTCCGCCAATCCCCTTCCCTCCATCGACTGAATTCTTGCCTTCACGACTGTTCTGGGAATCGCATGAATAGCTTCCAGCTCTCGGATAGGACATTGGAGCACACCTTGTTACCGTTCACAGCCACTTCTTTCCATCGCGCTTGAACAAATGCCTATCGTATTTATCTCTTTTCGCGTTACCACTGTCATTTCCGTGATGCCATAGAAAAATTTTTTTCTCTGGCTACTTCTATATTATCGTATAACTTTCATTTTTCTTTTCTCACCTTTCCAAAATCCTCGTCGCCAGATTGTAATGTCGTGTCCGTCACCGTCGATCGTCGGAACATGAATGCCCTCTCCCTTGACAAGCTTTAGTACTTCTCTCATACCGTTGTCACATCTGTCACACGTTGACATTAGTGCAGGGTTGATGCAGAATGATGCATGCACAAGGTTGATATACTACAAACAGCAGTGTTACGTCAAGTCATGAAATGTCATTTTACTCTGGACGACTTCATTTTCTAATATATACACCTTGTCTCCAGCCCCCCTCAACGGTGTCAAAACTGTTGCATCAGGATGTCAAAATTATGACGAAAAATTAAGTCACCTTGCAATGCTTTCTCTCTTCGTATCTAACAATCTTTACAGCTCATGCATTCCATTTATTGAAAACCCATGATGATATTCCATTAGCTCTATTTGATATGCTGTGTACACCTTGGGTTTTCACAAGATCTGTTTCAGATGCCCATTATATTTACATGAAGTAGAAAGAAAAAGCGATTGCGATCGTGTTTCTGCTGATTGTTGTTCGCATAAACATATTTTCACGGAACGCATCCTATCTTTTTGAAAACAAAAAATGTACTTTTACAAAAATACCTTACAACTCTATACACACCCTGGGCCCACTAATGGATAACCAAAACACTGATTTTATCATAAAGTGCCCATGAAAACCATGCTTCTTCAGTTTATAGTTTGCAACACTAAAAATCCTGGCATTTTCAGAACACATTGATCACGAAAATTATTTATGTTATAATAAATTTACCTTGAAACACTACATATATACCTTGGGCTTTACCTGAAATAGTTATTTGCATCAAATAACCAAGGTTGGGACAGCTGACGTATCTATTATTTTTCGATGATAAAAGGATCACCATGTGATCAATGAACAAAAATAGAACAAAAGTTTTTTCAACACTAAAAAGGTTTCAATAAAATCATTCATTACCTGTTTTGATAACAAAACATGTTGATTTAAAAATTAGATTACCTTGCAACGATGTACATACCTTGGCCCTGTCAGTGTCTTGAAAAAATATCATTTTCATGAAACTGGCTAACATTACCCTACCTTTACAAAGGAAATCAAAGCAAGCTGTCAATGCAGTTCTAACTTGTTCATTCGTGCGTGTGGAGGTTTTGTTTACAAAAGTTTTTTCTAAAATACATTAAAACTTGTGCTTAATTGAAGATGAAACCGTTATCGTTCAAGGCACAGAGGTTTTGTGTTATGCTGTAGTGATTTTGTTCTTGATGTTTTGCTGGAAACGATTCAGAGAAAGAGTGTTTCCATCGCACGTTTGGTTTTAGCCGTTGCGGGCGCGACGGTCGAAAAACGCATGGTCGAAAAAACGCGTCAAACGAAAAAAACGCTAAGTTACGCTCAAAACTAAATTAAGAATAAGGATGAGCAATGGATGTCGTGTACAACTTGTGTCCGACATTGTAGTTCTGAAGAATGAGTCCGACATTGTAGTTCTCATGAATGAGAAAACAGCAACCAAAATTATTAAACTTCCTTCATGGTAAAACAATTAAAGAAAAACCAAAGATGCGCATCTAGGGATGTACGTTACATGTAAGGTAGTATGCGTAAACATACCAAATTTACCTTGCTTCCTGTACGGTTGCAAAGGAAAGCAGTATATTGCTGCTCACTCTCGCTGCAGGAGTTTTTTTCGGATTTTGCCGAAGCTAATCCGCACACTTCGTCTACGCGTTAGCCGCGCCCGAAGAACGCGCAGACGACGTGTGCACACCCCTTTACAGGTGCATAGTGATCAGTGAATTCCACCACGAGTAAAGGGCATTCTACAGTCAACAGTGGCAACCGTGGCAACATCATGGCAACCGTGATGCCGAAAGTTCATGTGTAGATATATTATCATTTGAAAGTGAAGTGAAGAGAACTACCTAATGTATCACGGCAACCGTGATGCCGGAAGTTCACGTGTAGATATATTATGATAAGAAAGTGATGTAAAGAATGAAGTGATGAAATATATCATGGCAACCGTGATGCCGAAAGTTCACGTGTGGATATATTATCATAAGAAATATGAGTGAAGAAGATATGTAATATATCAGGGCAACCGTGATGCCGGAAGTTCACGTGTAGATATATTATAATATTATATGGCGACCATGACGCTTGTATATGTTGATTATGTATTATTACATAACAGTAGGATCGAATAAGGAAGATAGATTATATTAGACGCGATGTTGTGTTTGGAGTCTGGCTGGGTCACTGTCATAACTATATATGTATGTGCACGCATCACGCAAAATCTACCGGGCCGATTTGCACCAAACTTGGCGAGAAGGTAGTCAATTTTTCAATGTTGAATGATCTGAACTTCGTTTGTTGATATCCCCATACCTCCCTACCCCTCCCGAACGCTTACCATCTAAAACTAATGAAAAACAGTTTTAGCTCAATCATTATTGATTGGATTTTCACAAAAATTGGTACACATAAGCTATGTCCTTATATAAGCTGTATATGTTAAAAAATCATCCTTCTAGGGCAAGGGGAAAGGTGGTTCGCAAACCACCACGTACCCCAAAAATGATAAACATGCAATATGGGTATCAATTTCGCAGTATTTATGGTCTCTAAATCGAATGGCCTTACTGTTTATGTTCAATCTTAGCCTAGACTCTCACTACCCTGCACCAAACTAGGCTATAGTGTAGCTATTTTTTTATTGTTTAAAATGTCTTCCTTCCCTTTCCCCCCTTCCCAACACATTCCCCTATCCCCGAATACCGAACACCTAATATGATGAAAAATAATAATAATTCAACAATTATGGAATGGGTTTTTACAAAATTTTTACACGTACTACTTAAATATGTAGCCATCATGTAATAAAATTTCATCCATGTATAGGAAAATATAAAAGGGGCTACTATCTTCCCCTATAGCTCAACAATGATTAAAATGCAATATGGATATTGTTCCGTCAGGGTACGGACTCTTGGTGCGCCCCTACGTTGTGTTTTTATTTTTCCTCTTCTTCTTCTTCTTGTTCTTCACTTTTTCTTCACTTCTCCTTCTTTTTCTTTTTCTGCTTCTTCTGCTACTTCTTCGTGTCGGCCCGTTGTAGGATATAGCTGGTACAGCAGCGCCCTCCGTGGTCGGTTGCGGCACCACAGGATGCTAGGAAGAAGCTCCCTCCAACGTCTTCCTTGGAGCGGTGAAGGACTTTCCCCTCGCTGGTTACGCTTCTCTCTCTCACTCGCTTACTTACGGTGGGTCCCGCTCTGCTCCCGTTGCTGCTTGCAAGGATGCTGCACGTGTCGCAAAAGCCGAATCACAGGTGGCGACGTGATTCGGGTAAACGAATGTTTAGTTCTGAAAAGAACTGTTGCTTAGGGTCTGCTGGTTGCTATGGTCTGCCTTCCTTCTAGGTTGGTGGTTCAGGTGGTCTTCCTTCCTTCTAGGTTGGTGGTTCAGGTGCAAGAGAACGATTTCGCGGAAATCCACTCCTTTTATAGTCGCGGGCGGTGGTTAATTCGCGGGTAATAAAAAGCGCGGTTGATCCGGGTATAAAAAGGCGATTTCATACGTAGTGAGTGTCAGTTGGAGATGGCGATTCAATGAGAACGCACTAATTCGCCCTTTCGACCAAATGATAGTAGTTGGTCGAACATACCGGCCCCCCTTGAAAAATCCAATTTTTCGAAATTAGACGCATTCAAGTGGGCAGATTTTACATACTGCCCTTTTTGTGATCCCCGTTGGTGTTTTCAGAGTGGCTACTCGAACAACGCCATCCGGTCCAGGGTGTAGCGAGATCACACGGGCGAGTGGCCATCGAGCAGGAGGAAGCTGGTCATCCTTAATTATAACAATTTCACCTTCTGCTATTTGGCGAGCTTGTCTATTGGCGTGATGTTGGATGTTCAGGGTTTTGAGGTACTCGTTCCTCCAACGATGCCAGATATCCTGCGAGTATCTTTGCAGCCTTTGATACTGGTTTAGCCGGTTGGTTGGTACTTGCTGCAGGTCAGGTTCAGGTAGAGGTTGTAGTGATCCTTTCACCAGGAAATGTGCTGGAGTGAGCACCGAAAGGTCGTTGGGATCGTCGGATAAAGGCATCAGCGGACGAGAGTTCATACAACCCTCCACTTTGGTAAGAACAGTCGATAGTTCTTCGTACGATAGCAACGAAGAACCGAGTTGTCGAACTAGGTGAGTCTTCGCAACTTTGACTGCTGCCTCCCACAATCCTCCGAAGTTTGGTGCACGCGGTGGTATGAGGTGCCATTGGATGTCTTCTTTGGTAAGGTGCTTTGCGATTTCGTCGTTGTCTTCTTTCAGCATTTTGTAGATGTTGTGGAGCTCATTCTTGGCACCGATGAAATTTGTGCCATTATCAGAGTAAATGTGCTGAGGTTTATTTTTTCTCCAAATGAAGCGATCCAAAGCCATTAGAAACGCTTGGGTGCTAAGGTCGGAGACCAGCTCTAGGTGCACTGCCTTAGTACTCATGCAAACGAAAACACAAATGTAACATTTGCGGGATGCTGCTTTGCGGTGTGTTGGCTTAAGGTATACGGGTCCGCAATAATCAACACCAGTACATGCGAAGACTTCGTTGGCGGTCACTCGAGAAATAGGTAGTTGTCCCATTGGTTGCTGCATAGGTGTTGGATTAGCCTTGATGCAGCCAACACAATTGCGCAATGCACTGCGTACTGCCCGCTTTCCGTTAATAGGCCAAAACTCGTCACGGACAACGGACAAAGTAAGCGATAAACCGCCATGAACCATCCTCAGGTGATGATGCAGGATTAATAGTCGAGTGAATGGATGAAATCCCGGAATAACAAGCTGGTGCTTTGCTCCATATGAAATGTCGGAGCGGAGTAGTCGACCACCAACTCGTATTAACCCATCACCGTCTAGGAATGGATTCAGCAACCGGAGTGACGAAGTTTTGCTGACGAGTTTGTTTTTCTGAAGTTGAGTTATCTCCTTGGCAAAGTATTCGGTTTGGACTAGCTTCACTAGCGCAATTTTTGCTCGTTGCAGTTCATCCACATGTAGGTAAGCAGAATTCCGGTTGGTTCGACTATGAGCGTTGTTGAAGAAGCGGAAGCAAAATCCGATTACTCTCAGCAGAGTCTGGTATGAGGAGTATCTGGTGAAGATGTCATTTGGCTGCGTTGTCTGCATAAGTAATACGACGTCCTTTTTCACTTCTAACTCTTCGTCAGTTAGATTGGAACAAGCAGGAGATGAGATAGGCCACGACGATTTTTCTTCTCGAAGCCATGACGGACCATATTCCCATACTTCGCTATGGACAAATATGTCGGCGGGAATTCCACGGGATATTAAATCGGCAGGGTTTTGCTTTCCGGACACGTGATGCCAGCAGGAAGCGTGGGTTGCACTCTGAATTTTGTTGACACGGTTAGCCACATATGTTTTCCATGTTCTTGGAGGGGCGTTGATCCATTGCAGAGTTACAGTTGAATCAGACCAAAAATATGCATTGTTGAAAGGCATATCCAAAGCACTGATTACCTTTTGATAGAGTCGAGAGGCAAGCAACGCAGCACAAAGTTCAAGCCGAGGAATCGTTACAGATTTTAATGGAGCTACTTTCGACTTGGCTGCAAGTAAGCTCACTTGGGTGATGCCGTCGGGGTCAGTTGAGCGGATATAGATGCATGCACCAAGCGCTGATTCTGATGCGTCTGCAAAACAATGTAGCTCAGCTTGATGGTATCCGGGCGTAAATGCGGAGCGTTCTATCGTGAAGGTGTTTAGGTATTCCAGTTTCTGGCAGAATTCATACCACTTGCTCTGTAGATTTTCGGGAACGTTATCATCCCAGCCAAGAGTCAGAAGCCAAAGATTCTGCATCAAAATCTTTGCTGTAATGATCACTGGAGCCAACAGTCCTAATGGGTCGTACAGTTGAGCTATTGATGATAGGATGCTACGCTTTGAATTCTGTTCCTGTTTGTTGTTCATGGATGCGGAAAATCGGAAGATATCGGCTTCTGGTTCCCATGTTATTCCTAAAGCTTTCACACTCTCATTGGGTTCGAATTGCATGGGTGATCTGGTACCTAACGCCTCAGGAGGTATCCCTTCCATTACTTCCAATGAATTTGAGCACCATTTTCGCATGCTAAATCCACCTTTGGCAAGTAGTTCGGTCATTTCCTTACGCAATTGCTTCGCTGATTCTACGGTATCTGCTCCAGCAAGAAGATCGTCGACGTAGATGTTTTTTCGAACGGCTTCACTTGCTCTCGGGTAAAGCTCCCCCTCATCTTTCGTTAGTTCCAATAGTGTTCGCGTAGCAAGAAACGAAGATGGTGCCAATCCATAAGTAACGGTGGCCAATTCATAGGTTTGAATTGGTTTGGATTCATCGAAGCGCCACAAAATTCTCTGCAATGGCCGATCAGAAGGATGCATGCTGACTTGCCGATACATCTTCTCAATATCGCCTACCAGCGCAATCCGAAATTTGCGAAAACGAATTATCTGGGCGAGAAGTTCGTCTTGCACTACTGGTCCAATGAGCAAGGTATCGTTGAGGGAGTTACCGGAACTAGTTTTTGCAGAGCCGTCGAAAACAACTCGTACTTTGGTAGTAGTACTAGAGGATTTCACAACGGGGTGGTGTGGAAGGTAATACGCACCATGCTCGGATGAATTATTTTCAATGGCAGTCATGTGGCCCAACTGCAGATATTCGCTCATGAAATTATGGTATTGTTCCTTAAGCTCAGGATCTTTTGTTAGGCGTTTTTCGAGCAGATGGAAACGTCGAATGGCAGCTGGCTTGGATTCACCCAAGAGTTGTTCATGCTCAGGATGTTTCGGCATACGGACGATGTATCGACCCGATGGGTCACGGGAGACGGTCTGCTGGTAATACTTTTCGCATTCGTTTTCTTCGTTGGTTAGTGCGTTGTCTTGCAGTTCTTCGATGTCCCAAAATCGTTGTAGCAGCTCATCGACGGTAGGAGCGATAGCTGCGGTGTGACATCTAACAGTCACCGGTGGATTAATATTCGGCATTGATCCTGCTACAATCCAGCCGAAGACACTTTCCACTAACACATTTCCTACTTCCGGAAGAGGATGGCGTCCTTCCATTAACAGGGAGTAGAAATGCTCCGCGCCAATTATGATGTCGATCTGGCCGGATTTGCTAAACTCTGGGTCCGCGAGAGGATAGCCTGGTGGTATGTGCCAATGGTGAATTGGGATGGTGGTAGTTGGTGTTTCACTGGCTACTTTCCTAAGTACCAGGAAAGTTATACTGCGCTTGTAGTTAGTTGTGCGGGACTGGATTTCAGCAGTAACCAGATGTTTGGCAGTTGTAGTGGTTTTATCAATGCCGGTAATGGCAATATTCGTTTTTTGCCTTGGAAGCCGCAGTAGTTGACACAACCGTTCACTGATGGCATTCGGTTGGGAGCCATTGTCCAACAATGCTCTTGCCATGTGAGGTTGGCCATACGCATTTCGTATTTGAATTACCACTGTAGATAGAAGAATATTTTTGGTAATACTTCCTTGCGCAGCGGTAGCCATCATTGTCGTTGATACACTTTCTGAAGATGGATTTGCTTCACTGTCGGGATGTAGCATAGAGTGATGCCTTTTTCCGCACTGCCGGCAGCTGTACTTCGATGTGCAATCACGGGTATAGTGAGCAGCTCCGAAACAGTTAAAACACAGTTTGTTTTCCTTAATGACTTCGTTCCGGGCGATCGAGTTAAGGTTGGCAAAGCGCGGACAACGAATTAGCTGATGATGCTGGTTTGTACATACAGGGCATTTTGGTGGTTCCTTTGTAGCAGACACAGCCGGATGTGCACTCATCTTTGGTAGTATGGGTTTTTTACTTGTCTTTGGATCTGAACCTTTGGACATGGCGATCGTTTCTAGCACACGGGCTCGGCGTTGCAGAAAGACAAGCATGCCTGCAAATGTAGGTTCGCGGTCGCCTTGTGCTTCTTCCCATGCGGCTAACGAAGCTTCATCTAGCTTGGATCCTAGGAGCTCAACTAGGAACATGGAGCAGTTCTGTTGCACATTTTCTCCCAATTGTTCAAGAAGTTGGGTGTGACGCTGGAAAGCGTCCACGGTGGTTTGTATCGCCTCTACACTGCTGTTCGGCATTTTTGGGAAAGTAAGCAGCTCTCTTACGTGCTTCTTTTTCAACAGAGGTTTGTTGGAGTAGCGTCCCAACAAAGTATTCCAGGCTACCTTATAATTGGCTGCGGTAAGCGCTATCGGTTGAATAAGGCTAGCCGGTTCGCCTTTTAAAGACGCCCTCAGGTAGTGGAATTTTTGCACTTCGGAAATATCAGCCGACTGGTGGATCATAGACAAGAAGGTGTCATGGTATGTGATCCAGTCGCTATAGTTTCCGGTGAATTCCGGCAAGGAAATGGTAGGAAGCTTTATACGTGGATTTGAAGTTTCATCCTTGACTTCTTTTTTGGGGGCTATAGGCAACAATAGCTGTAGTTCGGCTATCAGCTGTAGGTATAGCTCCTCAGCTGATCCTCGAAGCTTGCGGTTCTCGGCATCTTGCTCAGGAGTTTCTGATAGCTCCTCCAAGGCATCTTGTGCTGTTTCAAAAACCAGCCAGGTTTTCTCCAAACGGTCTAGTCTCGGTTCGACTAGATGCTGTTGCTCTTCGTTGTAGTTGGTGACGAAGGCACGGGTTCTCTCTATATAGTCGAGGGCATTCTGCCGCTTCAACTCTCGGGCACGCTGGGTTGGTGCCATGCTTTTTACTGCTCTCTGCACCTTTTGGAAGGTTTGCTGGGATGAGTCACTCACTGGACAGGATGTTTCACAGGTGCTATCGTTCCGGTGGTGAGAAGATCACGGTCCGGATCAACTCGGAAACAGGTTCAGGTTGGAACGATAACGGAAGCGGGTCGGCGTGTGAGTGGCTCTGGTTGGTATCGGGTATCCTGGTCACGGCACCAAATGTTCCGTCAGGGTACGGACTCTTGGTGCGCCCCTACGTTGTGTTTTTATTTTTCCTCTTCTTCTTCTTCTTGTTCTTCACTTTTTCTTCACTTCTCCTTCTTTTTCTTCTTCTGCTTCTTCTGCTACTTCTTCGTGTCGGCCCGTTGTAGGATATAGCTGGTACAGCAGCGCCCTCCGTGGTCGGTTGCGGCACCACAGGATGCTAGGAAGAAGCTCCCTCCAACGTCTTCCTTGGAGCGGTGAAGGACTTTCCCCTCGCTGGTTACGCTTCTCTCTCTCACTCGCTTACTTACGGTGGGTCCCGCTCTGCTCCCGTTGCTGCTTGCAAGGATGCTGCACGTGTCGCAAAAGCCGAATCACAGGTGGCGACGTGATTCGGGTAAACGAATGTTTAGTTCTGAAAAGAACTGTTGCTTAGGGTCTGCTGGTTGCTATGGTCTTCCTTCCTTCTAGGTTGGTGGTTCAGGTGGTCTTCCTTCCTTCTAGGTTGGTGGTTCAGGTGCAAGAGAACGATTTCGCGGAAATCCACTCCTTTTATAGTCGCGGGCGGTGGTTAATTCGCGGGTAATAAAAAGCGCGGTTGATCCGGGTATAAAAAGGCGATTTCATACGTAGTGAGTGTCAGTTGGAGATGGCGATTCAATGAGAACGCACTAATTCGCCCTTTCGACCAAATGATAGTAGTTGGTCGAACAGATATTGTTGGACAACTAGCCCTACGTTGTGTTCTTTTTTGGTTTTTTATTTTAACATTAAATTGCTTAACCAAGACTGTACAAACGTCCGACCGACACGGGAGTTGACAAAGAAGAGAGATTTACAGAAATGGTTTCCCGCGTCGGTGGCCCTATTACATACACTAACATAAATTGAACGATTACAGAACGATTGTTTGAAATTGAGACAAGAAGTTCCTACAAGGTGGAATTCAACGTACGATATGTGTGACCGTTTTTGGAAGAACAAAATTCCTATAGTTTCGTGTTTGGCGAGTATCAAGTATATACATAACCAAAGTGATAATGATTGGATAGTAATAGAGCAGGTGATATCAATTTTACAATTTTTTGATTTGGCAACAAAAGAGCTTATTAGTGAAAAAAACGTAACCATATCGAAAGTAGGTATTCTTATAAGTACCCTGAATTTTGAATTGAGCAATGCTCCAATAGACATGCTTTTAACTGACGATACAGCTAGGCTAGTTGCTATTCTAAAATTTAAAAGAACAGTTTGAACGTTACGATAACGAGTTCGTAAATCGAGCAATTTTACTAGATCCTAGATTTAAAGATCCAACATTTCATGGAGACAAATACGAAAGCACATTAGCATCTCTGAAAGATAAATTAATCGTAATGAATAATCATCACTCAAGCAATGAAACGAGAGTAAATAATGTAGAAAAGTTTAAAGGATTACCATGGCGAAAATGGCGCACATTAGAAATTAGCACTGGAACAGCACTGAGCGACCAAAGATCATCAGCAACCTTATAATTAGAAAGAAAGCTACAAGAAGAAGGCATGGAGAACATGAATGACCCACTGGATTGGTGGAATTCAAAACATTTTCTATACCCTCAACGTTGTAATTTGTGTCAGCTATTGCTAGAAGCACAATACTAAAAGATTTTTCATAATTAAAGTATTGGCTGCCGGAATTCGATGGAGCTTTAATGGTCACATGTTTCCCATCGATGGAACCAATTGCATGTGGAAAATTCCATTCCTCTTGAAATCCATTTGAATTTTTCAGCCAGTCTGCAGTAGTGGACGGCAGCTGAAGAGAAATAGAAATTAATACATAAATATTACCGATAACACAAAATTATCCTTTATTACTATCCTTATACTTAATTTAGTTTTGAGCGTAACTTAGCGTTTTTTTCGTTTGACGCGTTTTTTCGACCATGCGTTTTTCGACCGTCGCGCCCGCAACGGCTAAAACCAAACGTGCGATGGAAACACTCTTTCTCTGAATCGTTTCCAGCAAAACATCAAGAACAAAATCACTACAGCATAACACAAAACCTCTGTGCCTTGAACGATAACGGTTTCATCTTCAATTAAGCACAAGTTTTAATGTATTTTAGAAAAAACTTTTGTAAACAAAACCTCCACACGCACGAATGAACAAGTTAGAACTGCATTGACAGCTTGCTTTGATTTCCTTTGTAAAGGTAGGGTAATGTTAGCCAGTTTCATGAAAATGATATTTTTTCAAGACACTGACAGGGCCAAGGTATGTACATCGTTGCAAGGTAATCTAATTTTTAAATCAACATGTTTTGTTATCAAAACAGGTAATGAATGATTTTATTGAAACCTTTTTAGTGTTGAAAAAACTTTTGTTCTATTTTTGTTCATTGATCACATGGTGATCCTTTTATCATCGAAAAATAATAGATACGTCAGCTGTCCCAACCTTGGTTATTTGATGCAAATAACTATTTCAGGTAAAGCCCAAGGTATATATGTAGTGTTTCAAGGTAAATTTATTATAACATAAATAATTTTCGTGATCAATGTGTTCTGAAAATGCCAGGATTTTTAGTGTTGCAAACTATAAACTGAAGAAGCATGGTTTTCATGGGCACTTTATGATAAAATCAGTGTTTTGGTTATCCATTAGTGGGCCCAGGGTGTGTATAGAGTTGTAAGGTATTTTTGTAAAAGTACATTTTTTGTTTTCAAAAAGATAGGATGCGTTCCGTGAAAATATGTTTATGCGAACAACAATCAGCAGAAACACGATCGCAATCGCTTTTTCTTTCTACTTCATGTAAATATAATGGGCATCTGAAACAGATCTTGTGAAAACCCAAGGTGTACACAGCATATCAAATAGAGCTAATGGAATATCATCATGGGTTTTCAATAAATGGAATGCATGAGCTGTAAAGATTGTTAGATACGAAGAGAGAAAGCATTGCAAGGTGACTTAATTTTTCGTCATAATTTTGACATCTTGATGCAACAGTTTTGACACCGTTGAGGGGGGCTGGAGACAAGGTGTATATATTAGAAAACTAGATAAAACGGCCCGGTTACACGGGCCCGTGTAGAGTCTATTGGGGTATCAATAATTTAAATATAATAAATTGCAAATTTTGGAAATCTTTTCTGTGTTGGTAACACGATTATTGTTTCGTTCTGCTCATGGCTAGCCGTGTCGAGAATTCAGTTCTGCTACAGTAAATATGTTATATATAAACATATACAGTGTGAAGAATCCATTTTGTCGATAGCTTAAAAATACCTGGAAACTAAAAAACACGATAACTGCGCGATCGAAGTGAAGGTAAAGAATACCAGATCATTCTCACTCGATCTCTTTCATTACACAACAAAAACGATGTTGTAAATTTTATCGTAAAACAATATCAGGTGGACTTGCGACCAAGGGCCAGAAAGGTGATCATAACTAACAAAACTAATAATGTTTACATGTGTATCCGTTCTTTTATGTGCTACACGATCAACTACTGCCCTGTTCTAACTTCAAAGTGACTGGAATATATCGTGTGTGATAGAGTTAACCACAAATTTTGAATGAAAATTATTAAGGAATCGATGTTACGTTGCAACATCCAGGATCGCTACGACTACAAAATCTCTCAAAAGCTACACAATTTGGAATTTTTGAGCAAGGTTGACACTCCCCAATAACCTTCTGAATCGAAGAACGGAACGGTTTAGCCACTTTTCATTCGGCCATTTGCTTCTGATTCTGTTGCACTTTACGAATTCGTAGCACTGTTTGTGGTCGGAACAATTTCTGAATAAAGCTTCAATTTTTCACCATAATTGACAGGAAACTTAAATCCTGTCTGATAAAGTTGGTTGGAACGAAATACATCGAGCTGATACACTCTGGGATAGAACAGGTAGTTTCATCAAACGCGATTGCTTCATTGTTTTGGCCAAAAACGGTTTTAATGCTTGATGAACTTATCAAAACAAAGTTGATAGCATTCTTGAAGTTACATTAAAAATCATTGTGCAGTACATAGCAGATAGAAAGTTTTCGTCATTACTTTCGCGTAGAAAAGCACATTACTGTTATTGCTTCATATACTGCCTAAATGAATTCACGTACGATAAAGGCATTTCATAGAACGGTCCATACATTCAGAGATTAGACTGTGAAGATGAGACCTACGGGTTCTTATGGACACCTAAGTATGGTCGAATCGAATGCAACATATTCTATGTTTTCCTTTTCATGATTTTGTAAATCCGATTGGTAACAAAATGTTAAGTTTGAACCATTTGTCATGCCAAAAACAATCTATCTTGGCAGAGCTCTCACTTTTCCTTTGCCCATGGAAGTTGGGGGGTATCATGTTGGGGATTGTGTTTTTGGCGCATTAACTTATTTACCATAAACTGATCAGTAGTAAATATTTTAAGTGTAGGTTTTGGAGATTGTGTTACATGTGTATTGCATACACAGTGCATGTTGATCAGCTTGCATTTTGAAAAATATGATTTCAGTATAGTTGTAGATCTTGGCAGTTTAACACGTTAAGCGCTATGCGCAAATTGCGCTGCTTTCCGTTCTGCCAGCGATTCGTAGAAACGCTGCCCTACTTAAAGGCGTACTGTCGGTCCGAGCAGACCGACGCCGGCTTACGGGAAAGAACACTGTCGACCCCACGGGACCGCTTAACGTGTTAATTTAGTTCGTAATAACCGTGGTTGGTGTCGCATTGTTGCAGCTTCTTTAACCCATACCGGAATAGCGTTTGGCATGTTTTCTTAAAACGAATAGGTTTTGCATGTGTCCCTTTTTCAAGTAGGAACTTCATCCATAACCATGATTTTCTTTTGCGAATCCTTCCATTCAAAAGTATGCGCGAATGGATACGTACATTTGTTTTTCTTTACAAATTTGAGTCGCTATCAATTGCTGTACCAGTCAGTGTGTAGCTCAGGCGCGCAATACTGATTTACATGTGCACACTCTTTCATACCCCAAGCGGCATGCCTTCGAAACTTTACGCTACGGTTCATGGAGAGAGCATCAAGCAGTGCTTGCAAACCATTATCTAAGAGCGTCGCATTGTACGCATCTACCGATTAGTGCGAAGCCCAAGTTGCACACCTCTGGTCTGCATTCGCTCGCTCTTTCATATCGTGAGCGGCATTGCACTGAGAGAGCACAGCGATACAATACAGTGAAGTGAGCAAGGAGGCTGCGAGAACTGCAGAATCCGTATCTCTGATTTACACTACCGCGCTCTTTCTCACCGGCACGTGTTCCCCTGCGCATGCTGCCTCATTTTTGCTGCAGTCGTTCCGGCCTTAGCGTTACGCGTTAGTTTCCACGGAAGAATGTTTATATATAGATTTAGTTTGTTTTATATCAAACTAAAAAAAATCTTTAAGTTAATGTAAAAACAAAGATTGAAAAAATAACGCACCCATAAAAAAGTCCAAAAATATGAGGTTTTTGCAGCGCCACCTGGCGGGATTGTCCAGAAACATCATAATTTCGTGTAATATAATAGTATTACACGATATTACAATGAAAAAATTGCAAAAAAATTGATTCCGAATTTTGCGCACCTGGTATTGAATTCAAGCGCATGAAATATAATTGTTTGCGATGATGTTTAATATTTGTTCCAAAGATTTCGGTGAACACGTTACCTCTCTGCTACTTTTTACACTTAAGTATTCAAATCAAGACTGAATGCGTTTTCATTTGGATCGGCTCACGAATAGTAGCGTCAACACGAAACGAAAAAAAAAGACAGCAAAATCGACATTCGCGCGTGTATTATAAATCTGTTCCGTCTCGTGCAAATTAAGCATTAAACTGCAGCTACACATGATAATCCACATTATTGAGATTGAAGTTGGGTATTGTTTCGGCCAATAGCACAAATCAACTCAAACAGGAACAAAACAATTCAAAGAAGTCAAAGGCACTTGCTCGCAGCCTGAGCTTACCGAAAAGCCAGTGTTGCCGGTGACATCCTTCTCTCTCCATACCATACGTGCCCATTCGCTGCACATTCTACGGCTCATTATTCCCCTCGTTTCCGGTTTCTTCTTTCTTTCATTCGTACTGCAGAATCCTTCCATGTGTGACGATTCACGAAAGGCGCAGTATCGGCTCGACATCCGGCACACTCTGCCGCTTGCTGCCGCTTTCTATATCTCTTGGCTTGTGCGAGCAAGTAGTTTTACCTTCCGCGAAACGAACAACTCGGACATACCGTCCTATGCCGCTCGCGTTCTCCCTCCCTCCCCCTCGCCACTCACTCTCACCCTCTCTCGTTTCCGGTTTCTTCTTTCTTTCGTTCGTACTACAGAATCCTTCCATGTGTGTGACGATTCACGAAAGGTGCAGTATAGGCTCGACATCCGGCATACTCTGCCGCTTGCTATATCTTTTGGCTTGTTCGTTTCGCGGAAGGTAAAGCTACCTGCTCGCACAACTCTGACATACCGTCCTATGCCGCTCGCGTTCCCCCTCCCTCCCGCTCCCCTTTTACTTACTCTCTCTATCTTTCTCGTTTTCTCCTCATCCCTCTCATTCTCATCCAATCCCTCTCTTTCTTTGTTCACCACTCTATGACCCTTACTTTCCCAACTCTCACCACCCATTTCCTAACTCTCTCCACCATCCTCCTATCTACCACCACTGACGACCATCCACCCACCACCAACCACCACCACCAATCGCCCACCAACCGCCCATCTCCCATCTACCATCTCCCATCTCCCTCCTCCCACCATCCCTCATCAATAATCTCTTTTCTCCCCATCGTGCTCTTTCTTACTTTGCCTGCCACACCTCCCATCGCATTCACACTGTCTGTCTCTGTCATTATCTCTCTCCCTTTATCTATTTATCTCTCTCTCTTTTTCGCTCTCTGACTTTCCCTATCCCTATGTCTCTCCTTGTCATACTTTCAATTTTTGGCTCTCTTTTTCCCACTATGTCTGCCTCTATCTTATTGTATGTCTCTCTCTTTCTCTCTCACTTTCTCGTTCTACCTCTCCCTATTTCTTTCTCTCACTCTTACACACACTAACAGCACAAAATTCCAACAGTCACGCGCAGAAGGGTCGGTTTTGGTTAGCAGGCCCATTTTTCTGATTTTGCATTAGTAGCGACATCGAATCAGACTTCAATCGAATGAGGGTAACTTTTCGCGCGCGTGTTTGTTGGGCCATGGTCGACCCTCGGAAGCAAAATTATTATAAGAGATGAAGTCGTCCAGAGTAAAATGACATTTCATGACTTGACGTAACACTGCTGTTGGTATTGTTGTGAGTTTTGAGGGAGTATTGGAGAAGGTTTGAGCTTATGACATATCATTACTCAAATATGGCACACCTGCTAAAGCGAATTAAAGTCACCTTCTATATTTATACACCTTGGGCTTGAGAGCTAAAAAAAATGTGAAATAGTGACATTACAGAGTAAGAAGGAGCAAGTGGGAGAGGAAGTCAGAGAGCTGGGCGAGCGGGAATGAGAAAGAAAGAGAGCGAGAGAGAGAGAGAGAGAGGGAGAGAGAGAGAGAGAAAGAGAGTGAGAGAGAGAGAGAAAGAGAGAAAGAAAGAGAGAGAAAGAGTGAGAAAAGGGCTGGGAAGCGTGTGAGATAGTGAGAGAGAGTGAGAGGGGGGAGGCGTGCGAGAGAAAGAAAGAGAAGTTAGAGGAGGCAGCCTAAGAGGGGGAGAGGGAACCGTGCGCATTAGAAATTTGGTAGCAACGTGGTCAGTTAATTGGAACGCGCATCTACATGCATCCGCAAAACGAACAAGGGAGATACATCCTTCCGAGAAACAAAGATAGCAAGCGTCGCAATGTTCCGGCCTTCGAGCTGATACTGCGCCATTGACGAATTTTCACATATCCAGAAGGATCCTGCAAGATAGTATGGAATGATACGGATGTACACCGGAAGTATCATCAATGTGTGCTCTTTACTTCTCTTAATTTTTGTCTCCCTTTTCGGAGAGGGTTTTATTCAATGACCGATACAATGTGGAAATCGCATCGCAATCATGTGGATTATCATGCGTAGCAGGAGTTAAAAACCCGGCACTTTCAAACGTTGTAACTGTGTTGTAACTTGGCTAACTAAGTTGCAATGTGTTGTAACTTGGCTTGGCAATGAAGAAACCTCCTGCTGAATTAACCGAAAGGTTTGGTAAACGTGATTTCATGAGCCATCGGTGATATTTGTATTTAAATTATAACCGCCATTTGACACAAAAGACCTTCTACAGAAAGAACTAGAAAATGTAACGGGGACGACATGAAACCTTCCATGGGACGGAAGGGGATCCAGGAGTTACCGACGGGCCAGGTACCTGGCCTCCAAAATCTAGTTATCATCTTATTTTATATTCATTTTATCGTTGCAGGCAAATCTGACTGTAATCAGCACCCCATCCGCTACAGCCAATAATGATTCGTGCACATCTACCGGTTCCAGTGGCACTGCTGCCACATATGGTCCCATCGCTTCCTCCACCGATCCTGCTGCAACGGCACCAAGTAGTGGCATGTTAGAGGGACGTGTTTCTGGCTCGCGGAACCGTAAAAGAAAGCGTGAGGTGGTGACAACTCGCTCTCGGTAGATTGCCGATTGTATAACCACGCTCCGCTCCCTAACGGAGACGGCTTCCGCTGCAAACGCTGCTACCACAGCAGCCGCAGTTGCACCGTTATCGCGAGCCAGAAATCTGGGTAACTTTGTGGAGACTGAAGTTCTCCCTTTCGAGCAAAGTAACCCGGAGTTCTGCAGCCGACTGATCCGTGGGGTTACTTCATTTTTAATTGAAGAAATCCAAAAATTCTATGAGATGCAGCGCTTTGGACCACGTCACGACCACGACTATCTGTAGTTGTAGCAGATGATGCGAGCGGTTTCAGGAAATACAGCGAGCAGATTTTAGCAGGGAGCAGGCCAGATAAATTAATAAATGAAATTTTAAAAAACAACAAAAACCAGATAGCCTTTATCTTGCCTAATAGTAATAAATGGTTCAAAACATTGAAGCAGAATAACGTGTTTTTAAACTAGATGAATTAATACCATACCTTGACAAATTCCTTCAACTCATCGATGATATGAGTATAAACTTCTCGAACGATACTGGAATTGGAGTTGCTTGAGACCTAAAATAAATTATAAGATTTATAAAGAGTCTATAATTTTTACGAATAACTTACTCTGAATATGAAAGCCAAGGATTCTTATGAGACGCCTGTAGCCAAAAATCGAAGCGCGATGGCGAGCCGTTGCTTAGGAGATATTGCTTTGCGCATTGTGGTATTTTCTTTAGCTATTTTCGGCCCAACTAAGGACAACAGGTCCTTAAAAAGGACAAAGCTAGGTGCCGCCGTGCTTACTGGCGTTGCGACTCTCATTTCAACAAGTGCCGCTATAAGCTGGCTTCGTCCGCTTTCCGAATCTATAATCGCTCGCGTTATCGTATCTATAATGCCAGATTGCAGTTGCATTTTCACACAAACCCTCGGTCTTTCTGGCGCTATGTTAACTCCCGCCCTGGTGGTCAATCCATCCCTGCCCAAATGTCACTTGGGTCCCGCAGTGCTAACTCGCCTCAAGGCATAGCGGCTTTATTCGATGAACATTTTGCGGCCATGTCCTTGGACCCAATATCCGATCCTCTCGTACAGGGACTGTCTTTTACCCCGTCGAATGTTATCCATGTTCCTCCTATTGTTGTGAATAGTGAAATTGTTGAGGGAGCTCTTGCCAAACTAAATCCGTCGAACTCTCCAGGGCCCGATGGCATTCCGGCCCCGGTCCTTATCAAGTGTCGATCGATCCTTGCTCCACTGCTCGCTTCAATTTTTGGACTCAGGCTCTCTACCAGTACTTTCCCGGCTTTGTGGAAAACCAGCTGGCTGTCTCCTGTGTTCAAGAAGGGCGATCGCAGTGTGATATCTAATTACCGTGGCGTCTCCTTACTCTGTGCTTGTGCGAAAGTATTCGAATCCGTCGTCCACCCTTGTGTTTTGTTTCATACTCGTTCGTGGATCAGTATTCATCAGCATGGTTTCATGCCTGGACGATCCACAACGACGAACCTTGTGCTTCTCGTCTCTTTCCTGTCCAAGTATTTAGATCGTCGTTGTCAGGTTGATGCTATTTACACGGATTTTCGTTCAGCGTTTGACCATGTTTGTCATTCATTGTTATTAGCCAAGCTTGACAAACTTGGTTTATCTTCTTCCCTACTTGCCTGGCTTTGTTCTTATCTGTCTGATCGGTCTGCAGAGTTAAACTTGGTGTCTCCGGCTCTAGTGTTATTGCCTGTACTTCTGGGGTTCCCCAGGGTAGCGTTTTGAGTCCTCTCCTTTTTCTTCTGTTTATCAATGATGTTTGTCCTATACTTTCCCATAATGGTCATCTTCTCTATGCAGATGACCTTCAATTTCCTGTTGCCAATCTCTCTGACTGTATGGTTCTTCAAGATTTTTTGAACGAATTTTCCTTGTGGTGTTCCGCTAACTTTTTATCCCTGTGTCCCGAGAAATGTTCTGCCATTTTTTTCTCCCGTTCCCAATCTCCTTTTTGTGCGACTTATTCTGTGTATGGTTGCCGCCTTCAACGTGTTGAGTCCATTCGTGACCTTGGTGTCATTCTTGACTCCAGGGTTACTTTCAACCTGCACTATGAAGCTGTCCTTAGTAAATGTTTCAAAACTTTAGGTCTGATCAGACATTTGTCACATGGCTTCTATGATCCTCTTTGTTTAAAAGCCCTGTATTGTGCCCTCGTTCGTCCCATTGTTGAATATGCTTGTGTTGTTTGGAATCCCGCGGGTGTTGGTTGGTGTGCCAGGTTTGAGAGGATCCAAAGAACTTTTACCCGTTTTGCTGTTGCTCGTTTGTACGGGGGTTCTGTCCTACAGATGCCTTCGTACACGTCCCGGTGTCAGCTACTGGGTCTTCCCTCCTTCATTGCTGGAGTTATCCTGGGCGAGATTGATGCCCCAGCGCTGCTTGCCTGCGTCAACTTTTACGTGCCTTCTCGATCCCTTCGTCCGCGTGCTCCTCTTTTTGTTGAATCCCGTCGTACTGGTGTCGGTAACAATGACCCTTTGCTTGTGTCTATGCGTCACTCCAATCTTCTTTCAGATCACTTCGATTTCAATTCTTCCCTCTCAAATTTCCGCTCTTCAATATCCTCTACTCCTGCTTTGCTTTAATTTTTCTATTGCCTTCTTTCTGCTTCCGGTTCAACAGCATCTTTTCGGGTCCTCGCTTATCGCGCATCTTTTCGGGTCCTCGTCATTATAGCGGTTGTTTGGGCCTTCGGCCCAACAGGAACAGCCTCGAACAGCCGGCTCCACACATCATCCCTTTCCAGGAAAAGGTCCGTCATCTAGCAGCGCCGTTCCGCATTCTGCTCCTGTTCCTCCTCCTCTTCTTCAATTAGTAACTGCACTAATATAGACTGTTCTGCAGCTGCAGCAGTCAAAACTGTGTTGAATGCCATTTTAATACTAATTTTTTTAACTTAAATACCACAACGAACTCAACGAACAACGCACGGCACAACGAACTCAAACCACTACTCATAAACACAATAAACCTTCATTTGGCATTTGCAACTGCAGCGATTGACAGCAACATCTGCGGTACCACAGAAGCCCTCCCAAACGTGACATATTTATCTGTGGTCGCCATTACGGAAAGAACAAAGGAAAAGCTGTAGATGTCAAAGATCTGAACAGATTAATATGTATCGTCTACATCCAGCATAACGTTTACATTCAGCTTTACTGGCTAAACTTTGAAAGTATAGTGTGAATAGAGATCTCGTTCTCTGGTTGACTAGCTTCCTATCAAATAGATCAATTAAGTTAAGTATAGGTGCGTCATACTCAGAAACATTCTCAAACGCTTCTGGTGTCCCGCAAGGTAACGTTTTAGAGCCTTTGCTCTTCGTTATATTTATTAATGACATTGTTGACCTATCTGATGTTTATAAACTACTATTCGCTGACGACCTTGTGAAGGAAGTGATGTATGTTAACGTTAGCAATATTGTCTCTTTCTCGCGCGATCTTCTGAAGCTCGCGATCTTGGTGTACTTCTTGATAGCAAGCTATCTCTTCAGAAGCATTTTGACCTAACTATTTCCATAGCTCTACAAACACGAATAACGAAGAAAGAACATGTAAAGATTTTAACGATCCTTTTTGTTTAAAATCTCTGTTTTGTTCGTTGGTTCGTCCCATCATTGAGTTTGCTGGTGTAGGTTGGTCGCCGCTGCAACCAGACAGGATTGGTAGACTAGAATCCATACAACGGAAATTGACAAAAACATTATTCTATCTCTTACCTAGGTCTACTAATATTATATATCCTGACTACCGAACTAGATGTTTACTTTTTGAACTCGATTCATTAGAACACAGAAGCAGGACGGCACAGTGCATCTTTCTATACAAGACCTTATCAGGAACCTTCGACGCCCCGTTCATTTTAAGCAAAATCAACCCTTTAGCTCCAAGTAGACAACTTGTTTGACGATCCCTAGGTTTACTTTAGCACGCTATATTTATATTTATGTTTTGTTATGAAGGCAGATTATGCCAGATAGCACGAACCAATAATAATACATAAATAAATACATACTTTCCTTCAAACAATATCGAAGCATCGAAGATAATTGCGGTTCTGGAAATATCCGTTGTTTCATCAATCGTAACTGCTTCGAATGGAGCCTCCTGTACCTCCTGCGAAATTTGCTCCAGCACGAATGATCCAATTATTTCCACAAGCTCATTTTGGATTAGAGCTGACATCCCCGAAAATACTGCATACTCCTTTATTTACTGAGGTGGCGCTTTCGTCGTGACCTCGGAAGCTTAGACCGAGGTAGCACACTATATCGATTAGGGTTTTCATTCCCTTTCTATTTTTTTTCACTAATATATTGTGGTTGTTTCTTGCCACTATACGGAAATGATCCAAAGCATCATCAATTCGCGTTTTCCCGAATGTGCGGCATGCCAAGCTGTTGTTGATGTTTTCTTTGGTGGCAGAATGCATTTTAATGGCAGCAGAAAGGTGATTCAAATCTGCGTATCCTGCTTTATGCCACACGCTCTCTGACGGCTTTTGAAAAAGCAAACAGGGCCAGTAAAATAGTTTCAACCTTGTCTCTGAGCCACAAAGCTACTTCGTATCATAAGCTTCGTATCACAACTTGAATGAAGCAAACTTCAATCAGTGAATGCATGCACCAGAAGCAGTGCCCAGTTCTGAGCTTAACCCTTAACCCTTAACCTAGGGAAATATTTTTCCCATCTACAAAACTCGTTACTGTTTGTCCAACTGTTATCGAAACGATATTTTTGAAACGAAACATCAACGAAAACATTATGTCAAAGATGGCAAATGTTTTTCTGAATTAATAAAGAAAAAAGAACTGTCACAATTAATTTCGCCAAAACCAAACCATTTGTGCGTTTCGGAATTTCGAAAGATTTTTAGACTAGAGAAAGTAAAATAATTGTGTTTTGCCTCGTTTTTTATGATTTGGTAACTAGAAGGTTATGTACTAATGGAGAAAAACTGCAACATATAAGCACATATCATATGATCTAAAACTTCCAAATCATCTTAAGGAAAATAGTTTTCCCTATGGTCTACTTGTAGTGTGGTGATACGTAGTGCTTAGTGATGTTGTAAGGTTCTCTTGTGTGTTTATTGTGATTAAATCATTTTTTCACAGAAATGGCTAAAAAATAGAGCAGAGGATTTCACATTAAAGATGATTTCATTGCTCAAGATATAGAAAATGGTGATTTTGTGGAAATTGTAGAATTTGATGTTGTTGAAATTGAAAATTCTGTTCAAGAACATACAAATCAAAACTCATCACCCACTTGTTTGGCCTTCAGACAGAGGCTTCAGAGACTATTCACAATGGTGGAATAACTCATACACTCCTCACATATTCAATGAAAGTGAGTATGATTTTGGCCGTATAAATGCATGACCGGAATGGCATGTCGTTAGAAATCGACATTTTTATGTACGTTACACAAACGGATCGGTTAGTGTCTAGTATCATAGTACCAGAAAGTGTCAAATTCGCGCATCAAAATGGAAGATTTACAGTCAGCTTGGATGTAATGAAAGCATTTTTAAGGATGAATTTTGTAATGAGCTATCATAGTTGACCAACTCTTGGCAATGAAAGGCACACCCATGTCTTCATCAGCGGACCAGTAATTTCTAATGTTTTACAAGCTATAGACTTGAGGAGATTCTGCAAAATTTACATTTCTCTGATAATAATGGTCAGTCACAATCAAGTGATATATCCCACTTCAACTTCTCCTCAACTGACTGGAACTTTTTGAAGAATCACGTCACCATAAGTCACCATCAAGAAAAAATCTAAAAAGTCCAAGGTTTCTACTCGGGCCAAACATAATATAATCAGAATAGCTTAGAATTCACAAACATCATTGGAGAAGCAGCAGCTTCAGGGAGAAAGAAGTGGCCCGTCTGTGCCGGTAAAGCCCATCCAACTAATGCAGCACCCGTAAACGAATGTTTGCGGCCATTATTTTTTACTACTACTATTTTTAGCAAAGAAGGCCTGAATTCCTTGGAGTCGACTCTATCTTTGCAAGAAAATGTAGCAGAAATGGAACACTGGCTCGCACATTCAGTTAGCGGAAACCCGAGGCAGTGGGTGAACGAGTCATTGGACCTTTTGTTCAATAGAATTTCTTTTGTCGGGATGTAATTGGACGGGGCTTTCCAGGGACAACGAAAACTCTAAAATAACTTTAAGGCATATTCAAATATTCTTAAATTATTAATTAAAATAACTGATACGGATAGCGTATGTTTTAAAAACTATTTAAAATTAAAATTATATAATGCAAAAAGGGCATCAAGCTAGAAAAAGTGTACCACATGCGAGTCATTCGCGAAAAACCAATGTAGAAGATAACGTAGTTGTAGAGTAAGAACAGTGGCTGGTATCGCGAACGAATCGATCGATACGATTTCGATCAAAAGAATTAGTCGATCGAAATCTAAATCTACTCTAAATAGCTATCGGCAACGGGGTTTCTGTTTCGATCGATAAACTATGGGCGGTCGTATAGTCGAGCAGCTGTCAGATCGATGTTGTTTTCGTTTATGGTATCGCAAGCGTATGCAACGTTGCTGTGTTTTGTGTAGTTTGTGATTAAAAAATTCAATATGATTTATTCGCCGTGTATTATAAACGATGTTAAAGGCGATTCAATCAATCTTGTCAAATATCGTAGAAAATAGCGGAACGAATTGTAGGAAAAATTTCAGTGTCTACAAGACTCTGTTTGTTCAAATTCGGCACCAAAATGTGCCCAGCATCGGTCCAAACCACCTTCGGGGACATTTTGCATGAGTAACTAATTTGTTGTGCCCCACACACCGGGCATCACCTTGCTTCACGCATCGGGCTTAGGGATATCAGGCATCTTCGTGCCAAGCTCAATTTTCCTATTATATTTTGAAGAGCATGGGGTATCAATTTTTTTTTCGAATCCGAATAATTGAGCATAATGAATCAAAACATCAAAAATTAATTTTATACGCCTTCCTTGAATCAGTTTATACGAGGAAATATGTTTGCCCATGATTTTGCGGCCGCTCTCGATAGGTCCCGACCTGTCTAAATCGTTTCGATCGAGAAAAGGTGTATGCGATAGGAATTATCGATCGAAATCGAGACAACTGTTGACTGCTTGAACATTTATCGATCGTTTGCTTCTACATTTCGATATCGATCGATCGCGATTCGGTTATAAGGGTAATTAGGTTAGGTTAAGTTGTTTGTAAAAAGAATAAATACCAAATCGCTCGACCTGCCATACCAAATTTATAATATCAGCTGCTACGATTCTGATTTTAACTGACACAGTTATAGTAAACATGATTGCGTTATAAAATCAACTAATGCTGATGGAATATCACGTGCTGCAGTTGGAATAAATGCTGTTATGATATCACCTGAAAATTTCTGTAATTAGCGTAATTTGGATAGGTAGTTTTAAGATGTTTGTTGTAGTGTAGGTAATTAGAATAAAGCAAAGAGCTACAAACACTAACCACTCACAAAATTACTTAGCAATAAAAAGAGCATCAATTGTTTTCGTTGAGAAACTGATTTATTGACATTGAGAACTTGAATGGCGCTTATTGCGTCAGGAATATTACAATATTCCTAATTTCCTTAAAATTCAAGTAAGTAATAGGTAAAATAGACATTAGAAAAGTAATAGTGAAATAATTATGTGTTAGTAAAGATGTTAGATGGAACGTATATGACATACAAATATTTTATAGTTGGAACGTATGAATTAGCGGAACTGTAAACGAGTCAGGTTGAAGTGATCGTAACTACACTTGAATGAAAGTGCCCTGCTAGGTATAAATACCGATAACAATTTACACTTGATCATGGACGGTAATATTTTAACCGTTTGATTTAGAGCATTTAGCTCGATTTTGTAAATATTCAAATTGACTGACGATAAGTTGATGATGCCCTCTTGTGAACCTCTTAAAGTAATTTTAAAACATTCTTCAAAATGCAGCATTTTAACTTCTCCTTAGTTTTGGTTAGTAACCAACAATTATGGAATTGTGGACCTAGTTCATAATTTTCCACCACCTTAAAACGTCCCTTTTTCTAAAGCCTCGGATACTTTGGGACATTCTGCAACCTAGCCTTAATCACAACACTCTGCTCTGTCAGCCTGCCGGCTACCGGCTCCTCAATTTTGCTTCCTGATTTTACGCAGGGCTTTATGAAACGCATGTTGTTTTCTTATGCGTAGGCAGATAATGAATCGAATGGTCCTAACATCTGCACTTCTTCAGCAATGTGTTGCAAATTATGGACGTTGCTCGATACAAAAGATACTCCATAATATTTTGCAAAGTCTTGCACGAATTTACCGAACATGTTCTTTGCAAGCGGCAAGAGATGCTTATATTCTAAGGAATTTAAAATAGTTATACTACTAAAATATAACAAAATATGGCGATATACCTCGCGAAGCATAAAATCCTTAAAAATAACTATACTAACTTAATGTAGGAATTTACGATATTCATTGGCCTTCCACAGACAATGGACAATTTTGTCTGTTTGAACTTAAAATTAGTCTTAAAATTAAATCTAAGTTTACAATCTTCATTTAAAACAATATCACAAACTGAACATTTTTAATTAGTGCTAGACGTTGTAGTGCTATCTTGTAACTATAACTCATGTAATTATAACTCATGGTAAGCGCTGAATATATTAAACATTTTACACATAGCGATAATTGGGCAATTGCATATGCCGTACTTGTATGTGGGACTCTGATGGCGTCTGTGAATCTTCGTCAATTTAATTATTTAATATTTAGCTATGAACGTAGCTTGGGCAACATTTCGCCTGTAGGATAGGGGTTACAAACCTAATAGTGAGCAACGATCACGATGGCATATCTGATTAGTAGGCCTGAACCACAGTGCGTAATAAAGAGCTAATTTAGTGAACCTACGCTGAATTGACTCTAGGCCTGTTTATACAAACTGCGGATTATGGCGTCCGTATGGGAGTGACAGAATTGAATTCGAATGTTGAGCGAACTAGCGAGGTCTAGAGAGCTTTCAGGCACTGCTAAAGACAGATTGTCTTTAACGGGGGACTCTAAGTGGAACCTAACAGCAAGTCATGATTAATTGTGTCAAAAGCTGCTTTAAAGTCTGTGTAAACTGCATCTATCTAATTTTTCCATGCAATTCTGAGTATTTCCATGCATCGAGGAATTTGCGAAAGCGTATTGAGGTTTGAAGCAAGTTACAGAGAGGAACACAAATGGCTTGTGCACACTTTATAAGCACAGACGACGGAATTCCATCCGGTCCAGAACTATTTGAGGGCTTTATTTTTTTATGGAGACCAGCACTGATTCAGGTGTAACACTTACATTCCCAAATGAGAAATCTATGACATCTTGTGGCAATGGTGAGAGGCATTCATCTACGTTTGTGCAAGCCACACAGCTAGGTGAAAACATTTTGCTCAAAAATTTGAAAATATGTAGACGTATGTCATTTGGTGTGGACCCTTGGGTATCATTAAGAGTCATTGTTGTCGGTATTGCAGGCTGTTTGCGTTTGTTGTTGAAGTATTTCCAAAATGCTTTAGGACTTGAGTAGAATGTTTTTTTGCATTTTCTGCGTATATCACGTGTGAGGCACGTAATTGAGTCGCCGACATCCATCAGTAACACCATGGAAGATTACTCTGTCGCGTTCGTGGCCCGATCTGTTGTATCATTTATGGGCTCTCATTTTTTCTACGTTGTGTTCCTTCTCTCTGAATGTTTATTAAATGGTTTTCCTATCTTGTCTGAAGAATGTATCTTTCTTGTCGCATCGTTATGCGCTCGATTTCGCTTGGCGGTTCTTCCGCTTTGTGTTTATGTTATTGAAAGTTCTTCCGCTTGAAGCGTTCGCGGTCACGCTGTTTGTTATTGTTTTCGCGTGGCTGTGCCTTTACGCGTCGCGATGCGCTTGCGAGTTGCGCTGTTTCGATTTAATTCATTGGCCAAAATCTGCAAAAAATTGCCTCTGAATATATGGGTCAAGTTGGTTCGAGTATGGTTGAATTGACGTTACGTATGTCCGGTTTGAATCTTTCCGATTCTTCTTGTGACATTGTCATCATTTTAAGGCTGTATAGCATAAGCATTGTAGCATACGCTATGCACAATCTTAACCAGACACACTTTTATTGATCGATGCCAATCTATTCATAATTGATTTGACCGAAATCATAAAGACGCAGCATAAGCAAATTCCGATCAACGCATCGAAACAGCGCAACTGGTAAACAGGTTGCGACTCGATTGTGCGCGAGCGTTCGGGCCAAGTAAGCATGACCCACAGTGGGCCGGATGTTATGAAACAGATAGGGAACGATGCGCGCAAAAAAGCTTTGCGCAATCGAACTCAACAACCTAATTATTCTTGAAAAACATCAATCTATCCAATCAGCATTTATAGAACGCCTCATTACCAACACTTATTCAACCACCTGTAAACTAGACCTAAAAGGCGTTTTAAATGATTGCAACTTTCACTTAACAGCAACTGTCAAACACTCATTTCACTCATGTGAAATCCAACTTAGCACGTCTAAACGCGAAATAAACAAACAATTTGAGTTGCGCAACTAAAATTTCACTTAACGTAGCCGGGCTGTAAATTTCTTTCACAGCAATGAAAGTTTTTTGACAGCTCGTGCAACTGACAGATTTAGAAGGCGTCAACAGTATACAACCATTTAAAATGATCGTTAAACGAAATAATCAAAGTTGTTTTATGCGATTTAAGTTCACTTGCATGATTCACTATGCTAAATGAGTATTATTATTAATTTTAGAGATGAAATAATACAGCTCATTTACAATTCTACATAGTTTTTTAACGACTCATCATTGCCGGTTGACAGTTAGCGTTAATTTGTTGTGAGTCGTGTAAACGCGTGATGCGTTCGGAAACTTTCAGTCCACAGAAATGACGACGACTGAAAGTTTCTCTTGCATGAAAGTTGCTGTCATTTATCTGCAGCTTAAAAGGCGTTTTAAATGATTGCAACTTTCACTTAACAGCAACTGTCAAACACTCATTTCACTCATGTGAAACCCAACTTAGCACGTCTAAACGCGAAATAAACAAACAATTTGAGTTGCGCAACTAAAATTTAACTTAGCGTAGCCGGGCTGTAAATTTCTTTCACAGCAATGAAAGTTTCTTGACAGCTCGTGCAACTGACAGATTTCGAAGGCGTCAGCAGTATAAAACCATTTAAAATGATCGTTAAACGAAATAATCAAAGTCGTTTTATGCGATTTAAGTTCACTTGCATGATTCACAACGCTAAATGAGTATATATATTAATTTTAAAGATGAAATAATACAGCTCATTTTCAATTCTACATAGTTTGTTTACCGACTCATGACTGCCGGTTGACAGTTAGAGTTAATTTGTTGTGAGTCGTGTAAACGCGTGATGCGTTCGGAAACTTTCAGTCCACTGAAATGACGACGACTGAAAGTTTCTCTTGCATGAAAGTTGCTGTCATTTATCTGCAGCTTAAGAAACCGTATAAATAAATCGATACAGAATAGACCACAGAACTATTCGGTGGAACTGATCGGACGTGGTCGTAATGCCCGTCGCACATCCAGTGTAACGAGGCGGTTATCCGACCGGGCGCGAAAGTGAACCCGACCGAGTGCGTCGTCGTCTGTCACGCGAGTATTCCCCAACAGGACACTTGGTAGTCCGACGGTTTCGGAATCAACGGGTTCCGTCCGGGCCGTGACTGGCCGACGCCGGAGAAAACCACGCGTGATGACGAAACCTTCAAGTTAAGGCAAATCGGGAACCCGGTCCGCAGCGCGACACGCCGCTGACGGAGAGGAATTCCAACGGATTTTCCTTAACCTTCTGGACGATGGAAGGGATCGAACTTGTCGAAGTTTCGAAGTTCCGTCCGAGCCGTGACTGGCCGACGTCGGAGAGAAGCCTTCGAGTTTTTTCTAAGTTCGATTGGGAAAGGGGACTTGTCAAATTTTGAAGTTCCGTCCGAGCCGTGACTGGCCGACGTCGGAGAGAAGCCTTCGAAAATTTTCTAAGTCTTTGGGAAACTTACGAAGATACCGGTCCGCAGCGCGACATGCCGCTAACGGAGAAGTGATCAAGCGTAAGGAGGTTGGGAGTAAGAAGCCTAGTTTCGGATTATTGGGACGTCGAAATAAAATTCCTTCGTCCTCAAGTGTCGGTTGAAAAATAACTGGTTTATTAAAAGTTTCAAGCGCTTATATACTAAAACGCTTCTTATCCTCTAATGATCGTTAGCGAGATGGAGGATCTCGTTCTAACATGCGAGAATTTTGAGCTTAGTTTGTTATCTCGCGAGTCCTGAATTTTACGGTCTTATCTTATCCTCGCTTTCGTTGCGTTCGCGTCGTTGCGCGGGTCCTAACGGGGTGCGTTCCTTGCGCTACGATTACGCAACGCATGCACACATGCGTCGGTCGTTGCGTAATGTTTATTCATCCCACGCATTGCCTTAGACTCTCGGTACCGACGCGTCGTGTCCTTTCCTTTTTATGTTTATTTAGGACCACGATCGCGGTCGTTACCGAAAGTTTACATGTAAATCTGTTCTTTGCCTTTCTTGGGTGGGCTCATGGGCGCGCAACAGCGGTAATCGCCGTTTTCTTCTATTCTCGCGTGTTTCGCTTCATCCTAAACTAACAAGCGTCGCAAGTACGATCTCGTTCGTACTTGACCCAAATTCTTTTAGCGTGTAAGTTTATGATGCCAGAAAGGAGCAAAGATTAGCAAAGACTATAAAAAATATGCACGAATGTTCCGTCCAATTCAGCTGGCCTCTGTAGGTGCTCGTGTTCTTCCGGATTCACTAATGTGTCCACCGACAGGTATTCTTCCTCTGTTTCCGGTACTCTCTCCAGAATACCGTTATTGATAGAGGTTACATCAACATTCATCTTATAGTACCTTTCGATGTTGGGGTAAATTCTTCCAATCAGGGCTAAAACGTCCGTATCTGGGTTGGCTGAGCGAGGTAACACCATATCTCGAGGAATTTTTGCAAATCCTGTGCCTAACTCCGGAAATGTTGGATGTCGTCCTTCGCCGATACGTAGGAGAAACTCACTAAAATCTCGCAATTCCGTGGCGTGATATGCGTTGGGTGCTGTTTGAACGCGCATGTTCGTTCATAAGCGTAGTACTCGGCAGTGCTGCCACAGTTAGTGTTGTGTCAAGTAGCTCTTTTCAGTGAGCAGAGCAGAGCCTGCTCGTTCAATCAGATGAGCAGAGTGAGCCACCTAGCTCAGCTTGCTCACCTACTATGCTTACCCACCTACTGAGCTTACCCACCTACTGAGCATGCTCACCAACTGAGCTTGCTCACTACTGAGCTTACCCACCTATTGAGCTGGTGAGCTCACCTACTGATCTTGCTCAATTACTGAGATGGCTCACCAAACTAAGTTGTGCTGGAGGCTTTCTTTGGGAACCAATACAGACTGAAACTGCTGTGGCATCAATTCCACTAATTTAGTCAATAACTAACGGTATTCTGTTTTATGTACTCTTCGTCCGATTTTCAGCTCCCTGTTGTACGTTGGCATAGGTCGATCTCAAATAAAGTTTAACATTTACCAACCGCATTAAATGAACTAGTTTAACCTTCTAACCTATCAGCTTTAGGACCAAAACTAAAGTTACTTAGCTGTCAGTTCAAGGAGATAAAACGTACTGTGTTTACTGAGCTACCAGATCAACTGAGTATGCTGAGCCACCTCAATAATTGAGCAAGCTCAATAGGTAGGCAAACTCAGTAGATGAGTAAGCTCAATAGGTGAGCTAGCTCAGTAGGTGAGCCACCTCCGTTTTTGTATCCGGGAGATAGCTCTCTGCTCAGTTAGGTGAGCATAGTGGGTCAGGTAGCTCACCTGCTCACTACACAACACTAGCCACAGTGGCATATGTGCCTTTCGGCACAATCGGTAGTATTTACCGAAAATCACTGCAAAGCAACATGACTTTGCCCCCGAACGGTTGACTAATGCCGATAATATCTTGCAGTGCCCGATCGACCGAAAGCGTAACGACTGCTCATGGAGGCTTCGTCCCAAACAATGAGCCAAGCTTACCGGATTAGATCTGCAAGATGCGATTGTCCAGGTATGGCACATTGCGAGTTCTCGTCCAGCACTAACGGCAATTACGCTCAACAACAATGCTGCAATGCCACTTGACGCAGCAGCAAGTGCAATTTTTGACTGTCAACGTGTGTATGCCAATATCTTTTCCAGAAGGACTTTCCAGTTCCGCCAGGCCCATCCAGAAAGAAAAATCTGCAAGTAGAAACATTCGTAGGTGCACGATCGACTGCTGTAGTGATGATTTCATAAACAGCACGTTGTTCTGAATTCAGAAGTCCCACTGTCAGGAGTGTCTCGTCCAGAGCGCTAATACTGTAGGAGCGTTCTGCATTAAGAAGAACGTTTACGTTCACCTCAGCCATAAGGTGTTCCCGCACGTGCGCAAAGTCAGCAAGCTGAGGCAGGTCTTTGAAGCTGGACAAATGTTTTGGCGGAGTCGTACCGCGCAAGTAGTCTTCTATGCAATGTTCGCAGCTGCTCTATATCTCGCAAGATACGGTTTTTCGTCAGAGTCTTCGGCCGTATACCTCGCTCGATGATTGTGACGAAAATCTTCGCAAAGATGGTCCGCGAATGCATCCCATAGACGCCTCGGATTTTGCGATACTCCTTCCGAAAGGATTAGAGCGAACAAATGGCGAAGCTGGGCTGGCATTTGGAACGTGACTGCTTCCCGCAAGGTTCGTTCCCATTAGTGTCGTCGTGCAAGAGCCCTCTAAGTGTTGCCGCCTTATGGTATGTGGTACATAGCGTTCCGTCCACTGTGCGAAGGTCTTCGAACGACGTTGGCCCTTTTCGGTAGCACAAAAGCAGTCGTATACAATACCGTTCCATGAGCGTCATCGAGCAAGAAACCATGCGTCCAGTTACTGTACCGTCATTTCGGCTACGGCGGATCCAATGCTTCCCTGAACCATGCCACGAAAGTTTTTGCCTTGCCGTCGGTATTGCAAATCGATAATACATAGGTACATCTTGATCTGTTAGTGTTGTAGCAAAAGCGTCATTTGTAGCCAGTTCAAAGAAGCGGGTAAGCATCGTGTCATGACCGCGATTGAGCACTGACTCGACGGTATCGTGCTCTCAGAATATGACACCTTGCGCGTTTTTCAGGTGTATCGGAAGTTGAATAATGGTGTGAGATTTGGCTTGCAGTTCAAAACGCATGATACGCCAACAGCTCTCGGATGCAGAGATATAGCGTGCATCGAGGTACTGTTGTATCTCATCCACCGTTTCGTTCGACGATACAGCCAGACGGTCGTGTCCTTTGTATACAAACTTGAAAAGGTGCTTTACGCTAGTTATCGTCGTGCATACCTCAACATTTATGTGGGCGTTATACTTGGCACAACGATGGGTTATAAGGTACCACGTAGCGGTTGTCTAACTCCACGTTACCTTTTACATTGACTGTGCGTCCGTTGTTGCAACGACGATACAAAGGATAACCGTTTTCGGCCTGGCGGGTCTGCTCACAAAACGCCTTCGGATAGTGCTTAGAGCATGCGCTGTCTTTCATGCACGTAGCATGTGGATAGGATCGACCACACGGGCCATAAATCATGCACTTCTTTATGGTCTCGTAAACTTGGACATTTTCTGGATCCGGTAACTCTGCCGATACCAACCTGTCGTAATCCTCAGGAGTCCTTGGTATGTCATGTATGTCATGACATGTATTCGCGCAACCAGCACTCCTATTGAAAGATCCTCCAGGATCGCTTTTAGTTTGAGGCGAAAAACACGGGCTGTTAGATCTGGCCTATCTGCAGCCTGTTGTCGTGGTAGCAAAGCCTCCGTAATTTCTGTCCTTAACGGATTGCATGTCACCCTGATGAAAAGATCGGGCTTGCCCATCGCTCGAACCATGGCCATGGTATCTTGGTATTGAGCCCGCATATACCGATCACTTCCAACAAACGATGGTGCCAGGATAATACGCGTGCCCGATCGACCCAGTGTGGCAGTTGCTTTAGGTTGGCGAGTAGCTGCCGCCGTTGACTGAGTACACGTTTTGGCCCAATGATCGTCATCCTCAAGTAACCCCAAAAATTGGCATGCTTGTCTATAAGTTTCACACACCGTTTACCGTATTTACCGTTTTTAGTTATTCAAATGATCGGGGCCCACGTACTGTGTGAAGTAGCATGCGAAGGTAAAAGCATTCAGCATTATTAGGATGGACCGTGTACACGCACCCTAAAGCGTCAAAGTTTTCCTGGATGCATTCCATGTGTAAAACGCTGGTACTTCAGGATATAGTAAGGTCCGAGCAAAAGTATCAGTTTGACACAGCTGAAAGAATGCTGTCAACGTGGTATAGGGTGGGTTATTGGCTATGTCCGAAGTATTATGCCTATCAAAAATGATTCTTTGCCCATTTTCTAGATGTACACCGAGATGAACAACGGCTGGATGCCTCTCGTGAATTGAAAATCCTAAAATACGCCAGACAGCTTCGTTACTGCTGATGTATCTTCCTAACTGATAGCTAGTCACTTCGTCCACATTTGTTCCACTGTCAATTTTAAAAACTGCCATATCACTTCCCTTGTTCACATATTTGCATACATATTTTATAGACTTGATACTATTACAGTATTCAACATTAATATGTGCATGGAACATTTTTGATAATAATGTAGAATATGGAACAACCCACCGGTTATCAATTTCAACAGCTTGGTTATGCCGTTCCAATGTGGCAACGAATCCACGTTGGGCTGAAGATCGACGTCTATATAATAGATATCCGTCCTCTCCGGATTGGGTTTCCTGTAAAATGATCGAGGATATATTTTAGAACATTTCCCGTCTTTCATACAGGGAGATTTTGGATTCAGCGTTCCGCATGGACCATGAATCATGTTCTTTTTTATTACCTCAAACAAAACAGGATCGGTCATTTGATTGGGCAACTCCGCAGAAATGACGTCATCAATTTGCGTTGGTTGAATTTTATCGACCAACCAAATGAGATTGTGTGAATGCGGCAGTCCACGCTTTTCCCATTCAATGGTATACATCCAACATCGAGATCTGCCAAAAATATGGCCCTTAGTGATAACGTCAATTAATTTGGCTTGTTTTTGCTTAAATACTCTAGCCAGTAAATCATGACGATCATTTGCACATTGACCTTCGAAAAGTTCGTTTTAAATCTCCTCCCATGACGGATTACAGGTGAAAGTAATGAATAAATCAGGTCTACCATACATTCTAACATATGTCATGGCATCCTGAGTGTATTCATGCATATGTCTTGGCCCTCCTGTAAAAGAAGCAGGAAGAATGACTAACGAACCAAGGGTTGATCAATACATCCATCTTAGAGATGCTGTACACAATGATGTAAATGTCTCCAAGATGGATGTATTGATCAACCCTAAGCTGTTGTTGGTGTCGTGTTATGAACAAAAGACGCTCACTTTCTATTTTGGCATACGTGTCCACTGCGAACTGATGGAATAGTTGCCTGCAATGTAAAACATGATTATTTTCCATTAGCCTAAATCTATAAAAATCCATTGATGTTTTTTTTTTTTAATGTATGGGCACCAGTCAATGGATTTACTTGCCTAAGATGAAAATTATATCCATCTTCTCCATATGGGAAAATAATTGGGTAATGTAGGCTATCATAGCAACGATGGGTCTCAGAAATCCGTTGCAAAGAATGACCTGGACGGTGGAGAACGATATCACGCTGCTCGAATTCAGTTCCTGATATTACCACCGCAACTTCATCAACTTGTGGAGTATTAAACCGACGTTCATGTTCGTTGGGTGGTTTTTTATCTGCCCTTATTACAATTTTATGTTCATCATCGGGCAGTCTTTCTAAGGTCGTTTTGAATAGTTTGATATGCTCATTGCATTCGTGCAGCATATCTTGCAAAGCCATAACAATGGGAAATTTGGCGTTTTTAATGTATGAGCACCTCTGTTCAGCCTCCGACAATGAATCGCCAACAAAAAAAAGTTGTGAAAATTGTGGAGGCTCTCTTGAAGGAGGAAGCAAAGAACCTATCCTATGATATATTTGACCATGTACGTGGGGGACCCAAAAGTAACGGGAATCGGGTTGTAGGGAGAAGAGGGGGAAAAGGGGATCGGGTGCAATTTTTTTTTGTAAAGCTTAACATGTTCTTGATCAGTATGCAAAGTTTAATTTCTGTGAGTGCATCCGCTAGTCTTTGAGAATTTTTTCAGTGTTACGGTTTTAGTGTTTTCGGCGATTTTGTGAGATGGCCAAGTGAAACTGAGGTTAACCTCGTTCTGGGCTTCGGACAGCTTCAAAAGCGGACGAAAATGTTTAAAAAATCCACAATCTTGTTCAGCAAGGGGTTCTGTCGGTCCGAGCAGACCGACGCCGGCTTACGGGAAAGAACACTGTCGACCCCACGGGACCGCTTAACACGTTGACTGCCAAGCCTTTTTGAGCGCATTTTACCGTCAGGCCAAGAAAATCGCTTCAGAGAGGGAGTCGCTTACTCATATGTATTTGTGGGAAGCGCTTCGCTTATTATATACGAAGTAACAGCATGGACCGGTCGAAGACTCGCGCTAATGTAAGAAAAGTTACTACATATTGTGAAAGTTGCCTGAACCAATCACTGATGTGTTTAATTTGTTTCGACATTGTACACAAGAATTAATTTTGTAATAAATTTAATAACGAATGAATTTTGTGAACTAATCAAACTTATTTCTTTATTCAATGCAAACCGTTTTGCGCATATAACACAGAACAAACAGTAGCATGTTCATGGTATTAGTGTCTTTCGCACGCGAGAGAGCAAGCAGTTTCGCTGTCACCCAAAAAGTGGGTGACATGGCCTGGAGAGAAATGTTACTGTCACCCAAAATTGGGTGACATGGCAGTCAAAGTGTTAATTGAAGGGAACGAGTTTAGCAAAAGAGACATTGTCCTTCACAAAAAAAAATAACACGCTGCAAAAAGTTTCTGATACCCATAGATCTTATGATGCACTGCAATATCCATTAATATTTTGGCAAGGAGAATATGGGTACTGCATAAATATTTCACAAGTGAATCCATTGACAGGACAGTATTCTCCAAAGAAAGTTTCGGCTCAAGACTTTTATGCGTTTAGGCTGATGGTGCGCTGTGATGAAGAAAACCACATTTTGAAATGCCGCATGTTATGGCGCCAATTCTTGGTTGATATGTACGCAATAATAGAAAGCGAGAGACTTAGTTTTATTAAATTCAACCAACCAAAATTACGTAGCGAATACTATCTTCACTTAAGAGATGCTTTGTCGAATGAAGAGGATCCGCATGATTTAGGAAGACGAGTAATTTTACCATCAACGGTGATAGTGAGCCCCAGGCATATGCATGAATATACCCAAGATGCTATGACGTATGTAAGGAAATATGGTAGACCCGATCGGTTTATCACCTTTACATGCAATCCAGTTTGGAAAGAGATAACAGAAAACGTTCATGACGGACAAGCATCCAAAGATCGCCATGACATAATAGCTAGAGTTTTCAAATTAAAACTAACGAAAATGAGCAATGTAGTTACTAAAGAAAATATTTTTGGAAAAGTTCGCTGCTATGTATGTACAATCGAATGGCAAAAACGGGGACTTCCTCATGCACATATGATCTTCTGGCTATTGAACAAAATTCAACCAATAGATATTGATAAAACAATAAGCGCAGAAATTCCAGATCCAGTTTTAGATCCCGTTTTAAATGAAATAGTTACCAGGAACATGATTCATGGGCCCTGTGGATCTTTAAACATTAACTCGCCGTGCATGATGCGTGGAAACTTTTTGGTACATTTACCACTCAAGTTTGTTTCAGAAACACGTACGGACGCGAACAGCTACCCCCTTTATAGATGAAAAAGCCCATCTGATGGAGGGTTTATCACAAAATTAAGGATTAGAAAAGGACGAAATGAAGAACTGATTGACGTCGACAATAGATGGGTTGTGCCTTACTGTCCTTTGCTTTCAAAAATGTTTAATGCGCACATCAATGTCGAATGGTGCCATTCAATAAGATCAATCAAGTATATTTGCAAGTATATAAACAAAGGCAGTGATCAAGCTGTATTTGAAGTTGTTGGACCCAGCAGATTGTAAATGAAGTAGAAGCCTATCAACATGGGCGTTATATTTGCGCAAATGAGGCAGTTTGGAGAATCCTTGGGTTCGCAATACACGAACGTTATCCAACTGTACTTCACCTAAGTGTTCACTTAGAGAACGGACAGCGAGTCCACTTTAATCCAAATACGGTAAATCATCAAACTCTAATGCCGCCAAAAACTACACTTACCTCTTTTTTTGAACTCGCATTATTATACTTGGAACGCAGCGCAAAAAACATTTCAAAGAAGAAAACAAGGTACTGCTGTGGAAGGACATCCTGGAATAAAAACCACCGATGCTCTTGGACGTATTTATGTGGTTCATCCATCAAGCGGAGAATGTTTCTATCTTCGAATGCTACTCTTCGTCGTTCGTGGACCTACATCATTTGAACATCTTAAAACAGTTGACGGAGTTGTATGTCAAACATTTCGACAGGCCATGCTCGAAAGTGACAATCACGTTGAATTTGCAATGCAGGAAGCCACTGCAACTCAACTTCCCATACGCCTTAGACACCTTTTTGCTATTTTATTAACCTCTGAAGCAATATCGCAACCCATGAAGATTTGGGAAAAATATCGAAAAGAAATGTGTGAGGACATTTTAAACAATTGGCAAACTTTGTGCCCTAAAGTAAGAATTGATTATTCTGAGAATATTTATAATACAGGCTTACGAGAATTGGATAAACTATGTCTTTCAATGAAAGACAAGCACGTCTATCAATTTGCGTTACCTAAACCTCCCATTGATAACAATAATAATAACGACGTGTGTTGGAACCGCTGTATCGGTCCAACGAAGCTGTCCGAACGGAAACGTCGCCACGACGGCGATGTTTTTGTAAATGTATAAAAGGGATCGAAGGATGCGCCTTCGTCCTCTTTGGTAAAACGTAAACGAGAAAGCCAGACGATTTTTTGGCTTTTGTAGCTTAATAAAGTTTCGCATAGGAAAGACAAGCTGGTTGCCTTCTCCTTTGTATCATCGTTCCACTTAGAGCCTTGTTAAAGACAATATGTCTTTAACAACGTGTGTCAGGAAGTTTGCATTGAAATGAACTATGATAGGGAAACTCTGACGGCTATCGTAGAAACAAGAGAACCTGTACTAATGGCCGATCAGAAACTGGTGTATGCATTTTTTTTTTTTGAACACTTGAACAAAGGTAATGGTGGCTTTATGTTTTTGGATGCACCAGGAGGTACCGGCAAAACCTTCTTAATCCATCTGATCCTTGCCAAAATTCGTCTCCAATCGAAAATTGCTCTTGCAGTCGCTTCGTCTGGTATCGCAGCCACACTATTGGACGGAGGTCGTACAGCTCACTCTGCACTTAAACTGCCACTAAATTTAGATAATGGAGAAGTTAATATTTGTAACATATCCAAAGGGTCTGGAATTGCCAAGTTACTTGAAAAGTGTGTAATCATCATTTGGGATTTGGCTCATAAGAAAGCTTTAGACATTTTGGATACAACTCTTAAAGATATTCGTAACAACCAATTTCTATTTGGTGGAGTTTTGGTATTACTCGCTGGAGATTTCAGACAAACATTACCAGTAATCCCAAAAGGAACACGTGCAGATGAGTTACATGCTTGCCTGAAATCTTCTTTCCTATGGAGACATGTGCATACTTTACGGCTAGCTACAAATATGAGAGTTCAAATGGCAGAAGATACTACGGCAAATAAAGTTGCAGCCCAACTATTGAAATTGGGAAATGGAGAAATACCTCTTAGCAGAGAAACCGGGAAAATTCAATTACCAACTGAATTTTATTCAATACTTTCGTCTACTTCTCAGCTTATTGATAGAATATTTTCAAACATTTGTCAAAATATTAAGAACTTTAATTGGATAGCAGAGAGAGCAATTTTAGCAACTGACGACTCAGTTGGTAATATCAACCTAAAGATACAGGATCAATTTCCCGGAGCATCAAAATCCTACTATTCTATTGATGTGATGTTAAAAGAGGATGATGCTGTCCACTATCCAGTAGAATTTTTGAATTCTTTCAATCCTCCAGGATGTCCTTCCCACAAACTCGAACTAAAAGTTGGATCGCTCATTATTTTAATGCGGAATATTCATAGCCCAAACCTGTGCAATGGCACGCGGCTGATCATCAAGTCGCTTCAAACAAATTTAATTGAAGCCGCAATTTTAACTAGGTGTGGAAAAATCTTATTCACACCGAGAATTCTAATTATTCCTAATAATCTTCCATTTAGATTCAAGCGAATTCAGTTCCCAGTAAGATTGGCATTTTCAATGACCATCAATAAAGCCCAAGAACAATCCTTAAAGGTGGTAGGGGTAAACTTGGAACAACCATGTTTCTCGTATGGTCAATTATATGTTGCGTGCTCCAGAGTAGGGTCTCCAAAAAATCTTTATATTTTTGCTCCTAATGGTGAGACAAACAACATTGTATACTATGAAGCATTGTCGTAATTCTAAGTTTTAAGTTAGTATTTTAGTTTACCTTTAGTTTAATTTAGTTAGCAATAGTGAAGTTTAGTTAATAAGAAAATTTCACTATTCGTTTTTGTTGTAAATTTTTTGTATAGACAGGGAAAATATAAACTTAAGGTTGTACATACCATAGTGTTAAGTTTTTGTGTTATAAAAAACAAGTTTCAAAAACTGAAAACATATACGATAGAAACAAAATATAAACCAAATCATACCAAAAAACTATCATTTTACTATTTCGATCTATTTCTTGCATTCAACATTTTCAATGCTTTAATAAGATTATACTAATCGATATATTAATGTAAGAAATGGGATAAGGGAGGTTTTAATAATGAATGCAAAACTTTATTGTACTTCGTCTTGATGGTGCGTGCGTTCCTCGTGGCTTTCTAACTTCTACTGCCTCTTGTATCGCCAGCTGTCAATTTTTGACAGTTGACATCGGGGGGTAGGTATATCTTCCTACATTAATGCTTTACTATCCATTATTCCTCGAGCATCGCCGGGTCTTCAAGCTAGTTAGTCTATATTGCATGTTGTACATACATCATTACAATTGGTACAAAATGCCTTCTACTGTCAATATTAAAGACATTTTTATGAGAGCATTTCATCTCTGTCTAAATCGTTGAAAAATAAAAAACAAATTCCATACCCAGACGCAGTAAAAACATTCTTCGTAGATTACAGCTCCTCAAATAGTAACAGACCCTTGCCAATTCAAAACCAATAATATGATGGTACAAGCTCAGAATAGTTCAGAAGTTTTGTCCGCGTTAAATATCAATTATTTTCCAGATAACAATATTTTGAATGAAAGTTTGTTGTAAATTTAGTTTGTTTTATATCAAACTAAAAAAATGTTTAAGTTAATGTAAAAACAAAGATTGAAAAAATAACGCACCCATAGAAAAGTCCAAAAATATGAGGTTTTTGCAGCGCCACCTGGCGGGATTGTCCAGAAACATCATAATTTCGTGTAATATAATAGTATTACACGATATTACAATGAAAAAATTGCAAAAAATTTGATTCCGAATTTTGCGCACCTGGTATTGAATTCAAGCGCATGAAATATAATTGTTTGCGATGATGTTTAATATTTGTTCCAAAGATTTCGGTGAACACGTTACCTCTCAGCTACTTTTTACACTTAAGTATTCAAATCAAGACTGAATGCGTTTTCATTTGGATCGGCTCACGAATAGTAGCGTCAACACGAAACGAAAAAAAAAAGACAGCAAAATTGACATTCGCGCGTGTATTATAAATCTGTTCCGTCTCGTGCAAATTAAGCATTAAACTGCAGCTACACATGATAATCCACATTATTGAGATTGAAGTTGGGTATTGTTTCGGCCAATAGCACAAATCAACTCAAACAGGAACAAAACAATTCAAAGAAGTCAAAGGCACTTGCTCGCAGCCTGAGCTTACCGAAAAGCCAGTGTTGCCGGTGACATCCTTCTCTCTCCATACCATACGTGCCCATTCGCTGCACATTCTGCGGCTCATTATTCCCCTCGTTTCCGGTTTCTTCTTTCTTTCATTCGTACTGCAGAATCCTTCCATGTGTGTGACGATTCACGAAAGGCGCAGTATCGGCTCGACATCCGGCACACTCTGCCGCTTGCTGCCGCTTTCTATATCTCTTGGCTTGTTCGTTTCGCGGAAAGTAAAACTACTTGCTCGCACAACTCGGACATACCGTCCTATGCCGCTCGCGTTCCCCCTCCCTCCCGCTCCCCTTTTACTTACTCTCTCTTTCTTTCTCGTTTTCTCCCCATCCCTCTCATTCTCAACCAATCCTTCTCTTTCTTTGTTCACCACTCTATGACCCTTACTTTCCCAACTCTCACCACCCATTCCCTACCTCTCTCCACCATCCTCCAATCTACCACTACTGACGACCATCCACCCACCACCAACCACCACCACCAATCGCCCACCAACCGCCCATCTCCCATCTCCCTCCTCCCACCATCCCTCATCAATAATCTCTTTTCTCCCCATCGTGCTCTTTCTTACTTTGCCTGCCACACCTCCCATCGCATTCACACTGTCTGTCTCTGTCATTATCTCTCTCCCCATATCTATTTATCTCTCTCTCTTTTTCGCTCTCTGACTTTCCCTATCCCTATGTCTCTCCTTGTCATACTTTCAATTTTTGGCTCTCTTTTTCCCACTATGTCTGCCTCTATCTTATTGTATGTCTCTCTCTTTCTCTCTCACTTTCTCGTTCTACCTCTCCCTATTTCTTTCTCTCACTCTTACACACACTAACAGCACAAAATTCCAACAGTCACGCGCAGAAGGGTCGGTTTTGGTTAGCAGGCCCATTTTTCTGATTTTGCATTAGTAGCGACATCGAATCAGACTTCAATCGAATGAGGGTAACTTTTCGCGCGCGTGTTTGTTGGGCCATGGTCGACCCTCGGAAGCAAAATTATTATAAGAGAAGAAAGATGGAGTCCTTGGGAGCGGTCACGGTTAACAAACTCTCTGACGAGAAGGCCAATTGGCCAAATTTCCGCATACAGTGCTTTATCGCGCAGGGCAATCGGGATCCGTACCTTTTATAAAAGAAAACGCATGGATGCGATTATCTGACCTGGTTTCAGTAGCGGAAACGCGATCACATTGTCGGTGTCCAATTTCTCAATCACCGCACTAACAATAGTGGTGACGTTGCGATCAAGTCCAGAAAGATGTGGTAGTTTTATTTCTCGACGAGGTTGAAATATTATCATTGTTGTGATAATATTGTGAGTATTGTGTTGTGAGTTTGCTTTCGAAGTTGGTCTTATTGAAGTCAATTGTTATCGTTGGTGGACAGTCATTGTCGACAAAAACACGGCGTTGTTTGCCAGACGGAGTGAGGGAGTCGATTGGGTGGTTCAAGACGCGTTGCACAGTCGGGTTTTGTGTGACTTTCTTCTATTTTCAGACTTTCGACTTGAGCAATGAGAACACTCCATATTTCATAAGCCTCATAGAACTGTCCGCGTGCTTGTGGAATAGGAGGGATCCAAGCTATAAACATAAAAATAGGCATGGGAAGAAATCAGTAAAGCAATGGGGGTTTCAGTCCGCAATCGGGTATAATGGAAGCACGAAAGACCGCACACACCTGTTTCACCCATACATACGCAACAGAGCATCCATTTTACTCTTTGTTTCGGTTTTCAAATTATTTCAAATTTGTTGTCAAACGCACGATTTTGTTTTGGTTCAGTTTTTATTTCGCTATGTATCCAGATCCTAAAAAGGCAACCCATCGCACAGCATTCCGACCAGGTGTTTTGTAAGGCGTTGTACCAAAACAGCCGAATGTAATCAGTATTGTACCGAAAGTATGGCAACAACTGAAACCCTCATGACCGATTATTCAACAGTCACGTCGTCCAGCCATACCCTCGATTCCGATTGAAAGTGCTTAATTACCCCAATCAACAAAAGAGCAAAGCAACTTTGCAAAGATGATATCAAGGAGATGAAAGAAAGAATAACGAAACTAGAAAGTGCAATTGAGAGCCTTACAAAACAAGTAACGCATTTCAGAACAATTTTGAGCAAATAAAAACTAAGCAAGATCTAGACGATTTCGAATTGAAGTTGGCAGAAGATTTATTGTTTAAGTCAAACGTGCGAAAATGGCTAGCGTCTCATATGGTATCGATAAACCATACCAAAAGAATGCATGATAATTTAGATAAAATTATTTCATTAGAATTATTCGCTGCGTGCACCTGGGCATATGATAAAGGTGAAAAAATAGCTTTACGGGAAAATTTAAACGTGATAAATTTAATAACAGAAGTCAAAATGACAGGGCTGCATACGAGCGTGAGAAGTGAGGAGAGAGACCAGGAACGGTATACACTCGGAACTAATAGTTCAAAAGTTTGAACCGGAGCCCACAGGGGTTCACGGGAGGCAATATACGAGGGCTGACAATAAAGTAAGGTCTCCAACGCTGCAACTTCGCCGGATCACGCGCTAGGCGAAATCTGGCAACACCGCCGTGTTCCTTGGTTCCCCCACTACCACGTTGCTGCTGGGTGAGGCTTCCCCGACCGCTCAGTCTTGGCTGAGCAGCCGTCAACGATGGAGGTACCCCTCGCGTCAGCGTCCAAGTGCGAATTGCGTTCTGTAATACGTTTTTTGAGTGCGAAAAAGGTGACACCTATTGAAATCCATCGTCAACTAGTTGAAGTTTACGGGGAAAATTTTATGGACATAAAAAACGTGCGTAAGTGGAGCCGCGAGTTCAATTCCGGGCGCACTAATGTTCACGACGAGGAGAGAAGTGGCCGACCGTCGGTCTCGGATGCGATTGTTCAAGCAGTGGAGGCAGAAATACTCAAAAACCGCCGTGCGACAATTAGGGACTTGGAAGAGAAGCTTGGAGGAGTGTGTAGCAGCGAAACAATCCGTCATATCCTTGTGAACAACTTCTAGTATCACAAAGTTTCTGCCCGATGGGTGCCGAAACAGCTGACCGAAGACCACATGAAGCGGCGCGTGGAATATGTGACCAAAGTTGTGGCCCGTTTTGAAGAGGAAGGCGATGATTTTTTGGAAGGGTTTGTTACGGGGGATGAAACGTGGGCTCATCACTACACACCCGAAACAAAGGAGTCGTCCAAACAATGGCGCCATAGCGATTCTCCGAAACCCAAAAAGTTTAAGGCGACACTGTCAGCCGGCAAGGTGATGGCTACGGTGTTTTGGGATCGCCACGGGGTATTGTTGGTGGATTTCATGCCAAGGGGAACCACTATCAATGCAGGAAGGTACTGTGAGACCCTGGAAAAGCTTCGTCGTGTCATAAAAAACAAACGCCCGGGATTGCTGAGCAAAGGAGTAAAATTTCACCACGACATCGCGCGCCCGCACACAGCCAACGTTACCCTTGACCTGCTCAAGAAATTTGGCTGGGACATCATCGATCACCCTCCCTATAGTCCCGACGTGGCCCCAAGTGACTACCACATGTTCCCCAGCCCTGAAAAAACATCTCGGAGGGAAGAAGTTTGAAAGTGACGCGGAGGTTCAGAAAGAGGTCAACACCTGGCTGCGCGAGGCGGACGGAGAGTGGTATTCTGCCGGCATAGACAAGTTCATCGTGCGGATGCGCAAGGTGTTGGAAAAAAATGGCGATTATGTAGAAAAGTAGCCAAGACCTTGGCCATTCCAACGGTGTATCGCTTTTTGTGAATAAATGTCATTTTCTATGAAAAAACAAATTGGAGACCTCACTTTATTGTCAGCCCTCGTATCTTGGCAACAAACATGTTTCTACAAGATGTCGAGCCATAATTGCCGACTCACCGGCCAGGGCTTTCATTAAAAGAGAGCAGCTTAATTAGAAATTTTGATATAAAACTGCATTTACTTATACATTATACGTTATAGGCATAGTGAACTCCAATGCATAGCATGGTTGCCAGAAATGTTCAGTACTTGGTGAATTTAATCGTGAAGCACGTTCGATGGCTTTCAAAGGAGTAAACGCACCGACACGAACAGATTGAGCTTTCAAAGCAGGATTATATCCTACACTCCAGAAAGTGGTGTCGCCACTTGTGCATCTACGCGACTTCGATATAATCGAAGATGTGCTAGTTGCAGATCGTTTGCATCTCGTAGATTTGGGAGTCATAAAACGACTTTTGTGGGGATAGCGTGATGGAACACTCGGAATAGACACAAAATGTTCCAAAACTGAATTTTGATCTGAACTGAACTGATAAGTCCGCTGTCATGGAAAAGGTTAAGCTGCCCAATAAAATTCACCGAAAACTACGACCCATAAAGTATCAATCGGATTGTAAAGGCTCAGCGTCCAATTCATTTCTCCGCTATGCAGGTACAGTGGTACTGAACTGAGTGAAGAATTAAAACGTCAGAATATGAACATTTCATGCTTCTGTTCTGTGCCGTTTCGCTGCTTTCTTCGGAAAATTATTGCCAGTATTGGGAGTTAGCTGGGCCGCTACTCGATAAGTTTGTATCTGACTTTTCTCAAATTTATGGAGAAAGATACCTCACTAGCAACGTTAATAACTTGCAACACGTAACAACTGAATTTAAAAAAACTGGTTCACTTTGTTTGATATCTTCGTATCCTTTCGAAAATAAACTACAACATCTGAAAAAGCTGGTTCCAAGCGGATACAACAATCTAGAGCAAGCATACATGCACTGCAGTGAACAGGCTCTCTGAGCTCAAAGATTTATAAGAAATGTTACATCTTATTAAAATATCCAGGAAGTATCCATGTTTAAAAAAGAGGAAACATTATACCACCCGTATAAACTACTGGACTGCTTTGGTTGACCACGGTTGTAGGTTTAGGAGTAACCGGTGGTTTCAGCATAACTGACCGAGACGAGCCTTGAATGAAAAATTAATATAATCATACACATTCACACATCCTCAGGTAATATTGCTTTTAATGCTTCCAGTTACCACTTGCTGCTGCACAACCCGTAAAACTCACTACACGCAGTTGGCGATTTTGATTTATGGCACAGTTTGCAACATAAAACACAGTTTTAATGTAGCCCGTTTGCAAAATCGGCCTAGCTACTTTTGAAAATACGATGGTTCAAATGATCACAATGCAGTCTGCAGTAATGGGTTCTAATCCTGGTCCGGTATGTAAAGCACTTCATGTACAGTATGTCCCATAAAAAAATGCGAATGTTGTCAATGCTTATTTTTGGGTAGTATTAAACATTTGAGGGTATTACAATTGGGAGAACGGAAACGACACACTTCTCGACGCTGCCCCATACAAAAGGTAAACAACACTTTAAAAAAAGCGAGAAAATATCATCACTGGCGATGAGACGTGGATCTACGCGTACGACCCCGAGACCACCGACCGGACCAGCGAGTACCGTGCCCCGAACGAGCCGAGGCCCAAGCGGTCGCGCCAGAGCCGCTCGAAGATCAAAGTCATGCTAACGGTGTTTTTTGGCTGCCGGGGGGTGGTGCACCATGAGTTTTTGCCCAAGGGGCAAACAGTCAACAAGGAATACTACCTGAGTGTTATGCGGCGGTTGCGGAACTCCATTCGGCAAAGGCGGTCGGATTTGTGGACGGACAACCGTTGGTTTTTGCATCACGACAACGCGCCCTCCCATTCGGCCATCATTTTGCGTGATTTTTTGCGAAAACCACAAACAAACTTGTGTTCTATATTACAATATCGATTACGGCACACAGGATAATGGAAGTTCTTCGGCTGACACCAAAGCAGTGTACCGCCAATAATCGCGGCTATCTCACATGCGGTATATTGAACTGGTATCGAACACTAATCGAAAACTATTCAAACAGTATTTAAAAATGGCACCATCTGTCTACACGCTGCTATGTAAGCTTTGCTTGCCAAATTTGTCGTATAGAAATACATTGGGATTGGATGTTCCAGTCTATGAGCAGATGGCTGCCACATTTCGTTACCTTTTAACCGGCAGAACGATTGCGACAATGGCTGCAACTACTTGTATACAAACGTTGCAGAGCGACAGAGTTGGGACTAATGAAGGCATTTATGCGCGTAGCAATTTAAAACTGTGTTTCATTTATGCATGCAGTTCAATCAATGTTTTATTTTTTTTAGTTCCCACAATGCCGAGATGAATTTGATTGTATAGCGGAAAATTTTGAAAGAAAACAGAATTTGCCCTAAAGCATTGGTACAATCGACAGTCTACATATCCGAGTAAAAGCCGAATAGGGGAAGAGACAAATTTGAAAAATTACAAGAAATTCATTAGTGTTTTTTGGCTGGCGGTAGTCAACGCGGAGTGTGAAGTCATTTTCTCTAATATTGGTTCTCCTGGTAGATTGAGGGACAGTCGAATTTATGCCACTAGTGATTTGGAGACGTTAGTGAAGCGAATGCCACCTGTGAACGTGTCAGGTCCGCAAGGAATTGCAAAATATGTGATTGTAGGAGACAAAGCATTTTCCTTAACAGAAGAAATGCTTCTACCTTTCAAAATTGTAGATACCCAAGAAAAACGAGCATTCAACTACAGACTCTCTCGGGCACGCCAAGTAGTTGAACGTTCATTCGGGCAAATAACCCAAAGATTTCGAATCTTAAAAACACACCAAGAATTGACCGCTTCAACAGTAATGCCCATTTTGACTGCATGTGTTATATTGCATAACTTTATATCTATAGCATGTAAGCGCGGCAATAACGCCAACCGACTTGCTCAAAAAATACTGCAAATAGAATCAAATGCTGCTATTGTAAACGAAATAAAAAAATCCGTGCCATGCACAGATTACGAGCGGAGGAACGAGAACGAGAGATATTTGCTGAATATTTTTTCAACAATTTAGAGTAACTGTGTAATATCTTCGTCTTTCGGTTTGTCGTGATTTCCACGATTCATTATGATATATTTTCCAAATATTTTCCAATTCATCCAAATATTCTTTAAATCCAAAAACAACACATAAGGTTTGCTGGAACAGCTACTAGATATTCTTGAGCAGTAACCCGAGTGCCACCGCGCTTTGTAAAACGCGTTTCGTACGCATGGTGACTTTTACTTCGTTTTCAGATTTATCGCGACACCTAAACCGAAGCAAAACCGAAGTTGCCACGACAAAAACGAAAAATGGAGGCCCCTTTCGGGGCCCTCGCTCTTTTTCTCTTCTCTTCCTTCTACACATTCTCATGTCTCGAGCTGTTACGCGGAATTGAACCGCGTTGTTTCCACTCCGGTCTCTGCACACCTTCCGCAAGACCGTCGCTCTTTGTTGCGAACGGTGTGCTAAAGGCCCAATATATATCTACTGCGTAGTCGTTTGTATGGACTGTATGGGAATGCATCGGTATACGCTCAACCCGCTCTAGCCATTTAAACCTCTCGCGGAGCGAATTCATATGGCCACCGCGTTTCGGTTTTTGCTCTTCATTTAGCGATCGCTTGCGCTGCGTACGTATGCATGAATGACCGCTCGCGCTGGGTATACCCGTACGGGTACCCGTACGTACGTATTCGACCGCGCTGGGTATTCGACTGGTCTACGATTGCTCGCGCTGGGTTTTCGATCGCTTGCGCTGGGTCTTCGAATTCGCATTTAAACTTCGTATCGTATTGCAATGCGCATGCGCACTTGATGACTTCACACATGAGGGTTCGGCTAGCCAATCACAAAAATCGATTTTTCAGTTCGGATCGGCTGCCGCGGCAACAGATGGGCGCGGTAAGGAGAGATTTCTGGCGGTGGCGGGACGGTAGAATTTCTGCGTTGGTGTAAAAGAGACAAGGCTATCACCATCTCGCTCTTGCCCATTGAATTCCCTATCTCCACCCGAAGCTATTGCTGGTAGGGAAATTTGTCCAATATATCTAACTTTATTATCATACTCAACTTGCAATTCATATTTCCAACAACAACTAAGCTTGAGAATATTTTCGCAAAATATCCTACAATTATGTGGCTACAATTAAGGTTGTCTATCTATCTGCCGTGTTGATGGATTCTCCGAGGATAAATCATTATCTGCATAGTATGTTGCCCCAAACAACACAGTATTGATTTGTTGGTAGTTTAGCTTATCTCTCTTCTTTGACAAAGAGGCTCGGCTGATAAGGTAAGTGATTGTGAGAAATAATCTGTTCCACGTGGAAACAATTATGTACTCCGCGCGACGTTACGATATGCGCATATTAATGATGTGCTCCGTGCGACTATCAAATATGCAAATCCCCTCCACGGCCCGGACCATCGTGCGACGTGCCAAAACCGCGTGCTGGAATGTCAGCTTATGACCGCGTGCTGGTACATCACATGAGAGAGTGCGTGGAAGACGTTTCACTACGGGCAACTCTCCCACGCGTAGGGAAGTGGAGGGGAGCGTTAGAACCTATAAAACCGTTGATCAACGGATCGCGGTTCTCTTTTCCGTTGACGTTCTTGGATCTTTCGGGTGATATCGCGAAATCAATAAATAGATTAAAACGTTCTTTAAAGTTCTTAAACTTCGTGAATCTAACACTACGTGTGAAGATTAGTTTAGAAATCGACTACGTGCGTCGTTCCTACTACGTGTGACGTTTCCCGAAGTTTTGTGTGGGACACGAAGCGTTGTTGTTGGAATTTGCCTGATTTTGCCAAAACAGTAGCGTCATCTGGTGGTTCTTTTGTAGAACTTTCGCTCGATGCATATAGCTTCTTGCACGAGCGTGATTCTACATTATTTCGAGAAGAATATTTATCATTGCCCTCTGCAAACCCCAACATAAAATCAGTTACTAGTTATATGTGCTTTCAATACTTTGATTAATATTTTAGCCCGAACTATCTCCTACCCGAAAATGAAAGGAGAGGAGGCGCGAAGGCATGAGCGGAAGTAAAAAACCAACTGTGTATCATCATATTAGATACTTAAAAACTGTTAAACATAAAATATTTTCATCAATTGCATTTTCCTGGAACAATGAACAGTATTTGAACAATAATTAGCGTGGTGCATTCTGCCCTTGGGCTTAAACCGTTTTGAACAAAAACTTTAACTGCATTTGGGGATATAATCAAACAAAATTAGTTGAATATAATCAACCAAATACCGTATGCATGATGATGTTTGCGCCATTTAACAAAATTTAAAATGTCCTCAAAACCTTACGACGCATAAATTAATGCAGCTGGGGTGAATAAAGCCATTTAAAAATAATTCAAGTAATAGAATATGTTCATCAACGTATCCCCAGGAGCATTAATTTATGCGTCATGCGACAAATCGCGTACATTAACATACGAAAGAAGAGCGTACAGTTAGCGTCTATTAGAAGAGATACAAACGCCTTATTGTACGCTCTCGTAACGTTTCAACCTGGCGGTTGCCTACATGTAGGCGCTAAATTTAAACGGTTTTTTCGGTTTAAATATTGCAAATTCCAATTTACTGTTTAATTTTCGGTTTTACTTTTTTTTTTTTGTTCATTTCATTACAACATCCATGTTTTTTCAAATTATGTCATCAAATGAACGGCATTTGTCCAGAACGTATTTACGTTGCTCTCATGATGGTTCTAGGTTAAGAAGTCTGTAAAATAAAATACCCTATTATTGCAAACGTTTCAAATATTTAAATGCATACTTACATTGTTTGTTAATTCAATTGATGTTAATAAGCAAGCTGGTGGTTTTATCCATCTTTTAGTTGCTTCCCCTTAGCAGGTGCTGTCAGTGAAGATTATTTATTTACATTTGTAAAACATGTTGAGAGCGGCAGAAATATTTGATTAGTGAAAAAATAAAAATTCCACTATTCATAAAATGCAACTTACACAAAAAGGAATGAAGGTTTGCGCTGTTTAATAGACACAACGCATGTAGTCTATATACAAACGGCCGCATGTTCTACCGGAAGCCGGACGCCTGCGGCAACTTGTGCAGTAAGGAAATTTTCGAGCCGGAAATTTCAGAGCCTCTCACACCACCTGAAGATCAATCAATGGGCATGAGAAAAGAAAGATAAAATTGGACAGCAATATGACCTCTACCATATATACCTGAGTTTCGCCGAAGATTAAGTTTTTCCCGGGCAGCGACACGATTCCGTTCGGTATACGGGTGATGGTCAGCTAATACGGGTGATGGGGTGATCCTCACAATTTGGTTCTTCTTCCGGTTTACGTCACACTTACTTGTTTCCAAGGCGCAAACACTGTCCGCGTCACTGGTTGAAACAGCGATAACTGGAACAGCAGGGTAACGGAGCTACCTTCTTTGATAAGCTCATCAAACCTGCAATAAGACTTTCATGGGTTTTATTGATTTCGCACCATACCAACATCAAACTGCATCTAATTTACCAGCTGCCTCCTTACTGCTGCCTCAGGATGTAAGAGTGGAGCCGTATTGCACAATGCAGTTTTAATTTGACTGAAATGTAAACAACTACATTCACCTTTAATTCTCGTGCAAGTTTGCCAAACGATTTATATTTTCCGTGTAGAGAAATACCTTTACCGTCTTCATTTTTACACTATACATTCACTTTTCACGATGATTCTGCTGTAAAAGCAAAAATATTCTTTCGAATGGAGTCTTCTAAGCGCTGCGCACAAGTTTGTTTTGGTTCGAAGACGTCAAACAACAACAAGACCCAAGAAGAGTTAATACGGAGGTTACCTCATATAGCATCTGATTGAATTTGAATGTGGTACTGAACTTGAGTTTTGCCTACTGAGATGAGAGGAAATCAATTTTTCACCATCACAACCAACAACAATTCGTTAGCAGACGACAATGAGTGCAAAAAAATACGTTTAACGTTTTCTTTTTCAATCAACGCTTTTTGTTCTAGATGAACCAACCTCCTTTTTATATGTGTGTTGCGCGGAGCACACTAGCGCCCCTTCGGATTGTTCCTGTGTGACGCGGATGGTTTGAGATCCTTTGGGGTTATAGCCGTTATGCTGTGGTGTTATGTTGTCTTTCGCATCGATTAACGAATCGTTACTATGGCTATCGTACGATCGCATGATTTAACGTAGCTGGGGATATATCTAATACAGCATATGTAAATTTCACTGCACGAAATAACCATTTCAAAAAGAAAACGATAAAAAACCAAATTGACTCTAAATGAGCTAATCGGGTAGAGCACGGACTACGAACGGGTAAAATCCGTTCGAATCGAGTTGTCAAGGGTCACTCATGTTGAAAAGCGCGGGCAAATCTGGCTGTCAAGTATCACTCACCTCCTCTCAAATGTGTTCATTTTACCTGCCATTTTGAATATGAACGAAATGAACTCTTTTCGCAAATCCGTTCGTTCCCGTTTGTATGGGAAGAAATCCGCGAGGTTTTAAGCCGCGGATTCTCAACGAATTCATACATTTTAGGGATCTTATTTAAAAAAAGAGTGTTAATTGCTTTTCTGAGGATCCGATTTGTAGTTTTTTATGAATTTATCATCATTTTGTGTAATTATTCAAAATAGTAAAAATATTTTTCGATGATTTAAGATTATTATTACATGATTATTGTAGCATGAAAGAATATGGAATTTGTTTTTTGAAATTTAGGAAATCCAATTAAATCGTATTTGATGTGCAATTGTACTACGATTTTTGTTTTATTACTAATCAACTCTGGCAACACCTACAGGTGTATGCTGTTGAATACCGCCGACAACATATTCTCCCACGTTCTCCAAGAACGACTTGACCCATATGCTGAAGAGATAGTAGGAAACTATCAGACGGGATTCGGAAGAGAGAGATCAACCATTGATCAGCTTTATTGGCCTTAAAGCCGCATATAATAGCATAGCCAGAGTACACCTGTTGCAACTCTTGCTACCTCTTGGTCGGATATCGGAATCAAACTTCAATAAAAGTCAGCGATTTCTTCGATTTGTTTTGAGCCAAGAGTGAAGCACTCTTCCCTCTTGGCTCCTATTTATGTCCTTTTTCCTCCGGTTCTCGCAAGCCCGACCAACGAACGCTAGCCGACCGTCATCATTCCTCCTTATCAGCTGATCGAGTAAAGGTAAATTGCAAACAACATAATTTGGATGTGGCAACATTCGAATGTGATGGTTTGCAACACACTTGTATCAAGCCATGAGCCCATTTGGAATCCCAGCTGAATTCATCAGACTTATAAGAATGACCATGACCAACGTCACTTGTCAGGTGAAGGTAGAACTCTCAAGTTCCCTTGCTACCACCAAGGGACTGCGCTAAGGGGATAGGCTTGCCTACAGACTCTTCAACCTAGCGCTAGAGAGGATCATCCGAGACTCGGAAATGGAAACTTCGGGGACCATCTTCTGTAAGTCAATCCAGATCCTGGTATACGCTGATGATATTGATGTTATTAGTATGATATTGATGAGTAAGCGGCTAATAACCTCGGACTGCAGATAAACGAGGGAAAAACCAAGATGATGGTGGCACCACCAGCGGCCCTGCCAACAATTGCCGAAAGCCTACTCGAGGGTGACGCACAAGTAGGTGAACGCCGGACTAAACCGGAGGAGGGACAATTGAGGAGCCGATATAATGACGAGCTTTAAGAGCTGTACGGAGACCTCACTGTCGTACAGCGAATTAGACTCGCCAGGCTTCCGTAGGCTGGCCATGTCATGAGAATGGCACCGGACGACCTAGCCCGTAAAGTCCTTTTAGGTTGTTCCTAAGGACAGAGGACACCTAGCACGCCAGGCCTAAATTGAGATGGAAGGATGGCGTAGACAAAGCCACCAATAAAGCCGGGATATGGAATTGGACCAGCGTGGCGAGCTACCGTGAGCGAAATTTCTTTCTTGGAAGATCAAACAGTTCTACGGAGTGGAAAGGATAGTTATATTGAAGTGAAAAAACGATTTAGTAGGCCAGTCTTGCGATTGAACTTGACTAGAGTGGTCTGCATTCAAAGAGGTGTAAGAATAAATCAAGTTAAAAATGGTTGTAAGTATATCATAATAGGATATATAGAAAGGATAAATAATCAATGCAATGTTGTTTATAAGGGCCCACGTAAATCAAGAACGAAGCAACAGTTTGAGATGTTAGTTTCAATGATTGAAAACTGCGGTGCTTTAACCGCAGATCGCGTCAAGGGATCTAATGCATTTTGGCAATCAGTTGCCACAAACCTTAACGAATTGGGTCCTCCAATCAAAGATGGCACAGGATGGAAAAAGATATGTAGGTATGATTATTTTTATTACCATTTTTGACTAATTTCCATTAAATTATAGGTTTGGAGTGATTACAAATTCCAACTAAAAAAAAAAATAAATCATAATAAAAATGAGTTTAGATCGACAGGAGGCGGACCCTGTAACTTACCCAGTTTCAATGCCCTCGAACAGAAGGTGATTGAAATGTTCGATATGAAGCGTACGGTTCTAGGGTCTTCCAGCGTACCTCCACTGGGTGTTGTAATGGAAGAGATTGAAGAAGAACCGCTACTTCCGACATCAGAGCATCACGAAATAAATGACCCGCAATATCAAACTTCACCTGAACATCACCTTGAGATTGAAACTCTAGATGACTCAGAAGAAGTAGAGGTCCTAGAGGATATGCAAGATCCGGGAGAGCCGTCGTACAGCGAGGTTGTAGTTGGCCGCTGAAAGAGACGCACGATTGCGGAGCAAAATTTGTTGGAGTTGCGAAAATGCAACTCCCTTAAAAAACAAATCCTCCAGATCAAAACTAAGCAACTTGAGACCAACAAGGCCCGGTTGTCTATGGAAAAAGAAAATTTCTCCATGTTATACAATCTGAAAAAAGGAAATTAGAATTTGATATAGAAACTGCCAATAACGAATTCCTTTTGAAAAAAGAGATTGCCAAACAAGAATTAACTTTTAAGTATGAAAAGTTAGAACTATTACGAAATTTAAATAATGCTAACCATAAGTAAATTAACCATTATGTAATGTTTTTATATCTTCCCATTGTCCTGCATGTTTTGAATATAAACATAATTATCCTATATAATAATTTTCCTTCCGAGGGTCGACCATGGCCCAACAAACACGCGCGCGAAAAGTAACCCTTATTCGAATGATGCCTGATTCAATGTCGCTACTAATTCAAAATCAGAAAAATGGGCCTGTTAAGCAAAACCGACCCTTCTGTGCGTTGTTGTTGGAATTTTGTGCTGTTAGTGTGTGTAAGAGTGATATAAAGAAATAGGGAGAGGTAGAACGATAAAATGAGAGAGAAAGAGAGAGACATACAGTAAAGATAGAAGCTGACATAGTGGGAAAAAGAGAGATAAAAATGGAATGTATGACAAGGCGAGAGAGATAAATAGACAGAGAGAGAGATAATAAGAGAGAGAGAGAGAGAGAGAGAGATAAATAGACAGAGAGAGAGATAATGAGAGAGAGCGAGACAGTGTGAATGCGATGGTAGATGTGGTTGGCAAAGTGAGAAAGAGTAGATGGGAGATGGGAGATGGGAGATGGAAAATGGGAGATGGGAGATGGAAGATGGGAGATGGTTGATGGGCGGTTCATGGTGGTTGGTGAAAGGTTGGTCGTGGTTGGTGGGCAGTTGTTGGTGGTTGGTGGGCGGTTCGTGGCGGTTGGTGGGCGGTTGGTGGTGGTTGGTGGGCGGTTGTTGGTGGTTGATGGTGGTGGGTGGATGGTCATCAGTGGAGGTAGATGGGTGGTGGGAGGAGGGAGGTAGGAAATGGGCGGTGGAAGGTGAGAGGGTAGAGTTGGGTAAGTAAGGGACATAGAGTGGTGAACAAAGAAAGAGAGGTATTGGGTGATAATGAGAGGGATGGGGAGAAAACGAGAAAGAAAGAAAAAGAGAGTGAGAGTGAGAGGGGAGAGGGAGGGAGAGCGAGAATGCGAGCGGCATAGGACGATATGTCCGAGCTGTGCGAGCAGGTAGCTTTACCTTCCAAACGGGTGTATAATACTCGCGCGAATGTCAGTTTTGCTGTCATTTTTTTTGTTTTGTTTCGTATCGACGCTCCTATTCGTGAGCCGATCCAAATGAAAGCGCATTCAGTGTTGATTTGAATGTTTAACTGTAACAAATTACAGAGAGGTAATGTGTTCACCGAAATCTTTTGAACTAACATTAAATATCATCACAAACAACTATTTTCCATCGGTTTGCAAGCAATACCAGTTGCGCAAATTTTTGCAAATCTATTTGTCACTCGACGACCGAAAACACATTTGCGCAGATTTTGACAGTTTATTGACTATCTGACATTTTACCGTTTGCAAAGGTTGCAGTACCCGGTTGCATGTGCTGTGTGGCACAGAAACTGGTACAATATGCTGTACCCACACAACACGAAGTCGTATAAAGTTGAATAAATTGAATCTCATATTAGTATATTTCGAATCGGAATCGCATTATGCATAGACAATGTACGAGCAATGTATATTCTTTGTTGCATATGATGCCGATTAAGAATGTAATACGATTTTCTTTATGCATACGTATAGATATACGAACAATGTACGGCTGATGTATATCGTAAGTCGTATATGATGCCGACTTAGAAAATATACGACTAAACATATACATTTTGAACAATGTACGGTTAGCGCCTCCACTTTTGTACGTTTAGGCATTATTTTAGCATCATTTACGATTCAATCATATTGCATAGAAGTACGATTATTTCAAGTTGATATTCGATTTACATGCATATGTGTTGTGTGGGTAATTCGGTTCAAGTCCCTGTCTTCGAAAAACCTTCTACTAACCGAGCTGTTCGATAGACGCGTTTGGTTTTTTGGTTACATTTTGCGATATAACAGTGCTTTTGCATACATATCGATGGGGGCTTCAATTAAAGGGACACATCTTGCGCGTGAAGATCGGGCGCTGGTCGAACAGAGAGAGGGTCAGATTATTTCGTAATTTTTTATCCCGCAATTCGTATTTGTATTTGAACCCACTTATCGCTCGGCAATTGTCAACACAATATACCTTCTGCGGAAAGACCTAGAAACTGTAACGGGGACGGCATGGAACCAACAATGGGACGGTAGGGGAGCCAGGGACTGCTGACGGGCCAGGTACCTGGCCTAAAAATCCTAGTTATATGTATAATAATATAATTAAATGTAAAAAAATTGGATTAATTGTTGAATTATGTAGAACAATTAAATAGAAATGAATTTTACATGGATAATCAAATTTTGCTACTCTAAGTCAAACATATTTTTGGGTCATGTGCATTGAGCCATAACAAAATCTGAGATCCATCTTTATTGTTCCATTCTGTATTAACACGTTCCGTACCGCGTCACCCAAAGATGGGTGACAGCAGTTCTAGTTCTAAAAAGTTTTTGACCAATAAATAAATGAAAATGCAACATAAAAATAATTGTAATATTTTCTATAAATTTTTGGGAAGCTAAGTTTTTGCTTGGCCTTCGAAAACAATCGGTTTAACAAATATTGTAAACAAATTGTAATTTGAAAAATTGTACTAAAAATTGTGCTAAAACGCTTGGTACGCAACGCGTACCGGTAAATACGCATTCGAGGCAATTATTGTAGATTCAATTAAGCGGTTTCAAACACTCCAGTGAGTGATACGTCAGTAAGTAACACGAAAGGTATTTTGATCAAATAGCATCTTTTTATTGAGACAGAATAGAAAACAATTGGCAAAGCATAATTCAAATTTCTTGTAAGTAATTTGTAAATGTGTCTTGCCCTTCTAAATTATTTTCTATGCAAATATTGTGCAGAGCGCAACATGTATTAATTATAAGCCCACATCTATCTGGATCATAATTAAGTGACCTGTCTGTTCTAGCGAGGCATCGAAACCTGGTTTTCAGAATGTCTATAGTCTGCTCAACAATAATGCGCCCTGACGAGTCCCTTTTGATGAAATAGGATTCCACAGATCCTTCCGTGGGATCTCTATAAGGCCTAACCAACCACGGCTCCGATGGATAACCTGCATCACCTGTAAACTTAAACAAATCGTCAAGAAATATAGTAACCGCTCAAGAACAAGGATTGTAAAATTCACCTAAAAGTTTGTCGGTTTGCCCATTACTATGTAGACCTCGAAAGAAATTTCTTACAGTGCTCACCCTCCAAATATGTGCATCATGATGGGATCCAGCAAATCTAGCAACTACTGCTCTTATACGCGATTTATGGTCATAGACCTATAAATAAAAAAATGTATACAATTACGAATTACAAATAGAACACTATAAACAGCTTTTAAATTGTATACTCACAATCATGGCGTTGATGCTATAATATGATTTCCTGTTTAGGTAGAGCAGAGGACGATCTTTAGGTTTCTTAATTTTTATGTGCGTTCCATCTACACTCATAACTATGTCGTCGATGCCGGTTTTTAAAAGGAAATGGTCCTTTGCTTCTCTCTTTTCTTGCTGGTTCATACGGATGTTTACCCAATCCGATACCAACGAATGAAGTGGGTTCAGGGTGCTGCGCAAAACTTTGCTCATAGTAGTCTGCGCCATAGCAACATGAAAATCTTTTCCCACGCCATGTTGGTATCTGCCAAATGCAAAGAAAACCATGCAAGCTGCCAGCTTTTCCTGCTTTGATATTCTATGTGAGCTTATTGGGTCAATTGATGAGCCAAGTCCATCGAGTAAATCCATGAAAATGGCTTTCGAAACCCGGAAGTTTTCCACAAATCTGTAATGCAATCAGTATATTTGCAGTGATTATCAAGACACACCAATCTCTTTACTTACGCTGTATCGGTCAAAGCAAGAGGATCAGAATTATATCGAAGATTCCTCCTATGCTTTTTTAACTGCTGCTTTGCCTCATCTTCTCCAGAAATAGTGTTTTGAAAAAACCACATTATTTCGCAACAAAGAATAATTATTTCGTAAGCAGCAATTTAAACGTTCACTAACAACATCGTTTGTAGACAAACAATCATCCACTTCATGGAAACACTTGAGCACCTTAGGTATAAACAAGCTGGAGGCTTCAAAGGAACCTTTGAACATACGAGGTATAAACGCACAGAGTTCATTTTTTCACCGACCGTCGAACGGATATTTTCCGATCGTAGTCCGTGCTGAGCACGAATATTTTGTCACATTTATGTAAGGTATGGCATGCTTTGATATTATATTTTTTAAACTCCCAAACCTTCTTTTACTACCTTAAAATGATATTTAACGAATATCGAAGAGAAACTGTTTTAAAATTCTCAAAATTTTAAATAAATTACGTAAAACGGACGATCCTCAGAGTGGGGCAAGATGCACCGGTCAAGGTGGGGTAAGACGCCCTAGCATGCCAAATGTAAACAATGAGGCAGGACGCACCATTAAAACAAGAGCAAGTCGCACGGTGCCTCTATTATCCACGCATTGTTGATTCAAATAAGTCTTATATGAAACATGTCATGTGAGTTTCATAGAAACGAATAGTTTTAAGTTCGTCATATGAAATTTTGTTAATTTTTTATGATGTTCAACTGTGTTTTCAAACCACTGATCATCTGGATTACAAAACGTCAAATTTTGACTCTGTCAGAAGTGCTACCTGCAAGGTTGATGTAATTGTAAAGGTTGGACTAAGGTGGTTTGTATAAAAGGCCAAAAAAATTGTTCGGAATTCAGCAACGAATTTATACCCTAACTGTCTTTGGATTGAATTTTGTGGTGTACTGACACCCAAATTCTCCACCAATGTATTAAACGCAGTACCCTTTGGCCGCTGTTCCGTAAAGTACTACTTACGACTAACATGTGAGTCCATTCTGTGCGCGATGCCTTTCGCGCTACGCAGCTTAATCGGTTTGCCGATTTTCTATTGCAAATCGGTGAGGGTCGTCATGAACGACCACCTCCAATCAGAACGCCCCTCGATGAAGCACCCTGCGACCCAGCAGCCCATGCTTGCATACCGCACGACATGTTACTGTCATCAACTGATGACCTGGATCAAGATCGAAGCACATTAGTGAATGCAGTGTATGGGGATCTAAGCGAGCGTCATCTTCAGGAACATTATTATGTTCGTAACTCCTCTCAAAATACACCAGGCGTACCTTTTCAACTAATCAATAATGTCTTCTAGCATGGCGTGTCGTCCCGTTCGAAAGTGTGCGAAGCTGTAGCTACAGAATTACGCGGAAAGATCGCCGAAAGTGGTTTTCGATACATCGCTCGACGCTTTGATGATGAAAGACATTCAAGAACATTATCCCCTAAATTTGGATGTTGAGGCCATCAACAAAACGGTGTTGGATCGCTTACCACATATTGTTCAAGAGTACCTTTCCGTATACACTTGTGGACAGTGAAGGAGACCACACTCATGCAATACAACCTGAGCATCTAAATTGGCTCAACTCAAGCGGTGTTCCGGTCAACCAGTTGCGGTTGAAGGAGATCGCACCCGTTCTATTGATGCGGAATCTAAACTCCGAGCGAGGGCTCTGCAACGGAACGCGGCTACAGGTTTACACCCTCAAGCACCATTGCATCCACGCCCGTATCCTAACTAGTCAACGGGCTGGAGACATGCTTTGCTTCCTCGCGTAATATGTACCAGCTCGGATTCAAGGTTGCCATATCAATATCGTCGAAAACAGTCCCCGCTGCAGTTGTGCTTTGCTATGACGATTAATAAAGCACAAGGCCAGTCACTGCACCATCTCGCGATCTACCTGCCGCAGCCAGTATTTGCACATGGGCAACTGAGCGTTGGCCTGTCGCGAGTAACATCTCCAGCCAAGTTAATGATATTGATTGGCAAAAAGGCCCATGAAGATGAGCATGGTGTTTGGACAAAAACCGTCGTCTACCGGCAGCTTTTACGGGATTAAGCAAGTATGTAACATGTGAAATCTGGACATTTCGAAGCCAAAAAAAGTCTTTTTCAAAACTACCAAATGACTTGCAATGTGTCATGTTTGATGATGAAAGTGATGGGAAAATCGGCTCCGCAACCGGAGCCAGCTCCGACGAACTCCGCTAAGTTTTGGAGCCGGCTCCGGAGCAGAGGATTCACTTCAAACATGAAGAGACAACTGGAACGTAAGCATCCATATATAGAAATAAGCTCCATATACAGGAACCGCTATATAGAAATAAGCTATACATCCGGTACTCAACCTGATCCAGACACGCTATTATCATAGAATAATGGTGCAGGAAGTGGGTCATGGGTTGGGGGATGTTATCATAGAATAATGTTCACTGGGAGGCGAGCGAGTGAGATACAATAGGAAGACAGATAGATCGTGGATCGGATCTGTGGAGTAGCAGAAGAGGAATCCGACGCGAAGAGACAGTGGTTCAAAGTTATGGTTACAGAAACTGACAAAGCAGACAACAAACAAGTCATTTCCAGTGTATAATGAAACATAAGATTTTTTGAAATCTAATTTAAAGAATTCGTCAGAAGTTTCTCTGCAGATTGCTGGACAATGCTCACACTTACTCCAATGTTCGGAATTTTCCGTTAGTCACACAGGAAAGAATATTGAAGATTGTGTCTTCACTATTGTGTCACACTATCACTAATAAGTTTGATATAACTGATAAAATATTCGCATTGGTTACTGATAAAGCATTTATATGAAGTCATCTGTGTCAGAGTTAAACATTGTGCATCACTCTCGTGGGGCACATACATTGAATTTAGTCGTACAGCAGTTACTCGAAAAATCTATCAAAAGTACCATAGATAATGCTAAAAATGTAGTGCCAATCTCCAAAATAAGTTCAAAAGTAGCTCAAATGAAGCTAGTAGGAAGATGGGTGTCTTCCACCCAGTGTACAAGAAGGGTGACAGAATGGACTGTGCCAACTTTCGAGCCATCACAGTCCTCAATGCCGCCTACAAAATCCTATCCCAGATACTCTTCTGCAGACTCGCGCCCCTTGCTACAGATTTCGTCGGAAGCTACCAAGCTGGGTTTGTTGGAGGCAACTCCACCACCGACCAGATCTTCACTCTACGGTAGATCCTCCAGAAGTGCCGGGAGCACCAGATCCCAACGCACCACCTCTTCATCGACTTCAAGGCGGCCTACGATACCATAGACAAGAAGGAGCTATGGAAGACCATGCGGCAGTACAGCTTCCCCGAGAAGCTGGTTCGACTACTAGAGGCCACAATTTTTTTTTGGACGAGGGTTCAGCTTGCTCGATGTACCGATGTCCCGGACTACGAAATAAGCATACTCCCTCCTCTAGCCCTTTGGATTCCATCCCGCTATACACCTACACGGTAGAAGCAATGACGGAAGAGGCATCTGTCCCTAGGTTAAAATCTCAGTTTACGGACGCTGTGGCACGCAACTAACTCCTGAAGGGTGAAAGCGCGTGTTACTAAAGGTCTAACAGGTACTACCCTGACTAACAGGGGCTATTTTCCAAGCCTAAAGCAACGGACTCGGTGCAGTGCAACTTAAGCAGCTCAGAAGATCGATCCGACAGCTGATATATCTGGCACCACTACCTCCTAAAAACCCGTAGATGGACTTGCACTTGGTTCTGATACCATCCGGATTCGTCAGCCCGCAAAACTAAGCTCCTGCCTAGTCTACGTTCTGGGTCTCCGGTATCTGACACCTCAGATGTTCCTTGCTGGCCCGCAAAACCAAGCTCCTGCTCGGTCTACGTGCCGTCCACCTTGGCCTGTTTGGTCTTGTACCAGGCCCTGAACTCAACCGGTGTACAAGAGGTTGATCAGCGATGGCTTGGTACCGCGATTGGCGTCTCATCTCACCCCCGGTGCATCCCTTCACAAAGCCTCTCAAACCTCAAGTAACCGGTCTCTGTTCCTCCATCCTTACTGAACGCGACCACTGTCCAAGATGATGATCCGCGATGGCTTGATCAGCGATCGGAGGCGACGGCATTACACGCCTTACGCCTCCCTCACCAAAGCTTCACAAACATCGAGTACTTAGTCTTGTTCCTCCACGTGTTGAAACCAGCGCAAAATCACGCTGCTGCGCAATCTACGTCTGATTCCAACCTTGGGGTCGTCCGACGTCTGAATTGATTCAGTCATGGACGACTTGGTACCACCTCGGTGGAGGCCGTACACCTCGGCTTCCCGCGCCGACCAATCCTTTATCGCTTCTTAGTCTGGACTTGCCCTCTTACGCTTGGCCTGGCTGGTGTTATGCCAAGCCCTTGACAGACCGGTTTCTGGTTTGACAAGACAATTGTCGCATAGGTACCACCTTGGTGCAGCGCTTACCGGTGCATCCTTCATCGACAAAAGGCAAGTCGCCCCATAGCCCTTACTGTCACCCTCACACTGTACGCTTTCGCGCCGCTTGTGCCACGATATGTGCCCGCTTATGCCACGAGCGACCTTCCGTTCTGCTGCTGGTCATGGCTTTCGATGGTGGAGCAGGTCCATCCTACTCGCCCGCCAGCAACCCCAGAAGTTGTTTCCCACACAACTCCCTCGTATCCGGGCGTCCACTCGCGGCCTGCGCATCGGTCTAGGTCCTGCGGCCCGGGGAGGCAACAGAGCACATCGTGACATCGACCTTTGCGACTTTTCGTGAATCTTCCGGAAGAGTGAGTCCCTTCCGAAACAACGACCGAACCCCGAGACCCTACGTCTTCGCGGTCCTGTCCGCTGACATAAGGTCCATCCTAACCTCCGGAGAGGCTAAACAGACCAGAGGGCTAGATATCTAAAACCAGGATTAAAGATACCTTACAAGGCTCGTTCCGTCTGCGGCACACTACCTACTACCTGGCCCATCAGGGCATCACTCTGATAGTGCACGGGAGAGCGGATATCCCTCCCACCCGGATCTCTGTTCGTCACCCCTGTTTCTAGGGGGTCCAGTGGCGCCACGAGGAGGCCAGTATTCCAGGCGTTCACGCCGTCACACCGTTTGACCGGAATGACCCCGCAATGACTGCGAGCCCGCTAGAGGCCACAATTTTCCCTACGCTAGCCCTTTTGGTGCCCCACACGGCATGCACCTACACGGTAGAGCCGTGTGGGGCGGGCTTCTGGCCATCGGGCCGCTATCTGCTAAACATTTGTTTTCCGGGACGCATTCCCATCCTATCGTCCACGTCGGACGTGGCCGCTTTCTCGGCCTTGCTGCCGGTTACTTCTCCGCCTCGCCCGTTGCCGGGCGTTACTCTGCTCTCGCCGAGCGTTTTCCAAGCCCAGTTGGGCCTGCTGCAGGGTTGCTGCCGTTGCTGCCTGGTGTTCCGGCGCCGCGTCGTGGTGCCGAAGCCTCGCCACGTAGAGTGACATCGTGGCTCCAAACACCCCTGGCGGCATCCGATCTTACCTCAGCTCCAGCCGCCTTATGTTGTCCTGGAGTTTCCAAGCTCGCCGCCTAAACGCCTCGCGCGCGTCGTCGTTCCATCGCCATGATGCGGTCCCGCAGTGCTGGATCGCGGTCAAAATGGCCCTCTCTCCACTGCTGCCGTCGCGCCTCACGCTCCGTCACTCGACGTCTGGCCTCCCGCGTCGCTCGTTGAGCCTCGGTGCTTCTCTCCAACCTCCAGACTCGCTGTAGCTCCCTGGTGACGCTTACCGCTGCCTCTTCCACACGCTCCCAGGAGTCAGGATCGTGCAGCATGTGGTCGAGGAGCTGGTTGGAGACCGTCACCCGTGAGGAGCCGGTCACGTACGTCCGCGAAACGCGGACACTCGAACATGACGAGCTCCACTGACTCGTCGACTCCCGGACAGGCCGAGCAATTCGAGGACCGGGTAAACTTCCTGGAGGCCAGGTACTGCCTGAAAAAGCCGTGGCCTGTCAGGACCTGCGACAGGTGGAATTTTACCCGTCCATGCTTCCGATTTACCCATATATCCACGTCCGGGAGGACTCGATGACTCCAACGGACGAAGCGGCTGGATTGCTCACCGTCCTGCGCCAAGTCGTCCCAGCTTTGTTGCCACGTCTGCAGTGTCGCTGCCCGCTCCTCCTTCCGTATGTTGGCGGGATCCCCACCGGACAACCGCCTCCGCTCGTAGCAGCGATGGTCCTCCTTGACGAACTCCACAATCGGTATGAGGCCAGCGACCAGCGTGGCGACGGTTGTGAACTCGGTTCAGCAAACGGCGATTGCTCTGCACCTTCGTTGCCTCCCACCAGACCGGAGCCGCGTATCGCAGGATGGAGGTCGACACATTGGCTAGGGTCCGGCGTCGGACGCTAGAAGGGCCACCATGATTCTTGAGGAGGTAGCCCAGAGCCCGGTTGATTTTCGTGGCCTTTTCCGTCACTGCTCGCACGTGAAAATTCCACGAGAGATGGTCTTCAAGTTGGACTCCGAGGTACCTGATATATCGCTTAGTCCGCAGGGTTGAGTCTCCGACGCGTACTGGGCCTTGGGGATGGCCCTGCCGCAGGCAGCTGATCATCACCATCTCGGTCTTCTGCAGTGCGAGGGACAGCTGATGATCTGCCATCCACCTCCGCACTTGGTTGATCGCTCTCGTCGCCAGCGTCGACGCTTCCCTCGGTGTTCGTCCTGGTACCAGTAGGACGAGGTCGTCGGCGAATCCAAGTATTTCCGCTCCCGGTGGCAGCTCCAGGTTGAGGACTCCGTCATACATCACATTCCACAATGTGGGCCCAAAGATGGAGCCCTGTGGAACGCCGGCGGTGACGGGCCTCGTTACCTTCCCGGTGTTGGTGGCGTAGTGGAGCACACGGTCGCGGAAGTAGCTCCCTATGATGCGCAGCAGTGGCTAGGGAACTCCTTTGGCCTCCAGAGCCTCTCCAATGTCGGACCATCCCGCTTGTTGGTTCGCTTGGAGGCCATGGCCCGACGTCCTGCCTTCACCACCTCCTGAATCGCCTCCACCGTCGATCTCCCCTTACGGAAACCAGTACTGGCGGGGAGAGAGGCGAGGACCATGTAATATGATTTATCTCGGATAGGAGAAACACTTTATTTTACACTTCGAAGCTTGTTCGAGCTTCACCGATAACTTTATTGCGAATGCCTTTTTACATCGTTCGTAGCGCGTTTTTATATTAATTTGAACAAAAGCCTAGTAGCACCGCGTAATTGCGCGCAAGGTGACCGCTTGAGTATGCTGCGCAATTTGATCCTATCTTTTACTTTTAATGTTTACTAATAGTACTATCCTACCTAAATCATATCTTAAACTAACCTAATTTAAATTACCTATCTGTTGAGAGTGTCTCCTATTTAATTAATATATTATTTGAATCGAAATTTATGGATAATTTATTATTTACGGGGAAACAACTATCTGTCTCTTTCTAATATATTATCGTTCTATCTTATCTAGACTGCCTAGTTCAATTTAACTTCTATCCTTATCTTAACGAAACTATTAATCTTACACCTTTAATCTATACACCTGATCCTTTGCCATAATTAATATCTAGCTATAAATAACTTCAAATAGTTTTGATCGTTTTATTTTTTCTATAATTTAAAAATAAATTCTATTATGATTTATTACTTAAAGTATATTACATCCTTCCCCTTAAAAAAAATGAAAAGTGTATGGAATGGAACGAAGATTGTGAGTGTAATTACGTATACTTTTCATTTCTTAATTAATCTATTTTATGCACTATAACCTCTTTAGCGGTAGTTTTATTTTTAATTGTACAGTTTGGGTCATTTATTCGTATAACTGTATATGGTCCTATATAGCAAGGATCTAGTTTTTTCCTATTTTCGTTCTTTAAATACACTTGATCGCCTAGCCCTATCTTGATGGGATTTATATTTTGGTTCTGAGTACTTTGTCTTTTTATTTTTTCTTTTATTAAATTTTCACGTGCGAGCTCATTAGATTTCTGTAGTTTATACTTCATCTCATAGTAGTATTGCTCTATGTTATACACAGGGTCTGTTTTGCCATTGTAAACATCTTGTGCTATATTTGGTGACCTTCCAAAGATTAATTCGAATGGAGTGAATTGTGTATTAGTATGACATGTTGTGTTGTACACAAATTGATAGAACTGTGTCCAGTCATCCCAATCATCATGGTGCTCATTAGAGAAGGTTCTCAAATATTCGTTCAAGCTTCTATGGCTTCGTTCAAGTGATCCAATAGTCTCAGGGTGATAGGCTGTGGCAAAAGTTTGTTTAATTTTGAGGATCTCCGATATTTTTGTTAGTATTTCGTTATTGTACTGAAGTCCTTGGTCAGATCTCAATTCCATAAAACTTCCGTATACCAATATAAATTTTTCAATCAATGCCCTAGCTATTGTATTAGCTTCTTTGTTGGGTATTGGTATTATGACAACAAATTTACTCAGGTCGCACTGTATTGTAACAGCATACCTGTTATTTTTATTAGTCCGTGGTAATGGTCCAACTGTATCAATGGATATAACTTGGAATGGTTTGGCGGGTGTGGATGTAATAGTTTCTTTTTCTTTTGTGTGTTTTGTAATTTTATGCTTCTTGCAAGCTTCGCAATTATTAACAAACTTTTTTATGTCTTCCTTCATATTTTGCCATTTAAATTTTTCTCGAATTTTTAAATATAATCTATATTGTCCAATGTGACCTCCTGTTGGGGTCGTATGATAATTATTCATTGTATTATTTATATCTGATTTTTGGGAAAGCATCCTAGGTGGCTTGAATATTATTATCTCGATACCGGAAATGGCATTGTTTGCGATTTCCTTTATGGTACAGATACTATATAACGAAAATATTTGATCATGAACTGATATGGCTACTTTGTCACGATTAAATCTCTTCAGGATTTGGCATAACTCTAGAAGAGCTGATTCGAGAATCAGACTTCCATTTTGGCCTTTTTTATCATTGAGATTAAATTTCGTGCCTCCTAGCTTTGTGATTCCGTTATGATTGTAAATTCCAATTTCTATGCTTTCTTGTTTAATGTCAGTTTTTAATTTCAACAATTTATTTACTTGGGATGGCCTATCTGTTTCCCATATTGTTGGTTTATTTATAGTTTCCTGTTCTTCTATTTCTTCTTCTTTCTTGTCGTGAGCTTTACTCATTGCTCTAGTATTTACTCTGAGTATTGTTTTATTTTTCATCCTTATTATATCTTCGTCCTTTACCGTCGGTATTTGTTGTTTTAGATATTCAGAATCTATTTTAATTCTGGAAAGTGCATCAGCACCTACGTTACTTTTACCTTTTATATATTCCAACTCAAAATCATATTCCTCAAGGTCTAATCGTATGCGAGTGAGTTTTGATGAAGGGTTTTTCATGCCAAATAAATAGGTCAGTGGGCGGTGATCGGTTCGTATTTTGAATTTTCTGCCGTACACATAGGGTTTAAAGTGGTTAATTGCCCAATGGATGGCAGTTAATTCTTTCTCAATAATTGATTTATTTTTTTCTCCTTTCGTAAAACTTTTACTGGCGTAAGCTATAGGGAGATCTTTGTTATTGAAGGTTTGAGAAAGAATGGCCCCACATGCTGAGTCTGATGCATCAGTCGTGATTGTGAAATCTTTTTCAAAATCTGGGAACTTTAAGACAGTGGGCGACAATAGTTTTTCTCTTAATAAATCAAAAGATTGACGACATTGTTGCGTCCAATTGAAAGTAGTGCCCTTTTTAAGTAAATCATTTAATGGTTTTGCGATTTTAGCAAAGTTATTTATGAATTTTCGATAATAATTGCAAAAGGCAACAAATCTGCGCACTTCATCTGCGTTAGTTGGTATTGGATAGTTTTTAATTGCTTGGTACTAAGAATCGTCTGGATATATTCCGGCTTCCATTATTTTGTGTCCCAAATATGTTACCTCGCTTTTAGAGAGTTTACATTTCTCCGGATTTAACTTCAAATTGTAATTTTTCAATCTTTTGAAAACTTTACTTAAATTTTCAATGTGATGATTTTCCGTACAACCGGTGACAATGATGTCGTCTATGTATACAAAGGCTATTTCTGGATTCAGGCCTGACATGGCTATCGCCATTGTACGATATTGCGACGCCTAAAGGTAGGCCACAGAACTCTACAAGGTTCTGAACAGTTAGGAATTTTGAATTTAACGAAACCCTACAAGTACCGGTTTATTGATAACCTGCTGTTCAAAAATAACGGTAAATTGATAACAGTCTCACCGGTCTTAGACATCGCTAACACAACATTTGTGACGTAAGTAAAGGCGTTCAGAAAACCAAATATATGCAACTTGAGAAAAAACCACTGGTGTTTGTTAGGCTCTGTCCCCAACATACTTAGCATTATAATCCACAGAAAGTCCCTGGCGGGTAGCGATCTGTGGACACTATATTGCGTTCTCTGGTACCGTTGGACAAACCCAGATTTTTGAAACCATTTTCTTCTTTTCTCTATCCACCTGTTGAGTAACAAGTTCCGGAGTAGGCCGTACCCTACATTTTGGTCCTTCGAACCGGATCGGCGTAGCGAACCTATCGTGCGCTGATTATTTCATACATTCGTCGTCGGAAGAGGAACTTTCGTCAACCGGACGGGTTGATTGAACATCGGTGGCAGACCACGGACACCACACGAGGCCGATCCAGTGCACATCGGTGCCTCAAGGGGAGAGAACCCAAGTCGGGAGTTCTCTTCAGTGGATCAGTCCAGCGCTTCGTGCCCAGCGTTTGTTCAACCCAGCGTCTACAGGAATCGTGTATCAACCGGACGGGTTGATTTTCCATCGGTGGCAGACCACGGACACCACACGAGGCCGATCCAGTGCGCATCGGGGCCTCACGGGAAGATAACTCAAGGTGTGAGTTTCCTTCGGTGGTACCGTCCAGCGTCTCATCGCCACGAGAAGTTTACTCAGCGTGATTGTGAGTACCAGTCCAAAGTGTCGTAGCAGTCGACGCTGACAAAACAGTGAAGTGAACAAGTGAAAAGTGCAAAAGACTAGTTAGAAGTGACACAATGAACACACGCAGGAATAAAGTGATGCACTCCCCGCCACCAGAACATGAGGGGAGTGACAATTCAGACGAAGCGGCTACGGAAGCCACGGTGGAACAGCGCGCGAGTGACCACGTGACGGAAACAACCCCACAGCACGTGTCACCAAAACCGTCGACGTCATCGCCAGGGGATCGCGAGTTGGCCGTGTTGCGGGCCAAAATGAAGCTGGCATATCGTCAACTTATGCAGCTTCAGCCGGACATCACCAACAACAAACTCCCTCCGGCCACTGCGCGGGTGCACTTACGCACATTACGGGAACTTCAAGGCACCCACGGCAGGATTATGCAGCACATCATAGATCTCCTGCCAGATGACCTCGAAGTCGACATGGACGCCGACGATGCCTTCCGGAAGATCCACACCACCTGCCCAGCCATTCTGGAGGCACAGCTGGACGAAACACCAACAACGTCAGCAGCTCCGGTAACTTCGGCAGCGCATCACCTCAGCGTCCCGATGCCAACCTTTGACGGACGCTACGAAGAGTGGCCCAAATTCAAGGCCATGTTCCTCGACATCATGGGAAGGACACCTGTTTCGGATGCAGCAAAGTTACACCACCTGAACAAGGCACTCACCGGAAAGGCAGCAGGGATAATTAACGCAGCAATGGTGAGCAGCAACAACTACAAGAGTGCCTGGGAGGTGCTAGAAAAGCGGTTCGCGAACCCGAGAGCAATCGTCGACAAGCACATTGCTGGGTTACTGCAACTTAAACCCGTGCAACGCGAATCAGCCAGCGAACTTCGATCACTAGTAGAAACGTGTAAGGGTCACGTTGATGGGTTGCAGTTCTTAGAGAAGAACATTGATAAAACCAGCAACCTCATCATCACCCACATCCTCGCGTCGTGTATGGACTCCAGCACTCGTAAGGCATGGGAGCTTACATTGCAGCACGGCGAGTTTCCGGATTTGTTCCGTACGTTCGACTACATCACGCGACAATGTGAAGTGTTGGAGAGCTGCGCAGCAGGCAATATGGACAAACCATCCCGTCCAAAGCCGGCTCCTACTAAAGCGTTCACGTCGACCGTTACTCCATCACCGACCGCAACGTGTGTGATGTGCCTGGGTCACCATATGCTCAGCAAGTGCGCGGATTTCATAGCACTATCGCTACCAGACAAACGGGACAAGCTCCGAAGTTGGAAACGTTGTTTCAACTGTTTCGGAGCTGGTCATCTCAACAAAGGGTGCCCATCGAAGTGGACGTGTCGTCGGTGCCAGCAGAAACATCACACCTTGCTCTACGACGAAGGGACTAGTGCCGCCAGCGAGATCCGTCACGAACAGCCAACATCTGCAGCAGAACACCGTACAGCTACAATATCGCTTCACACGGCGATACCATCGACAGTGTTGCTGTCAACCGTCATGTTGTACATCACTGACAGCGCAGGGAAGAACCATGCTGCAAGGGCTCTCTTGGACAGTGGAGCACAGTCCAACTTCATTACGGGAAGGTTGGCGCAATTCTTAAACCTACCTCGGAAGTCGGTGAGCATTCCGCTGTCGGGGATTGGTGGCAGCCAAGCGACGAACGTAAAGTCATCAGTACGAGCCACCATCCAGTCACGCTGTTCATCATTTTCGACGTCGCTGGAGATGCTGGTACTGCCCAAGCTGTCAGCAGATGTGCCGGCCCATCGTATACACCACAGCCAGTGGACGATTCCAGCAACCTGCGTCTTGGCTGACCCAACATTCCATAAGCCTGGTGGAATCGATATCATCCTGGGTGCGGCGTGCTTCTACGAGCTTTTAAAAACCGGACGCATCTCACTTGGAGAAGGTATGCCGTCACTCCAAGAAACAGCATTTGGGTGGGTTGTAAGTGGCACAGCCCAGATAGCAGAGCAGTCTCTGCCAGTGGTGTGTTCAGTCGCCGTACACACCAACGAGCTGACTACGATGATGCGGAAGTTCTTCGCAATAGAAGACGTAGGCAGTCTCCCTAGTTGGAGTATCGAGGAGAGAGCCTGTGAGGACCACTACGCGGCCACTACAAGCAGAGACGAAGCCGGCCGATATGTCGTCCGACTTCCGAGAAAGTCTGACATGATCGGGAAACTAGGTGACTCGCGGACGATCGCCCTCCATCGGTTTTTGGCTATCGAGAGACGTATGCAGCGAGAACCCGAAACAAAAAAGGCGTACGTGGAGTTCATGGCCGAATACCTCCGCTTAGGCCACATGACAAAGGTGGCAGCAGCAGTTGATAGTCGGGAAACATTCTACCTCCCACACCATCCTGTTTTTAAGGCCGACAGCACCACCACGAAGTGTCGGGTTGTGTTCGACGCATCCAGCAAGTCATCGACAGGAGTGTCGTTGAATGATACGCTGATGATCGGACCAACAATTCAACAAGATGCTACATCGATCCTGATGCGATTCAGAACTCATCAAATTGCACTGACAGGAGATGTGGCAAAAATGTACCGCCAAGTATGGGTACATCCCTGCGATCGCGCCCTACAGCGCATTCTGTGGCGAGCTTCACCCCATGATCCCATCGAAGAATATGAGCTGAATACTGTAACTTATGGAACCGCATCTGCACCATTCCTTGCGGTGAGATCTCTGCAACAAATAGTATTGGATCATGGGAGGGACTTTCCAATAGCAGCAGCTCGGTTCTCTGACTTCTACGTGGATGACTTTGTGTCTGGAGCTGATTCACCCGAGGCTGCTCAAACCTTGCAACAACAAACCGAACAACTGTTTGCCAAAGGTGGATTTGAGCTGCGGAAATGGGCATCAAACGAGGAAGCGGTGTTGCATCATGTGGACCAACAAAGCCGAGCATCCAGCCCATATCCCAACGACGATGACGACGGATCGTTGGCAACACTTGGAATCATATGGGATACGTCAGCGGACACTCTGCGCTTCAAAGTCCAAGCCCCTGATGTCAACAAAGATGCAACCAAACGCAAGGTATTGTCCACCATTGGGAAGATCTACGATCCGGTAGGGTTTGTTGACCCAGTGAAGGCGGTTGCCAAGCAACTTCTTCAACGTGTATGGACTCTGAAACACGTCAACCAACAACCCTGGGGATGGGATGCTGAACTTCCGCTGCAGCTACGAACGGAGTGGCTCAACTTTCTTGAGCAAATGCATTACCTTCACAACATCAGTATTCCGCGAGTCGCCATTAAATCTTCTGTGACCACCATCCAATACCATGTCTTCTGCGATGCTTCGGAGAAAGGATATGGAGCATGCTGCTACATCCGTAGTTGCGATGCCCAGGGCCATGGCACAATGGAGCTCTTTGCCTCAAAAACCAAAGTGACGCCCCTCAATAGCAAGCACTCTATCGCTCGGCTTGAACTGTGCGCAGCACAGTTGGCCAGCTTGCTATTCGACCGAGTAAGGACTGCGGTAAACCCAGGATCTCTGGCAGTCTTCTGGACAGACTCCATGACTGTGGTACATTGGCTGCGAGCATCACCAAACTCCTGGAAGCCATATGTTGCCAACCGGGTATCGCAGGTGCAACAACTAACGGAAGGTTGCACGTGGCGTCACATCGCAGGAGTCGACAACCCGGCTGACCTTGCTTCCAGAGGCTGTTTGGGCAAAGATCTCCTCTCCAGTACCCTATGGTGGCAGGGTCCTTCCTGGATGAGCCTGCCAGAAGATCAATGGCCTCCACCATTGCTTGCGACACCAGATCTTTCAGTGCAAGCAGAGCAGCGAGTAGCAGTTGTGGCATGCGCTGCCATTGAGCTGCCAGTTCATCGCGTCTTTACGCTCTTCTCATCGTACTCGAAGCTGAGACGGATGACGGCGTACTGGGTTCAGTATTGGAACCGATGCACCAAACGCCGGTCGTACGAGAACCCTGGCCTGACGACGAAGGACTTGACGGATGCAGAAGAAGTGCTGTGCCGCTTGGCTCAACGAGACCACCTGCAGCAAGAAATCAAGGCAAGAAAAAAGGCGTACGTGGAGTTCATGGCCGAATACCTCCGCTTAGGCCACATGACAAAGGTGGCAGCAGCAGTTGATAGTCGGGAAACATTCTACCTCCCACACCATCCTGTTTTTAAGGCCGACAGCACCACCACGAAGTGTCGGGTTGTGTTCGACGCATCCAGCAAGTCATCGACAGGAGTGTCGTTGAATGATACGCTGATGATCGGACCAACAATTCAACAAGATGCTACATCGATCCTGATGCGATTCAGAACTCATCAAATTGCACTGACAGGAGATGTGGCAAAAATGTACCGCCAAGTATGGGTACATCCCAGCGATCGCGCCCTACAGCGCATTCTGTGGCGAGCTTCACCCCATGATCCCATCGAAGAATATGAGCTGAATACTGTAACTTATGGAACCGCATCTGCACCATTCCTTGCGGTGAGATCTCTGCAACAAATAGTATTGGATCATGGGAGGGACTTTCCAATAGCAGCAGCTCGGTTCTCTGACTTCTACGTGGATGACTTTGTGTCTGGAGCTGATTCACCCGAGGCTGCTCAAACCTTGCAACAACAAACCGAACAACTGTTTGCCAAAGGTGGATTTGAGCTGCGGAAATGGGCATCAAACGAGGAAGCGGTGTTGCATCATGTGGACCAACAAAGCCGAGCATCCAGCCCATATCCCAACGACGATGACGACGGATCGTTGGCAACACTTGGAATCATATGGGATACGTCAGCGGACACTCTGCGCTTCAAAGTCCAAGCCCCTGATGTCAACAAAGATGCAACCAAACGCAAGGTATTGTCCACCATTGGGAAGATCTACGATCCGGTAGGGTTTGTTGACCCAGTGAAGGCGGTTGCCAAGCAACTTCTTCAACGTGTATGGACTCTGAAACACGTCAACCAACAACCCTGGGGATGGGATGCTGAACTTCCGCTGCAGCTACGAACGGAGTGGCTCAACTTTCTTGAGCAAATGCATTACCTTCACAACATCAGTATTCCGCGAGTCGCCATTAAATCTTCTGTGACCACCATCCAATACCATGTCTTCTGCGATGCTTCGGAGAAAGGATATGGAGCATGCTGCTACATCCGTAGTTGCGATGCCCAGGGCCATGGCACAATGGAGCTCTTTGCCTCAAAAACCAAAGTGACGCCCCTCAATAGCAAGCACTCTATCGCTCGGCTTGAACTGTGCGCAGCACAGTTGGCCAGCTTGCTATTCGACCGAGTAAGGACTGCGGTAAACCCAGGATCTCTGGCAGTCTTCTGGACAGACTCCATGACTGTGGTACATTGGCTGCGAGCATCACCAAACTCCTGGAAGCCATATGTTGCCAACCGGGTATCGCAGGTGCAACAACTAACGGAAGGTTGCACGTGGCGTCACATCGCAGGAGTCGACAACCCGGCTGACCTTGCTTCCAGAGGCTGTTTGGGCAAAGATCTCCTCTCCAGTACCCTATGGTGGCAGGGTCCTTCCTGGATGAGCCTGCCAGAAGATCAATGGCCTCCACCATTGCTTGCGACACCAGATCTTTCAGTGCAAGCAGAGCAGCGAGTAGCAGTTGTGGCATGCGCTGCCATTGAGCTGCCAGTTCATCGCGTCTTTACGCTCTTCTCATCGTACTCGAAGCTGAGACGGATGACGGCGTACTGGGTTCAGTATTGGAACCGATGCACCAAACGCCGGTCGTACGAGAACCCTGGCCTGACGACGAAGGACTTGACGGATGCAGAAGAAGTGCTGTGCCGCTTGGCTCAACGAGACCACCTGCAGCAAGAAATCAAGGCCTTGCAGCAAAAGAAACCCGTTCCTGCGTCGTCCCCGCTTAGATGGTTGCATCCGCAACTGGGAGCTGACGGAATCATCCGAGTTGGAGGACGTTTGTCCAATTCACCGCTAGCGGAGGATGTTAAGCATCCACTAGTTGTTCCGGCCAGCCATCCATTCGCTCGTCTGCTGATGGAACATTTTCATAAACAATTACTTCACGCGGGACCGACTCTGATGCTAAACACGTGCAGACAACGCTTCTGGATTACAAGTGGCCGAAATCTCGCCCGGAAGGTATTTCACCAGTGCCACACCTGCTTCCGCGCCCGACCATCATCGTCAGCAACTATAATGGCTGACCTGCCGGCTGTCCGAGTAACACCGGCCCCTCCTTTTTCGATCACCGGTGTTGACTACTATGGTCCAGTGTTCCTGAAAGGTGGCCACCGACGGGCGGCGCCCGTGAAGGCATACGTCGCCATCTTTGTATGCTTCACCACCCGTGCCGTACACATCGAGCTGGTGTCAAACCTGACAACGGAAGCATTTATAGCAGCATTACGACGGTTTGTGTCTCGTCGTGGTTTGCCATTGGAGTTACACTCGGACAACGCGACGAACTTCAAGGGAGCAGCAAACAAGCTGAACGAGTTGTACAAGCTGTTGCGTACAACTGAACACCAGCAGAGCATTCAAGCTTGGACACTAGAACGCAAAATTTCATGGAAGTTCATCCCACCAAGAGCTCCTCACTTCGGTGGACTGTGGGAAGCCGCCGTCAAAACCATGAAGTACCACCTAGTGCGCGTTTTAGGAACGACATCACTTTCGTATGAGGACATGTCTACGCTGCTGGACGAGATAGAATGCTGTGTCAACTCCCGACCTATAACATCGATGTCAGATGACCCACACGATATGACAGCCCTCACTCCTGGACATTTCCTGGTTGGAACGAACCTACAGCTTGTTCCGGACCACTGCTTGCTGTACGAAGCCGAAAACCGGTTGAACCACTGGCGTCATGTTCAACAACTTCGCCAGCACTTTTGGAACCGTTGGCAGAAGGAGTATTTACAACAACTGCAGGCGCGTTCTAAATGGACAAAGGATGGTACAACCACAGTAACGCCAGGAACGTTAGTTATAATTAAGGAAGATAATGTGCCTTCGGCGTGTTGGCCATTAGCACGCGTAACCGAGGAGCATCCTGGAAAGGATGGCAAAGCGCGTGTCTTTACATTGCGTACAAGTAAGGGCACTACAGTGACTAGACCATTGGTAAAGCTGTGTGTATTACCAAAGGCAAACAGTTAAAATTATTCAATTTTAAGGTGGCAGAATGTACGATATTGCGACGCCTAAAGGTAGGCCACAGAACTCTACAAGGTTCTGAACAGTTAGGAATTTTGAATTTAACGAAACCCTACAAGTACCGGTTTATTGATAACCTGCTGTTCAAAAATAACGGTAAATTGATAACAGTCTCACCGGTCTTAGACATCGCTAACACAACATTTGTGACGTAAGTAAAGGCGTTCAGAAAACCAAATATATGCAACTTGAGAAAAACCACTGGTGTTTGTTAGGCTCTGTCCCCAACATACTTAGCATTATAATCCACAGAAAGTCCCTGGCGGGTAGCGATCTGTGGACACTATATTGCGTTCTCTGGTACCGTTGGACAAACCCAGATTTTTGAAACCATTTTCTTCTTTTCTCTATCCACCTGTTGAGTAACAAGTTCCGGAGTAGGCCGTACCCTACAGCCATCATCCGTTGAAAGCTGTTGGGACTTACATTAAGCCCAAATGGTAATCTGGTAAATTGATAATGCCCTGTGGGAGTTGAAAATGCAGTGTATTTTTTTGAGTTTTGTTCTAAAGGTATTTGATGGAACCCTGACATGAGATCGAGGGTGCTAAAATATTTGGCTCGCCCCAATTGGTCCAATATTGTGTCTATTCTGGGTAGGGGAAACTTGTCAGGAAGAATTTTTTTGTTTAGTTGTCGGAAATCGACAACTAATCTCCATCTTTTGGAAATATCTTGGGATTTTTTTGGTACTAGAAGAATTGGTGAATTATATGGGGACGTTGAGTGTTCTATGATTTGGTTTTCGAACATCTTATTAACTTGGGCATTTATTTCATTGGTTTGAGAATATATCTGCTTATAATTTGGTATAAATAACGGATTATTATCTTTGAGTTGAATTGATTGTTCATAGAAATTGTTTGTTGTTATTTGATCATTTTCTAGACAAAATAGTTCTGAAAAGTCTGATATAAGCTTCTTTAAATCATTTTGAACAAATTGTGGAGTGTCATTTATATTTAATTTTTCTAGAATGGTATTTAATCTGGAACTACTACTCAATTTATTCTGTTTAGCACAAAAAATGGTATAGTTTTTGAGTGGTTCTATTGTTGGGTGGAAATTTTTGTTGTTTATACACACGTCTTTTTCTGTTGTGTTTATGAACTTTACATATGGGCATTCCTTTGAAATAATTGAATTTCCACAAAATACTCCAGGTAGTATTTCTTGACAATGTATTAATGAGTCTTCCTTGATTTTGGGTGAAAAAATACTTTGTATAAATTCACTTCTAGCAGGGATAGTAAAAGTATACTTGTTATCTTCTTCAATTGGGTGCTCTATCGTTATACCTTTCCACGTAAAGGTAAGGAGCCAATGCTCGTAATCTATTAAACACTTATATTTCGTAAGGAAATCTCTACCTAAAATGCCGTCTACGTTTAGGTCTATTGAACTTGGAATTATATTGAATTCTTGACACAATGATGTATTTCCAAAAGTTATTTTGCCATAGGCTGTTCCCAAAGTATTGATTGAATTGCTACTGATGCCTGTCAATTTGATTTTCATATTTTCATTAATACTTTTTACGTTACTTATTTTGTTGATTTTGAGGAGTGAACTGCACCTGTACCAATAAGGAGGTTGCAGTATGTGTTGTCTGATAAATCTATTTTTACTAATATTGAATTATTTGTTGTAAGATTTATTGTGAGGATTGGCATTCGGTATGAGGTTGTTCTCTTTGTTCTAAAAAAGAGTCCTCTTCGCGTGTAGTTTCTATTGGATATGTTCTCCTATTTGATGATTCATTGAATTGCCTATTATCATTATTGTCCCTTGGGGCAAAGTTCTGGCTGTTTGAATAATTATTTCTCCTGCTATTATTGTATTTATTGTTGTTGTGGTTTTGCCTATTATTAAAGTTATTTTGATTTCTGTAACTGTTTTTATTTTGAAATCCGTGGTCATAATTATTGTTGTATCTGTTACGATTTGAATATGATTGGTTAAAGTTTTGGTACTTTTGGTATCTGTTTGGGTATCTATTTTTATTTGAAAAGTGAGGTGGCTGTTGGAATTGATTATAATAATTGCCGTAACCGGAATGTCTTACAGGCATGATTTGTGAGGTATTACTTGATTCATTTTCTATTACTTTTTCACAAGCTGCCGAGATTGAAGAGAATGCGGCTGCTTTAAGCAGTAATCTGGTCTCTGGATTGTCGATTTTTTCTATAAGTGTTGTGACGCCAATTTTAACTGCCATTTCATTGGCGACATTTTCTGGGATATTTTTCTCTAAGTATAAATTCTTAAGCTTTGTTGTTAATTTTTCTACCTCGTCGCATAGTGATTGCGTGTCTTTTGGTCTTAGACATTTGAGTTTGTTTGCAATGTTGTCTGGAGATACTTTTAACTGACACCTGGTTTTTACATCATTCAATAATTGCTCTATGGTTTCAAGTTTCAGAGGTAGTCCTAAACGTGCCTTGGCAGTTAACCTTGTTTTCACGAATTTAATTATTGTTTGTTCCTGAACACTTCCTGATAAATCTCTATATATATAATTCTTGTGTCACGGTGTTAGTGTTCAAACTCCTCCTAAACGACTGAACCATTTAAACTCAAACTTTGCACACACGTTCCTTAGGAATGAGAATAGGTTTTTAACTATATCTAATATCTGGAAAGTTTATACTTTTTTAATTAATTACAATTATCTATCGTCATACATTGGTTTATTTGTTTTGTTTACATTCAGCAATGACACATAAAGTGAACTACAACAAGTGTAAACGGACACAGCAACATGCCTTTTCACATACTGTGGTGGTGAGTTTAATACGTAGGTGGTGAGTTTAATTCAAACAAGTCGTTTCATATAAGTGACGATAGTAAAATCTTTGTTAATTTTTGGTAATAATAACTAATGTTGTTAATTGGTGGTAATAGAGTATGTGTGCAAATTATTGATGCATAGAGCAGTGAGAAAACCTTCTCATTTACCAGTGTTGTGATAACGAATTTCAGTATAGCTACCACAGCGAGGCTATGAACTCGCGAATAGGGACGAGCATACTTATTCGTCACGTTTACATGCAATCCAACGTGGCGTAAGTTTTATTGTTACCAGGACAAAATGCGGCGCATAGTCATGATATAACAAAACGTGTGTTCAAACATTAATGTCGCTGATAAACTCTATTACAAAACTACATGTATTTAATCCAACACGCTATGATTAGTATCGAGGATCTTTGCATGGTAATTGAAAATTTGCCGCTAAGTTATTATTATGTTTTAGGTTCGCCGAATCGAAGTGCATCAAATTTGATGGACACTGAAATAAGTCGTGAACTGCAGCATAATATTGCAGTCATGTTGGATATCGTTTCTCACAACGTATCAATGTTGACTGATGAACAAGCATATGTTTACGAACGCATTATCATGGCAGTATCAACGGGACAAAGTGGTATCTTTTTTTGGATGCCCCAGTCCGAACTGGCAAAACATTTCTCATATCGCTCTTGCTTTCCAAAATACGAGCAAACAATGACATTGCAATACCAGCTGCTTCATCTGGAATTGTAGCTGGAAATGGAGGTAGAACGACGTATTCATCATTTAGGCTACTTCTAAACATCAATAGGAACCCAAAAGCCGTATGAAACATCAAAAATCAATCACTCATGGCCTAGGTCATGCAACAGTGAAAAATAATTATCTGGGAAGAATGCACCATGGCAAAGAAGCATTCTCTTGAGGCGCTGTACAGAACACTCAAAGACGTGAAGTGTAATAAAGATTGTTCCAGTAATACAGTAGGTCCCTGCAGTACGCTATTCTCGATATACGCGAATTCGCAGAACGGGATTTTTTACAACTGACAGCTCATAGGGTTGCTCGACTTCTGATTAGTCAATTTTACTTTGTTTTGGTAGAATGAAGTTTTTAATATGCACTTTTTCACAGAGATATAATGACACAATAGAAAAAATGGAACACTTTTTAGTGATTTGGATTGAAGATATGTTAAATAAGCGTTTCCCTCTCAGTGTCAACTCTTCAATATGAAGTATAAACGATATGGCAGAGGAAATCCGCAATACGCGAAAATTCGACATACGCTATTGCGTTCGGTCCCAAACATTCGCGTACTGCGGAGACCAACTGTACTGTGTTTCTCCTCTCAGGGGATTTCAGGCAAACTCTTCCCGTAGTGCCACAATCCACCTATGCTGATAAGATCACCTGAGCTTGCCTTACTCATCGGTGTTGTGGAGCAATTTTGAAAAACTTTAGCTAAGCATAAACAGGCACGTCCAAATGCTACAGGATACATCAGCTTCTACTTTCTCCAAACAGTTATTACACATCGGCAATACACCTTAGCAGTTTCTTAGAAAGCTCTAATAGAAACCCGATTTAGAAAACTAATATGTACGTCATACATGGCTTACCAGGCGTACAAAAAACATCGTTCATTCAATTGGTCTGCTTGATTAATAACAAAATAAGAATGATAATCATTAGCAGCCTCACTATAAGCTTATTACGACGTAAATAGTGTAAATACAATGGATTAATGTACTTAAGAAATTTAATGTGACCTTTAAACCAATTTTTAACAACATCAAACGGGTCAGCTAGTCTTTTAATAAAGTTACGGAATCTACAAAAGAATCAAGATTATCATCGGAACCATCGTACACTTGTACGAGTGCTGTGGCTACTTTAATATCTAACTGAGCCATTCTATTTAAAATTATAACCAGTTTGGAAAGTGTTTTGAAAGTTATATGTTTTCGAGCTATGCCTAGGTGTTGGTTTATGTGAGATACTATGTTAGAGTAAATATATCGGGAACGCAGAATTATGGAATTGACTTCTTCTTCGCTAATAACTTTTTCCAATTGGATAATATCGGCTTGAATTCCAGCTACTATTTGTGTAGCTAGTAGCCTATCACTTGTAAGTTTACACGTTCTGTGACTTTTGTTTGGATCGCTTAGACGAATTTCCAATGTTTTGAGCCTTCGAACTTTTTCTTCCAATTCATCCATGCACCAATTGATGCTGGCAAATGACAAAACATAAAGTGTAGGAGGAAAATAAAACTAATGAGCAGGACGCGAAAAAAGGCGAGGGAAGTGGAGCAGGCAGCGCAAACTGAATGGGAAGCTGGAAATTTCGGCGAACAGATGCGCTTGCCTCCTGGTGTTTCTACATTTAGATGGCCGCTTGGTAAGTAAAAAGAATGACTATTATATAATCCAGTGAATTCATGTTTGCATTAAAAAAATCACAAATTTTCGTCGGAGATAAGAAGAAAGTTAACCTAGCTAATTGAATTAAGTAAATTTTATTGTAAAGTAATACATTTTGGCCAGAACCAAACCACTGAATCGTACTCTAAATGATGTTTTCTAATAAATTTGATTAATTCCGTAAGGCACTGCACACTATACACTTCTCCATACGCCGGAAGTCTGGACACGAAGAACAGTGATTTAGTGCATAGTATTTTCCCTGAATTACAGCTACGATATGGCGTTCTATGGGAGTGAAGGGACTCCAAAAAATATTTTAAGTATACTGCTTGCGAACGAACATAAACGAGTAAAAAATACAATATAATGCCTCTCATTCATAATTATCTTTTTTTTATTTTTCTGTTTTAGATGATGGTTTTCCTGTCCCAACGTTTGGAGCTGTCGGTGGTTCACCGTATAATGTCGGTAACGTAGGTGGTGGTGGTAGTAATGGGAATTTAGTTAGCAATATCAATAATGTAGGAGCTAGTGATAGTGTAAATAATAATCAAATAATAGTAGATAGGAATCATGAAGGCGTGAGCGATGATGGCGAAATTGATGGTGCCGAGGACACCACATCGGTAGGTTGGGATAGAAAATATCACTTCCTCAATAACTTTAATAGTTTTGAGGGGGCCTTGAGACATTTTCTGATTGTAAGCTGCCTATCTCGCGATCTCGCCAGTTTACTTCTGGTGATCCTGGTGAAGTTTCTTAATTTAGAGCTTCCGCGAGATTCACGAACATTCCTCAAAACTCCCACCAACATCGGATCACAGCTATCGCCGATTGTTGGTGGAAACTTGTGGTACCAAGGGGTTGAGACGGTTCTTAAAAATTATTTTAAAGATATCGAACCTGAAGAGTCACATTTTACAATTCAAGTGTACATCGACGGGCTTCCACTTTTTAAAAGCTCGGCTACACAGTTTTGGCCAGTTCTTATAAAAGTGGAAGAATTGCCAGACGCTCCGGTTATGCCCGTTGCTATTTTTTGCGGGCAAAAAAAACCGGAGAGTGTCGAACAATATTTGCGGCCGTTTGTTCAGGAGATGAACATACTCATAGAAAGAGGCTTGAAATTCGGCAATAAATTGGTGCATTTCTCAGTCAGCGCCTTTATTGCCGATTCACCAGCACGGTCATTTATAAAGTCCGTGATGGGATTTTCCGCCAAGCATGGTTGCACAAAGTGTACCGTCCTAGGAGTACACATCAAACCGGAAAACAAAGTTATTTTTGACTCCGTGCATGCCGAATTGCGTACGGACGCTGGCTTTCGGGCTAGAGAAGATAAGGACCACCATAAAGGAATACGGACACCTCTTGAAGATTTGAAAAATTTTAACATGATAGTCAATTTCCCAACCAGCGACCGTCTCCACTTGATTGATTTGGGAGTTAGCCGCAAAATACTCCAAGGATTACTAGACAATACCTTTGAGCGGTTTTGGTCGGTGGTCCTCCCAACAGAAGGACGGCGTGTCTAAATATATTTCAAAGACAAAGCTTCCTTCTGAGGTGAATCGCCCATTTCGGTCCCTCGTAAATGTCCCAAATTGGAAAGGAACGGAATATAGGTCCTTCCTGCACTATATAAGTGTTGTGGTCCACAGTGATTTCATGTATTTGGAAGCATTTAATCATTACTTGCTCTATTTCAGCGCTGTGACGATATTTTCATCATCGGCACATAAAAGCTTATGGCCATTAGCGGGAAGACTCCTTACAAAATTTGTTAAGGAGTTTAAGACGCATTACGGTCGATCCCATTTAACAAGCAATGTCCACAATCTCCATCACGTGCATGGAGACGTTGTGGTACACGGACCGCTTGATGACTTTTCAGCGTACTGTTTTGAGAATCACATACAACATCTCAAACGCTGCGTAAAATCGGGCACGAAATGTTTGGAGCAAGTGGCAGTTCGGACGCATCTATATGCATCCATTCATATTGCCGCTTGCAAGCCACATAAGTTTCCCATATTGAAGGAGAATGGTGCTGGGGTGCACGTAACAGCCGATTTCGTCCTTTTCCAAATGAGAAAGATCAATGGTTTTTAACTCGATCTCATGGCATAGTTAAATTTTTGGAAGCGAAGAAAACTATTACGCATTCCGTACACTTGATTGGAAACCGGTACAGTGCTTCGACGGAGTTGTTTAAAATCGATGAGGTGGACGAAGATGGTACCCCCATAAAATTACCGTCCCCCGATATATGCATTTACAAAGTGCATAAAGACACTCCGTCAAGGCGGGTGGTAGTACCTCTTTCATGTGTATTTTGTAAGTTAGTGTATGTCCCTTTACCTTCTTGTTCCCTTTCCCGTTACCCTAACGACTTTTACCTTCCAACTACATTGCCTTCTTTCCTTTGCTTCATACTTTCGTTCCAAACTAACATTTTCTACTAACCCTTTGATTTTTGTTACTTTCTATTTTTACTACCACCTTTGTACCGGTTATTCGTTGCCCGTATCGTGGGATGACCGCTTTTACCGCTTTGATGCCCTCTTCAAAATTCACGATGGTCTGTTTGGCCCTTTAAAACTCGATGTCGTGTACAGTAATATGTAAAAATTTACTATCGTAAGTAATGTATAAACTGTAATGATGAACATGATGTTTGTAAATGCCTGGGGCATTTGAACTATCTAGAATTTAATATTTATCAGACTGTATAGTATTGAGACTCGCGCGCGGTAATTGGACTTTTGATCAATCATTAGACATATCAGAAGATGATAGGAGTTGATCTCTACAGGCGGGCAACCTGACTTCTGATTTTCAGGTCTTATGTTTTTATTGAATCATCCAACCGACTACTGTTTTTGTTTTGAATAACGCTTATTACAACTTGCTTCGTTTTTTCTCAATCCTTTACATCCTTTAATTATCATCATCATTATCATTACTGTTTAGCGTATATGCTTTACCACGCATAGAAAGTCGATGACTTACAAATCTAACTTTAACTCTTTCCTCTCTTCAGGGGTCGTCAAAAAATAGGCACAAGTTCATCCGTTTTATATTTACAACTCAAAATAAAAATTACTACTTGGTAACAACGCACCTCCCGCGGTACGAGGTCTGACTGCTGACGTAGGTTAAACGGACATTAAGTATAGTAGCAACTAGTGGAAGGCGAAGAACATTCAGCGGCAGTAGAACAAAGAAAAAACTTCTAAAATACCAATAGAAAAACTTTTGATTCATGTGAACAACTTCCGCATTCATTCTAAACTCCTTTCAATATTTTTAAAAATTGTTAAAATGCGGATTGATAAAACTTGAACGACCTCTGAAGTTCCTCCTTCTCAATGGCTACCTTATTTCCATATCATAGCCATCCAGACCATCGTGATGAAAGGCCCTGCGGAGCACCATGCTTGAAAACAATGGCGGAAAAATAAACAGGTTATTTTATAATATAGTAACGTAAGCAGACTTTGCTTGATCAGACATTAACATTCAATGCTACCCATGTGAAACACAGCAGGTACTTTGAATTTATTAATGACTGGTAAATACTGCAGTAGTACATATCTTAATAGTAGAATTTTGTAAATATGTGTTTAAATTGTACATATAATATAGTCTGGGGTGCAATAATGACCGTGTTACTTTCAAGTCTCTTGCGGCTGCTACGCCTTCATGATATTAGGAATCCTCATAGGCCTTTTTTTTAGAGTAGAAACTTACTAACAAATACTAACATTACTTGTAGAGTAAGATATTATTATTAAGAAATAATAGCATGTAAGAGGTGGTGGTATTTAGTTAATTAAGTAAATTATTTATGTTAATTAACATAAATTAACATAAATGTTGATGATGGTTTTTATTTTGATGATCATGAATTGATAACGTTAGGTTACAAAAAAAATGGAAGTGAATAGCCCTAAACATCGCGCGCGATATAGTGGTTTAAGAAAGAAATTTCTAACACACTCTCGTTTGAAAATTGAAATAAAAAAATACCGTTTCCGATTCAGGGCTATGCATGGGAATGTGGAGGGACATCATCAACATTTATAATTAAATTTAATGTTATTTTCATCTCAAATTTCGGATATTACCATATACCGAGGCAAAATGTTCTCTGCTGTATACACTTTTTAATTCATTTTTTATTATAATATCTCTATTATATAATATAATTTCTCTACTTCTTATTATTTCTAGTATGTTTTGCCTTACAGGTGCTTTTTTTAACATTGTTGCTCATCGTAAGATGGCTTTTTGAGTTTCTAAACTTTTTCATTAAAAATGCTTTTACTGCTGCCCCACATGTGGGCTCCCCACCAATAGTTTTATTTTATTATTTATAATTTCGAGAATGTTTTGAAATTGGCAAAAGGCGATCTTCTGCCCTTTTATTCCTTTTGCCGTGTACCCAGTCCATGTCCACTGCGTTACAAAATATGGGTCGAGCAAGGCGTAGAATGCTTCGTGCCTGTGTTGTTCCGAACGCATTTCGACCGAAGAAATGGTAGAAGTCAGCCATGAAATTACTTCATCGAAGTAATTTTGTTCGGTCAGTTTCTTGTTGAACGTTTCCAACATTTCTTCGGTAGAAATACGTTCGAAAACAAAGGTTGTTCTATTGGAAGCCGTCTGTTCCGGTGCTGCTGGAAGAAACCGGCTATCCACTAAAAGATCGACCTTTGCGTGAATGCACTGCACTGACTTTTGTAACAAAAAGGAGCTGCTTGCGCCTTGCTGAACCATATTTTGCAACGTAGTGCAATGGTTGGTACACGGCATAACCATCCTAAAAAGTAAAACAAAAAATTAAATAATGATTCAGTAAAACTTGCAAAACACCATCTATAATGTTACCTTTCCAACATTCCGGGCTCTGTTTGAACGCCAACACTCTGGTGTGAATCCTTCATCACGTTGGTTTTCTTTTCGCAGCTCATTGTTAATGATAGTTGCTGCAAAATAGAAGTAATAGTTAACATAAATTTTATTTTAATGAGTACGAAGCTTACCTTATGTGTCCGTTGAAAATTTGATCGGAATGACGCTAGTAATATGACAGCTCGTCAAATCTAAATACTGCACTGTAAGAGAAGCGTCATAATTTAATTTGTCTTGATAAATAGACATTTTTTTATACATTCGCGGCTTAATTCCTGTGCGAATATTGTAAAATGAATTTTGACAATGAGTACACATTATGAATTATTTTTAAAATGATGTTATAGGTTTTCATCATGCTTTACCCGCTTTTTCCGGCCAACATATTTTGGCCGAAATAAAATTTCACTTTGATCTAGTATTCCTAGACAGGTCGCAGTATTGAACCAAAACCCAAACAAAGCAGTGGTGTGTGCTGTGCCCTGAGCAAAAACTAAATAAAACTAGTTTGTTTTAAAATGTTAATGAAGTATTTAGTGTTATTTGCTTTCTTTTAGCAATAAATTAAATGAAAAAATAAATTTCAAAACAAAAGTTTTTCCCTAAACGTACTAAAAAATAAAAAATAATGTATGTTAAATGACATATGTATCTATGTATCAGTTTTTCGTCTTTATCGTTACTCGCATTACATCGAGATTGCTCTCAGTTCGATCGCCATCTACGATGCTTTGCACGGTAAGTTATAGTTTAGTGCGTGAAAGTGATCTTAAAATCATAAAATTAACTCCGTAATTTGTGTTTTGTTTTTCAGACCACCGGCTGACGAAAAAAGTGAAAAGTGCGTTGAAAGTAAGATGGCCGGACATAGAACGCTGTACTGCTGCCGATCACCGCTGTGCTGCTGCCCTTAGGTGCGTGAAATAGCTCGTGTGAAATGCGTGAAAAAGTGCGTGAAATAAGTCATGTGTGTAGTGCGTGAAATTATAGTTTTTAAGTGAATAAATTGTGATGTAATTATTGTAATAATTTTTCTCATTTCGTGTGTTCACACACACGACTGCATTTTGATGACACTTACACCACTACGCAAGGGATACTGCGGTACGGCACGCACACATGCTCAAAACGAGCTCATCTCACGCACACACTCTCAAAAAAGTAACTCAGAGTCGCTTAGAATCTGGGCATTCTAAGCGGGTCAATATGGGGTTCTAAGCGGGTTTTGATGGTTTCTAAGCGGGGTGTGCAACACATTTTTGCTGCGACGTGACATTTTTGCCGAGCGGGTACCCAACTGACGGTGACATGCAACATTGCCCCGTTTCCCCACATTCCAACCCCCTTAAGTCCAGTACTGTCAGCTTTCTCTTGCACACTTTGTCTTCCCACTCGTTCTAATGATGAACCGGTGTGCTAGGGGGGAAGTCACATCTGCCCTTTCACATCTTCCCTTTCAGTCTGGCACATTGCAATAGCGGAACCGATCGTGTAGCATTCCCATACTGCACAGTAACCCGTGTGTGTGTTGGTGCACTTCATGTCGGTCAATCATGTACAGAATAAAAAAGGGCGTTTGTATGAATGCCATCACGCACCGACTGTCAATCGCCACGCGGTGAAGTTTTCAGTCTTCAAAACAACTAGCGCCAGAACAGTCGTGTTGAAAAGTGTGAAGTGTTTTTCCAAAGTGCATGGTGCCCAATGGGAAACTTAAAAAAGAAAAAGTGCATCCATCAACAAGTCCGCGACGGCGTCAGCTCATGGACGATCTGGTCCGTAAAACGGATGAGAAGTTTGATCGTTTGGAAGGATCTTGGAATCGGTAAGTAAACAGTGTGATAGAGCAACATCATGACCGTTAAAACAGCGATTCGTTAATTCCTTTTCTTTGTTTGTTTCGTTCAACAGAAATAACACCGGAGGAAGAAGCCGCCCATAATGTTCCGGGAGAGCAGAGTGTAGAAGTAGAGTTCGAATTTAATAAAGAATAGAAATTTCCGCGTCGACGGATTACGCAGAACACAACACTGTTTTCTCATTTGATATTCGAAACGCATTATATAAATGTGTGCATGCCAATATGGTGAAATAACACGCACACCTTCATAACCCCCTGTTTGACACTAACACTACCACAAAATAACCGATTGAATGTTGCACCCCACCCCCTTTTTTGGTGCAACACTTTGTCTTGTTATCCATCAAAAAAATTAACTTACAACATGAAAACAATATGTTAACAAGATAAAATCCGCCAGTTGGGTAATGCTCGTTCCGTTGCCATGCATCACAAGCACATTACTCTAGGCTACTTTTTTCGGAGTTTCTTTGTTTCGATCCGGTTGCTCCCGTGGTTCGGAACACGGAAGAATTTTCCTCCTTACTGGGATAAGATGCACTCGCTTAACAAATTGTAAGTGGCCACACGGGTGCCCCCCGTGCTGGGCATGCCGAGCATGATAAGGCGGCGGTCGAACAGCGGAGGGAAGAGCAGGCTTCACTTTTCGCCAACCAGATGAAACTCATACGATATTGTTTTTAATTCCAGCGCAGCTTCACCACCTCAAAGCTTGTCCCACATGTACGGGTGGACGGACGTCGAAGTGTGGCGAGTCGCTTTTGCCGGACAGGATAAGTTCGTTCGTTTATGGGTGCGCGCACTTTTCGCTCGCTACTACCGACATGCGCAGAAAAACCCACTGTCCTTCATCTGGTGCATTCCAGCGTCGTGCTCTGGCGAGCATCGTCTTCGTGGAGATGATTTTTTCCAAACCCGTCCAACTTTCTCTACGGTCCTGGCCGGTCTGAGGCGGCGATACTCTACAGCTTCGGAGGAAGGCTTGGTGTATTTCTGTAATCACAAACATTGTTGAGTTTTCACCTTATCTTCTTCTGCCCCGCTGATTCAACCGTGTTGAGTAACACAAAGAAACCGATCGCGTGCTGGGGTCGTTGAGGAAAATGTCCGTTTGCGTGTGGGCTTTGCAATTTTCCAACTTATGCAAAACTTTTTCACGACTGAGGTTGAACGGCGTGCCAAAAACATACGATCTGTTGACATTCGATGTCAGGACTAATCACCTTACGCATTGTGTCAATCACTAGAATGGTCCTGTCCCGTGTTTAATTTTTAGTTTTCTCGTTAAACTGTTTATCCATCGCTAGAACTAAAATTAACATGCTGTTAGATATATTGAACTTTTTGCTTCTGATCTGTCGGTAATTCCCCTATCAAACTCTCCTCCGGTGGTAAAAGCCGTCATACTTTCTCGCTGGTCAATTGGTACAGAACGAGAACCGGGGTGCGGTTTATTCAGACAGACCCCTCCAACCAGCATGTTCGAAAATACCATCTAACATTCCGGACGCTGGAACAACCAAATAATCAACTAACAAAAACCTTCACTACACCGAACTAATGACAGGCGTGGGTGGCGCGCGTGCTGGGAACTACTAGTGACTTCCCACACAACTCACTTGTACGTAAATCGAAATACAACTTCCAATAATCGTATATCTATGCAATATGATTGAATCGTAAATTATTCTAAAATAATGCTTATTCGTACAAAAGTGGAGGCGCTAACCGTACGTAGTTTTATGAACAATTTCGCTTGAGCACATATACGATTCTTTTTATCAATCATACGACGTTACGAAGCGACTCCATATGACTTAATTTATGGTATCTAGGACTCGTTTTCATACTTGTTTTCTGTTTATAGTGTATAGTTTATTTCTCTTATCCTATATAGCGCGGTACATGTTTTTTCTTGTTGATTTACATTTGAGTGTATGCCCGGGTGACATAGTCGTTACTATGCCAACAATCGTGGTCATCGGCCTTATTCGAAATCTTCAATCAGTGCTAGTTCTTTACTCATATCTGTCAATTTTCTCCAGTGTATCAGTTCGTTTACAAATGTAGCTGCCGAAATAAAAAGGTGAGTTATAATGAAAAAATTGAATTAATTCGATCGGCCATAGAAATATACCGTGTCTTCCTCGGCTACAACACGGCAAATTTTATGAAATGCTGGTTGAATCATATTGTATGGTTCGATTGTTATAGCATCATATATGTCGTTTTAGATGTTTACTGTCGTAGAATTTTTTGAAGATCAACAGCTACGTGTGTTAGCCGTTCCCCTTTCGTGGGTACGTGATGGCTGCCTCATGTGGCCCAAACTGGGAAATGAGACAGCGAATGTATTACGTAAATCAGGCCCGGCTTACTACGGCGCAACAAAAAAATATCCAGCCATTAGTCATCGCAAATTTAAGAACCTGAGTGGAGCAGAAGCTGTCGTGGAAGAGATGCTGCATCGAGACATCTCAGATGTAGAAGCAAAGCACCAGTTATTGAAGCGCCGCAGTCCTCCAACGAATAACTCAGTGGATTACAATAACCGGCTCGAAGGTAATATAGATGTAAATGTATCGGTAAACAAAATTTAATTATTATTCTGAATTTTCTAGAAATCACTGGCACTTCTTCAACATTATCTAAAAATATTTCATCAACTATGCCAAGTCACGAGAAATCCAACACCCGTAAGACGCAAAATGAGATAACCAAATTTCAATCAACTTTTATGCCATATCATTCCTATTTCTTACTTTTAGAAAAACGAACAATCCAATGGAACAATACGGATGTAGTGGATATAAAGAACGAGATTTCTAATCTAAACTCTTCAATTATCAATATGAAAAAAGATATTCTCGATGCCGTACAAGTAGAAAATTTAATTAAGTTTGAGGCAGCTTTCGCAACATTTAAAATAGATCTGCTTACTTCGGTCAAAACGACTATAGAAGAAGCAGTACAAAACTACTTTGAAGCGAATATTCCTCGTCTTGCCTCAATTTTGAATGTGAATTCTTCAAAAGTAGCTGAACCACCGCAACAACAAAATTCTAATGTAGCCGAAACACACGATCTTATCAATGATGATAAATTTTAATTTGTTGTTATCGCGCAAAAAAATATTCACTGATTACGTAAGTAAATAATTTATTTTTATCTGAATGCGAAATTCATATTAACTTACATTCTATTTTACAGATAAATTATTTCAAAAAAATAATTCCTACCGACACATACGCGGAAACTGGTGATTCAGCTTGTTATGTGGTGACAGATTGCTTGTTCAAAAGGAAGTTTTGGACATTGTTAACATAAACAGGAATTAACAAAGGAAGCAAATCCACCAAAGGTTTCCGCGAGTATGGGAATGTGCTCCTACTAATGTTAGAAGTTGTTCGTAATGGCGACCCGCGACAGCCGAGCGGTAGCGCCGGTTAGAAAATCGGCCCATGAGCGCCGGGGCTCACCACCTGGACGGCGTGGGTTCGAATCCCAACCGAGACCGGACCCTCCCCTGTACGAGAGGACTGACTATCCACGTACAACAGGGAAACAAGTCTCGTAAGCCCTTAACGGGCAGGCATGACCAAGAGGTCGTTACACCAAGAAGAAGAAGAAGAATGGCGACCCATCATATACGAACAAAAAACTTGAAAATTTTCTAAAAAAAAAAATTTTCCGGTATAGCAAACAGCGAGCCTTAAGCTATCAATTACGGAAGTCGACGTGTCGACCAAATAGATCAAGTGGAATACAAAAAATAGCTACCTTAAATGAAACAGAAATCACAGAAGAGAACGAGGACAGTACATCTGGATTTTTAATGGACTACGATGAAGTAAGCGATAACGAGACCACAAATTGGATTACATGGAAGATACTGAACGATGAAAGTTGTTAAAATCAATGAATTACATATATTAAATGTTTCGTCTACAACTATGGAGCATTAATAAACGGGTTTACAATATTTATTTTACAGTATGTATGAGAGGAACAAAAACAATTTCATCTCTTCGTTTAACTGCTACTAGCTTACATATTATGCAATCGGGAGCTAAACCTTGCATCGTAGAATAATTAAATTTCTCATGACTGGCAAAAATATGTATAAAAGAGGATTTAAATGGCTTTGAGAAAAAATCATATATGTTAAGTAGGAAACGGCCTTCAATTTGCCAATTGCTATTAATTTCTTGGATCTTTTCCATAAAAAATATGCGAAGATCCTTTGTTAGGATCCATTTATCTTCAAAGTTTGTACTCAAAACAAAATCTGAGAAAATTACAGTCGTTTTTGTTTCTGTTTTTTCTACAGATACTAATGATCTAGTATTATTTATGCAAGTATTTCTAAAATTTTTTGCTCCTTCATAACTAAGTTCGGTGAGTCTTTTTGCTATTTGGCTCAAAGGAAGTGGTCCATGACGAAGCATTTTTTAATACTATGGAGATAATTTTCAAACGGATATGCAGATAAGGTAGATAACGGACCAAACCTGTTCACTTCATGTACTACGTGACAGAGATTATGAATGTTGCTTGTAATGTATTCTATGCCATACAAAATCTTGAAATCCGTTATAAAATGAATGAAGAGATCCCTAGCAACCGGGAGGAATTTTCTATACATTTCAACAGAACAAATTCTTACGCTACAAAAAAGTAAAAGGAAGTGCTGATAATATTTTTCTGACAAATGGTCTTTTAGTAGAGCAAATCCAATGTAATTCAAAAAATTTCGGTATTCTAGACCTGTCCATAGGGATATGTCATTTAATGAACGTATTCCTCTATGAACTTCCTGATGGAAGCGAATTTTGGAGAACTTATTTGAAATTTCTGATTTTTCTGTACTACTCCACTTTGCTCGCTTAGTCATGGATCCTGTCCTCCAACTGTTTAGCAATTTACGCATTACACCCAGCTCTAAAAGGTGGAGTAAATCTGAAATAATGATCGCCATTCATTTGTGCGAAATTCTGAAATTCTGAAATTTTTTATTTGTGCGAGCTTTTGCATCTACTTGCGGAAAAACCACTGTACCGTAGATGTACCATATTTGGCGCAGTTAAGGAAATTCTGCATAAAAAGTTGAATAACAAAATCAATGTTCGGTCAAATCATACCATTTTTTGCACAGTGCTAGCCTAACTACCATAGAATATAAGAAAAATAAGTGAGAAACTCATAAATTCTTATTTCTTCAAGTTTCCGAAACTCTTTGTGTGGCACATTATGTTCCTAACTTGGCGCATGGTTTTTGCAATGTTCCTTATTTGGCGCGATGTGTTCATAATTTGGCGCACTTAAAACAAAATGGATGTAGTTAATTGAATTCAACAGCTATATTCAAAAGTCAACTCAAAACAATAGAAACACTTTTCACCAGCAATTTAAAAAACAATTTAGCTGTTTTTGCAGCGGACTTTGGCTTCTCTCGTGGAAATAAAACTATCTCATCACTAACTTTTATAATCTCATTCATCAAAGCCTTCTATGATTCAAAAATATCTAGTAGCGCAAACAGTCATATTCTCCACGGTGAATAATTAGGAACACTGTGAGCCAAATTTGGCGCAAAATTGTTCACTTCAAAATTAGCATAATAATCTCAAAAAGCGCCAAATCTAACCACGATTCATTGAAAATACTTACTTTTTTACAGTTTCTGATAAATAAAATCCCCAATAATTTTTCCTTTGCGTATAAATTTTTGGAAACAGTTGAACCCATTCCTTAGCAGCGTTGCTAACGCGAGTAAAAATTTTCGCACTTGTGAGATGGAATTTTTCATTTAATTATATATACATTCAATAACTAAAAACCAATAACATGTTTTGATGCGGATGTATTGTACAAACATAAACAAATATTTAACTCCCTATTTTAGGCTGAAATGATTTGGAAATAGTCTAATATCGAACAAAATATTAGAAAGTGCGCCAAGTTTGGACCCGCGCCAAGTATGGTGCTTCTACGGTACCAGTTATATGACTATAATGTCCCTTTGTTGTACATTTGAGGCATCCATGTTTGCCGTTGAAATTCATCACTCCTTTTATAAATGATCGATCAGGAGAATCGCACACAAAACAACGAATCTTGACCGCAACGTGAAAGCTATTTATCTCCAATCCTTTTTCTAAAATTGGTAATAACTCCTCAATAAACGGACTTAGAAGTTCAACCGCATTGTTCGGTTTCGACGTTCCACAATATATGCCTATTGCCCAGTGGCGTCTCGTGAGAAAATGAGATGGTTGTGCACCTTCAAAAAAAGTAATACCTTCTTAGGTAAACCATATAACGTGGTTTATTAGAACCAGAACGACACGACACACGAGGACGAATTTGGTCAGGATGTTAAGTGAAAGAATAGATTGAGGAACCGTTAATGGTCTACAGTCTGCTGCAAGTAAAATCGGACGCTCGTAAAATGAGACGGTCTGCTGTCTTTCCGCAAGCCTACAGCATTCCCGGAACCGAATGTTGACCTTCAACGTATACATTTCTTTTCATTAACTCTTCCACTATGTTAGTAAATTGAAAACGAAATCCAAATCGATTGTTTCTATGAGATACAGCCCAAAATGTGCGCGAAGACCCGAAAAGCGGACACGCAAGTAAAATCGGACAGGTAGGTTTCTTTGCCGTTTGATCCACTTTAAGTGGCCGCATGTCGTTCTAGCACCACATTTATGAGTTGGCCACTATTGTTTTTTGTATTTATTTTATAGGTACCAACATTATCATCAAAAAAACCACACAAAAAATAACAATAAGTTGGTGTGTATGCAAATAAAAAATGTTACTATTTGACTGTGGAGTATTTGCAACGTTTTTGTTAAAACTTAACTGACAATGATATTTTATCATAATTTACTGACACAATTTACTTAGTTTTTAGTTTTCACTTGTAGCGATAAAAACTTGTAGCCATTTTGGCTCGCTTCCGACTTAATTTTTGTAATTTTTTTTACATAAACTCTGCAGTTCACGTCTTTAAATTTTCTCAAAAAGTTTTAAATTGGTTTGTATTTATACAACCAACAGCACAAGTTCCTACAACTGCTTTGTTACCCACAAGAGTATTGTTATTAGATAGCGGTATTGAGCAGTTTGGCCAGTTGAATAATACCCATAATCTAGCATCCAGAAATGTGTGTTTTGAATTATAATCTTGATAGAATACAAAAAATTACCTCAAATGTTAGTTTTAGGTGCTAGGTTTTGACTTAATTTTGAGAATATTGATGTAATACACATTGTTCATGCTGCCGTGTATGACTGCAGCTTCCTAGGGACTTCGACGGAGCTACGATACCATATGATTGATCAATCATGTCCAAACTTCAAGATTTGTTTTTACTAAAATGAAAGCTAATGGGTAATACCTTTGACTATGTAAATATGTTTGATGATTTTTTTTTCATTTAATCGTTTTTTTCTTCCTTTATTGACTCTTCTTTTCATGTTTCCAAGTGGGTTATTGGGTTATGCTTCATTGATTTGGTTAAACCCAGGGCTTCAGTAATGAAATTAACAAACATTCATTTCATAAGATTATCCAATTCTATTCTGCGTTCATCGCAGCTAGTTTACCTTCATGTTTGGGCCATCTTACTGATCATAATCTGGGCATAAGCCCATCTGATACTAATGAAGTTAGGTACGTTGCTTCTGATTAAAATTTGAGTATTTTTGTTTCATAATTTTGTTGTCTACCTTGCAACTACAAAGAACAATAGTGGCCAACTCATAAATGTGGTGATAGAACGACATGCGGCCACTTAAAGTGCACCAAACGGCAAAGAAACCTACCTGTCCGATTTTACTTGCGTGTCCGCCTTTCGGGTCTTCGCGTACATTTTGGGCCGTATCTCAGTAAAACAATAGATTTTGATTCCGTTTTCAACTTTCTTACATAGAGGAAGAGTTGATGAAAAGAAATGTATACGTTGAAGGTCAATATTCGTCTCTTTTTTCGAGCGTCCGATTTTACTTGCAGCAGACTGTATTTAGTTCTGCAATACTTAATTGCTACTCAATGGATCTACATGAAAAAACGAGTTTAACAGCTCCTCTACGATGCTCAATGTTGATGTATAAATTTACTGGTAAATTCACGCTAAATAGAACAATTGCATGAACAATCTTTCGAATGAAACTGTGTGCACCAGCAGTATTGCCCAGTCCAGCGTGCCTGCTTAGACATTTTTTAATTAGCTTCAAATTGTCGGCTATATTTGCGTGTTTGTTTCTTCGATTTTATTCCAAAGTTTTATTTTCTTCTAAATTTACTTCACGAACGTCAATATCTACACGATAAATATATCCGCGGTTAGTCAATGTCTGTGAATCAAATTCTTATTTGGCAAGTCAGACTCACTTCGAGTCCGGCCTGGGTACAATCTAATGTGCACAGGAAAGGCACCTATACATCGACAATTTCACATGGACGCATTCAACACATGCACGAGAGAACTAATGTGTACATATACGATTGGCTAGTGCACTGGCAGAAGTGCCCACCCGTAAACAAAACTGATCGACTTTCCAACTGGATTTTGACTCTTACTAAAAGAAAACTAGCGCTTCTTCACCGTTCGTAATGAGAATGGTATTATGAGACTGTGGTTAAGAGAACTGCGCGTATTTGATTAAAGATGCTCGTTTGTAGCAGCGGTGCACCAGCAGAAGTCCCCAGCGTTAAGTAGATTTTGAACGCAACTATTGCGGGTGGAAATAACAATACCATAACTAAAATAAATAATTTTGTGATTCTTTTTATAAATTCATGACTGTGCAGTGCACAGGTTGCTCAGGTGGACGAGACGCCACTGCTATTGCCATAGGCGAAATAGAGGGCAATTCATAAATATTGCATAGAATAGGCCAACAAATTTTAGAGCTGCTTTTGTGGAGAGGCAATCCGTCAATGTTGAAATTTAATGAAATAGTTAAAGAGCGATCGATCTGAGCCAATGATTTTCTTAGGCAAGCCTCAACGCCTTGATGCCAATAGTGTCCATCTCCCATTCTTAAAATTTTTAAAACCCTTGGAGTCCTCATTATCGTACGAGGATCATTAGGCAGATTTAGATCCAGGGTGGTATTTAAAAGTTCTACCAAGGATTTTAATGCGGCCTGAGTTATAAGGAACTCATTTGTCCAGCTTCGCAATCCATTGGTAAGATGCTGACGGCCCCCTGAAATATTATTTGAAATTTTGATTGTGTTTAAAATCAACTCTTTTAGTATAATTAACTACAAACTTACTGGGTTGGGAAGTTGGTCATTCGTCAACCAAATTCGGATCATCTGAAAACAATATTCGGTATTAAATTTTAAGATATTCGCTTTTAAATTTCTCCAATGTAACTTACTAAATTGTTCTATTTCATTCAACAATATTGCTTCATTTTCTTCTTCGCTTTGGCAGACATCGACATTTATGAACTCCTCTAAAAAAAATCAATGCTATCACGGTGAAGTTATTCATAACCTAAAATAACATACTTGTATCGTCTGGTTGGCATATTTCTTTCACCTGTTACTTGTGTACTGCATAACCGATGTTCGGTATTGCTTCGCAGAAAGAGCATTCCACTGTCCGCGTGAATCCAGGTATGCAAACGGTAGTTGAAAACGCCAACGTGAATCAACTTACGATGCGGAATTGAGAGTTAAAATAAGTCAAATTATGTTTGGTTTTACCCTGAATGTACAATACCCAATTGCATGTGTGACTGACAAAACAAGTCAGATGCGCTGTGTAGTGGAAACATTTCCACTCCAAGGCTCCACGGAACGAAATGTTCTGGATTTTTTTTATCATTTCAATACCTTACAACATCCCGTATAAGGCCTAGACCAATAGAGTACCTTTGACCGAAAGACGGCACCAACAACTGGAATGTTTGCTAGTCCCATATGAGTCAATAGTAATCAAATGTTCTATATTACCAAGATAAGTGAATCTTCCACTGACGTTCGTAAAAAGTTATCCATAGTATTCCCAAGGCAGAAGACTTGTTTTCAAATATTCTCCTCGGTATATGCAGCATGAGGTCTAATGAAAACTCATCAACAAAAAAGATTATCTCATGGTTAGTCAAAATATCGATCAGAGGTCCTTGTAGTTGGAGGAGTACTCCTTAACCTACTAGGTCACGTAACATTAGCTGAACGACGAAAATTTTAGCTAACTTGAGATTTCTATCCTTTTGCGTCTCCTATTCGTCGATCCTATGCGCCAATGTTAGTGTCCTGCGCGCACTCCAGACAAAGCCGATGTGTCACATACAAAGTCCAAATTGCTAAAGCTTATTAGGTTCGTACCGTTGACCAAGCAGATTACGACGTGGTATTTTCTATCCTCTCTAGTGCTAATTAATCAGCATCGATCCTTGCTTGGTTTTTGGGACCAAGCTCCGCTCAAAACGATCTCAAAACGTACTCGCCACCGAACGAGACGGTATTTTTCGTCTGCAAGAATACCCTACCAGCAATAGCTTCGGGTCGAGGTAGGGAATTCAATGGGCAAGAGCGAGATGGTGATAGCCTTGTCTCTTTTACACCAACGCAGAAATTCCCCCGTCCCGCAACCGCCAGAAATCTCTCCTTACCGCGCCCATCTGTTGCCGCGGCAGCCGATCCGAACTGAAAAATCGAGGTTTGTGATTGGCTGGCCGAATCCTCATGTGTGAAGTCATCAAAGTGCCCCTACCAGCCATAGCTTCGGGTTGAGGCTGGAAATCAATGGGCAAGAGCGAGATGGTGATAGCCTTGTCTCTTTTACACCAACGCAGAAATTTCCCCGTCCCGCCACCGCCAGAAATCTCTGGCCACCGCGCCCATCTGGTGCCGCGGCAGCCGATACGAACTGAAAAATCGAGGTTTGTGATTGGCTAGCCGAATCCTCATGCGTGAAGTCATCAAAGTGCGCATGCGCAAGTTGCATGTACGAAGTTTAAATGCCCTGCGCGATCGGGTCTTCGAAGACCCAGCGCGAGCGATCGAAAACCCAGCGCGAGCAATCGTAGACCAGTCGAATACCCAGCGCGGTCGAATACGGACGTACGGGTACCCGTACGGGTATACCCAGCGCGAGCGGTCATTCATTCATACGTACGCAGCGCAAGCGATCGCTAAATGAAGAGCAAAAACCGAAACGCGGTGGCCATATGAATTCGCTCCGCGAGAGGTTTAAATAGCTAGAGCCGGTTGAGCGTATACCGATGCATCTTGATGAAGATGAGGCAATAAACCCTACTGTTGCAAAACAGAGCAACGGCTTGACAGCTGCCGTCAACGCACGATTGTCACCGAAACGGTAAAGTCGAAAACGATCTAAACGGTACATGGTATATAAACGGCGCGACCATTGAATTTGTCGGTTATTAGAGAATAAAGAGACACGAAAGTTTTAGCTCACTCGAGCTAGTGTTCTTAAAATCAAGTGTTAACTTTTTTCTTCTGTTGAAAATAGCTTTTCAACATTCTAAAACTTTCTAGTAAAAGTTCTCGCAAATTATCAGTTTACGAAAACCAGCTTCTCGTGCGAAACCGTGATGAGTAACGACGGTGAAACGCTACGCGGGGAACGGATCGAAGCCATGGAAATGGCGAGCCCGCCATCGATACGCGACGGCGTAGGCGCATGTGAAAGCGCTAGGATGGCTGACTCGAGGTCCACCCCGGCCTCTTTCACATTCCACCACACTCCCCGGGCACAAAGCGGGCATGCGACGGCCGGACCGAGTCAAGCAGATGGCCACCCGGAAGGGTTGACCCCGTTGACGCATCCGACGCATTCGGATCGGACGATCGAGCCAAGCCCGCACACGAGACATGGAGCCGGGTCCAAGGTGGACCCGATTGCAGAGAAACGACGACAAATCGAGCTTGCCTCGCGAGAGCTCGAATGGCAAATCCGCGAACTTACGATTCAGGAGGAGAGGCGCGCGTACGAGCAAGAACGGAACACCACTGTAAACGATGCAACGTCGGCCAGCACAACCGAAATGCGGAAGGCAGAGGAATGGCTGGATAGCACTGATCGTTGCGGGGAGACACAACCGGCTCGCGGGGTAGGGTTCCTCGGTGAAAACCCGGCAGAACGTAGCTTATTTTTTCCGGAATACGCGAGTCGCTCGGGGTTTTCAGAATGGCGCCGAAAGATGGAGGCTTCGGCGGCGGTGAACCGCCATTCTGCATGGACCGGCCCAACGATGGCGACCCAGGGTCATCAACCGGAATCGGGCGGTCGCCATTGCGATAACGGGGCTATGCCAAAGGCGTCGGGACACAACACTTCACTGCACTACGCGGAGGGGACAAGCCCGAGAGGTTTTCCTGCACCGAACGTGAATCTTTCCGGCGTTTGTTGCAACACAACAATCCTGAACCAGAGTCAGCTGGCAGCACGGCAATCGACGAGCAAGGATCTACCCACATTCTCCGGCTCAGCGGCGGAGTGGCCCTTGTTCATCGCGCGATATGAGCTATCATCGACGCTTTGCGGCTTCAGCGATGATGAAAACTTGCTCCGTTTGCAAAAGGCGTTAACCGGTGCTGCACGCAAGGCGGTAGAACATTTGTTGCTTCTGCCGTCTGGGTTGAAGGATGCGATCAACATCCTCCGAACGAGATTTGGCAGGCCCGAGCTGATTGTAGAGTCACTCGTAGAGAGAGTGAGACGAATGCCGGCACCAAGAAATGACCGACTCGACACGCTGGCGGAATTCGGCTTTGAGGTGCAAAATCTCTGTGCTACGATCAGAGCAACGGGCATGTACGGGTACATGTGTGATGTTACCTTGCTGAGGGAGTTAACGGCAAAGCTGCCAGACACTACGTTTATCGAGTGGGCACGACACCGCAGGGACCTTCCGAATGTGTCCCTGTTCGAGTTTGGTAAGTGGATAGGCGATTTGGCGCTAGATATCAGCGCGGCTGCCCCTTTGTCCGGACGCGCAGTTCACAACAAATCGCAAACAAGCGAACCGCGACGGACCACGACGCGCTGGAATTTACACACCACCATCACACCCGATTCGAAGAGCCCATCACTGCCCTCGAAGTGCGTTTTATGTCACGGCTCGTGTGTATCAATGACCAGTTGTGAAGTTTTTCGGCAGATGGCAGTTAACGCCAGACGAACGTTTGTGAAGGCGAGCCGGATATGTAAGCAATGCCTCATCACGCACCGGGGCCCGTGTCAAGAAAAGAAACCATGTGAGATAGGCGGCTGCGGCGTCCTGCATCACCCACTTCTTCACATCGACACAGCACAACACCAGGTACACACACTAACACACTGTAGCACAAATAGACCCGCGAGTGACAACACCGTACTATTCCGGTACATTCCAGTAACGCTACACGGGCCCAACGGAAGCATAAAGACGTTCGCCTTCTTCGACGACGGGTCAACGTCGACCTTCGTGGAACACGGACTAGTCCAAGAGCTAGGACTTCAAGGCACGCCACATCCACTATGCTTGAAATGGACAGGGACGACGACGCGGGAAGAGAAGGAGTCAGTGCAAGTGGCGCTACGGATCTCTAGCGGACATGAATCGGGGACGGTATACGAGCTTCCAGTAGTCCACTCGATGAAGAAGCTAGCCCTACCGGAACAATCATTGTGCACGGAACAACTATTGGCAATGTACACACATCTTAGAGGCCTACCAATAGAGTCGTACAAAAACGTAACCCCTCGAGTTTTAATTGGAATCGACAATTGTCGCCTGGGCCAGCCTATAAAAACACGCGAAGGAAAGAAAGACGAGCCTACTGCTGCCAAAACGCGATTAGGATGGGTGGTTTACGGGCCATGCGATAAAACCATCGCCGCACGTCGCGGAGGTATGGCCAGCTTCCATATCTGCACGTGCAATGGAGCTAGCGATGACGCCCTAGACTCTGCCTTCAGGCAATTCTTTACGCTCGAGTCGATGGGGATCCTGCCGTCTGCGGGACCGTTGTGCTCAAAGGACGACGAAAAGGCGCTAGCCATACTCGCAGAAAAAACGAAGCTACAAGGCACACGATACGAAACAGGTCTGCTGTGGAAAAATGATGACGTAAAGATGCCCCCCAACAAAGCCATGGCCATGCGACGGTACGAATGCCTAAAAAGAAAAATGATAAAAGATCCTAAATTAGCGAACGCCATACGTGAAAAAATGAGGGATTATGAAGCAAAGGGCTACATACGTCGACTAAGGGATGATGAGTTGACGGAGAGACGACCTCGCGACTGGTTCCTACCCGTATTCCCAGTCGTAAACGTGAACAAGCCCGGGAAGATGCGAATGGTGTTTGATGCCGCCGCCGAAGTAAACGGGATAAGCCTCAATAAGCAGCTCCTTACCGGGCCGGACCAAATAGCAAATCTACTCTCGGTGCTATACCGGTTTCGAGAATACCGGGTGGCGATTGTTGGGGACATTAGGGAAATGTTCTTCCAAGTACAGATGAGGCCGGAAGACCAGCGCAGCCAGATGATTCTGTGGAGGGATGATGACGACGTTACAAATCCCGACGTTTATGTGGTGACAGTAATGACGTTTGGCGCAGCGTGTTCTCCTAGCAGTGCCCACTACGTGAAAAATATAAATGCTAAACGATTTGCGGAAAAATATCCTCGCGCCGCATTCTGCATAAAGGAAGAACACTATGTGGATGACATGCTAGCTAGCGTCGAAACGGAAGCAGAAGCCCAGACCTTGGCAGAAGAGGTGCGGTACATTCACGCTCAGGGAGGATTCGAAATTCGCAATTTTCTGTCGAATTCAAAAAAGGTCGTCCATTATCTACAGGGGCTCACTGAAACAGAAGCAGACGTCTGTGTGACCGACGCGGTAACGGAGAAAGTTCTTGGAATGTGGTGGAATACCACGAGCGACTCCTTCTCCTTCAAACTGTCGCCAAAACACAATCAGGAGCTGCTGACAGGAACGCGGATGCCGTCGAAGCGAGAGGTGTTGAGCACCTTGATGAGTGTATACGACCCAATGGGACTAATTGGGAATTTTTTGATGTTCCTGAAGATTTTACTGCAGGAGACCTTCCGTGCTAAGCTCGAGTGGGATCAGAAGATCGAGGGACGACTCACCGAGAACTGGGTAGTTTGGATCTCGGCCTTGCCAGAAGTGGAAAAGGTATGCGTGCCAAGGTGTTATCGGCAAATGACCTCAACGGAAGCCGTCATACAACTACACATATTCTGCGATGCCAGCGAAAACGGGATGGCAGCAGTGGCATATTTTCGTTTTGAAGAGCGGGGAGTAATCGAATGCGCGCTTGTGGGCTCCAAGACGCGGGTGGCATCCCTCAAGTATGCATCGATACCACGCCTCGAGCTGCAAGCCGCATTGATCGGAGCGCGCCTAGCCTGCTGTATCGCGGAATCGCATCGAACAATAACAGCCCATAACTACTTCTGGACTGACTCACGAGACGTGACCTGCTGGTTACAATCAGATCACCGCCGATACTCTCAGTTCGTTGCCTTCAGGGTTGGAGAGATTACCGAGAAAACAAACATCCGCGATTGGCAGTGGTTATCCACTAAACTCAACGTGGCCGACGAGGCTACAAAGTGGGCAAAAATACCTGACCTTTCGCCGACTAGTCGCTGGTTTCGAGGGCCGGAGTTTTTGTGGTCTCCGGAGTCGAGTTGGCCAGTGCAAAGGGAAGAACCGGGTGAGACAGAAGAGGAAATCCGCAAGCACGTGATGCATCACTCTGTGGAACCACCCTTGATTGAGTTTACGCGATTCAGCCGGTGGACAAGATTATTGCGAGCTGCCGGATACGTCGTCCGCTTCATTAGCAACACGAGAAGTTTTAAAGGAGTAAAAACAAAAGCGACGGGGCCGCTAAGTTATGACGAACTCAGGAATGCCGAAGCAATACTACTGCAACAGATCCAGGCAGCAGAATTTTCGGATGAGATACGCAAACTGAAAGGGGCGAAGAAAGCTCATCCATGGCAGCAAGTCATAGCGAAGTCGAGCTCGTTATACAAGCTCTCGCCGGCTTTCAATGACCAAGGGGTACTAGTACTCAGGGGACGGCTGCCCCAGAGCCCCTGGTTTGACGAGACGATGAGTAGTCCGGTGATTCTACCGAGAGGACATTACGGAACGGATTTACTCATTCGAGACTTCCATGAGAGACTAAAGCATGGTAACCATCAGACAGCGATCAACGAAATACGTGCCAAGTACTATATACCTCGGCTGATGACGGAGTACAAGCGAGTGCTGAAATCCTGCCAGCACTGCAAAAACCGAGATGCAAAGCCCGTTGCTCCCGTAATGGGAAGTATCCCAAAAGAGAGGCTAGCTATCTCCCAACAACCCTTTACGTACACTGGACTGGACTATTTTGGCCCGATGTACGTAACAGTCGGCCGACATGAGGAGAAGCGTTGGGGGGTGATATTCACCTGCCTAACCACGAGAGCAGTTCATCTTGAGGTCGCACGCTCGCTAACAGCCGATTCCTGTATTCTCGCTATACGCCGCTTCATGACGAGGCGTGGAGCACCCCGAGAATTCATCAGCGATCAGGGTACCAACTTCATCGGGGCATCCCGCGAACTAGCTGAGATAGTTAAAGAACTAAGTGGCGGAGTGATGATGGCCCATTTTAACGGTCCTGACTTGAAGTGGACCTTCAACCCACCAGCAGCACCCCACTTTGGCGGCTGCTGGGAGCGCCTTGTCCGCTCGGTAAAAAAGGTCATCAACGAGTTCGACCTACCACGACGCCCAACAGACGAAGTGTTGGAAACAACGTTAAAGGAAATCGAGCTGATTCTGAACTCCAGACCACTGACTTACGTACCCTTGGAAGATGAGTTTGAAGCGCCGATTACCCCAAATCACATTCTGCTCGGTAGCTCAAATGGGACAAAACCGCTGGTACCTTTCGATGACTCGCCAACCGCAGTACGATCGTCCTGGAAAGCAACAGAAAGGAACGCAAACATGTTTTGGAAAAAGTGGGTGGGAGAATATTTACCTACCCTGACACGGCGCACAAAGTGGTTCCAACCAGTGGAACCTCTACAACCAGGAGACGTAGTACTCATCGCGGATAATAATTTGCCCCGGAACTGCTGGCCAAAGGGACGTGTCACCGAAGTAGTCAAGGCCAAAGACGGACAGGTTAGGAGAGCGACGGTGAAGACCAAGAACGGTACCCTAGAACGTCCAGTAACAAAGTTAGCAAAGTTGGATGTATTACCGAGGAATTACCTTGCGGGGCCACAGGATGACGTGCCCGAAGATATAGTGGACGACTCTACGCTGAACCTGGATAGTGAAGTAGATTGAAGCTCTGTTGATCGTGAGTTTGATAGATGGCAGCAGCACGTGGTTAGTGGAGCATCGCGATGATCCACGGTGGGGAAAATGTTGCAAAACAGAGCAACGGCTTGACAGCTGCCGTCAACGCACGATTGTCACCGAAACGGTAAAGTCGAAAACGATCTAAACGGTACATGGTATATAAACGGCGCGACCATTGAATTTGTCGGTTATTAGAGAATAAAGAGACACGAAAGTTTTAGCTCACTCGAGCTAGTGTTCTTAAAATCAAGTGTTAACTTTTTTCTTCTGTTGAAAATAGCTTTTCAACACCTACATTTTTACAGTGCACGTGAAACATGCTTTTTACAATCTGACTCTTAGTGGAAACGAGACTAGAACACGGGTTTACCAAGAGCGAAGCCGTAGTCTTGTCCTCGTATCTTTTAAGAAAACTTTTACATCGTACTATAAAAGACTTTCCCATTCGGGATTCGAACACCAAACCTCTGATACAAGGCTCGAGCATCACTACCAGTACACCAGTTGTACGAATTGATAGCATAGGGAAAATACAGGTATATATGGCTTTGTGAATAAATTGATCCACCAAGCTGTTAATTTAATAATGGTTATGATAATTTGAAACCTATGTATCAAAATATGATCGGATTAGAAAAAGTACATTAAATATCTAAAAAAAATCATGAAAAAAAAATATTACAACCGTCAACAAAAAAGTTTTTCCTAGCCTAGATTCGAACTCCGATCCTCCGGAACAACACCCATGCACTATTATCCGATTTGAAAAATTACATTAAATATCTAAAAAAATCATGAAAAAATATTTCACAACCGTCAACAAAAAAGTTTTTCTCAGCCTAGATTCGAACTCCGATCCTCCGGAACAACACCCATGCACTTAGCCCCCTAGACTATTGATGAAAGAAAATTTTCGCGTGATATCACTGCTACTAATATGTATGTAGGCAAACTAAATATAGCATAGAAAATGAACCAAGAATAAAAACTTTAGTCACATTTTTCCTCCCCGAGCTTCGCCGGGGCTTCGAGCTAGTTCACCATAAACACCAGGTCACCCGGAGATCAAGCAAGTTTTTTTGTAGAACCATAAATCAATAATAATAATAATAATAATAATAATAATAAAAATAATAAGAACAATAATAATAATAACAATAATAATAATAATAAAAATAATGTTTCAAAAAATGAAATAAGGTTCCTGATCATTTTGAAGATTTTGGGAGTTGAGCAAAATAAATTTAAGCGGAACGAGCATGATCATTGCGATCATTACTATTCACTTCCACATAGCGCACTCATAGGAAACTCTGGAATGAAAACGTGTGTTGCGGGAACCGAGTTTCTCAGTTTGTCAGAGAGTGCGCTATGTGGAGATGAACAGTTAGATAGCTACTCTGCATTACCATACCAAGTTTATCGTTCTATAATCGGTACAATTTGCTCACAATGATTTCTTTTGTGTTAACCCTTCCCTAAGTGGGCCAAAATTGGTCCTTTTACCCTACCCTGCGTCACACGGGACGTTCAGAGCTATTCCGAGATCCGTTTCGAAACGGTCTCGAATGCGAGCGCTCGTCTGGAATCGAGATTTTTTCGGCATTCTAACATTCGAATCGAGTCGACAAAGTCGACATAGCTGTTCGGCGGTTGTCAAAGTCAAATGGTCAACACAGATTTGGATGTTGAATGTGGAAAAATCGGTTGTTATTAGGAGGATTTCGTGATAAAATATATGCAAAATGATATTATCTTCCTTTTAATGGTACGCAAGTATCAATCGCCGCTCCAAGAGTAATAATAACAATCATCAAACCATCAAATTATCGAACATCACCAAAGGTTTATTCAAACCATTGAGCGGTAACCCTTTATACACTTTTGCATACACCTTGATAAATCTCGAAATCGAGTTTGGTAATGCCGAATATCGAATCTGGAACGTAAATCTCGAACGTTCGGATCTCGGAATAGCTCTGGTTATTTCACAGCTCTAGACCGCCGACAGGCACACTTCACTTTGGTCTCCGCCACGAGACGAAGAACATTTATCTGCTGTGTAACAACTTAAATGTGTAAGTATTGCCTAATTCTCTTACAGGAGTTTTCCTTAAAGAAGCGACTTTTGAAGATAGCGTGTTACTAATAGCACTTGTTGTAACATTATTTAATTTCAGGCGCTCCCGATGCTCAGTATGAACCCAGACGGTCGCCGTCGTTCACAGCAAATTGCAGCTAAGACTTCCGTTCCAACGAAGAATTCGAAGAAATTCAAAGAACAAAACAAAGAGGAGGTGCAACAGGCAGACATGAAACCATGCATTGACCAAAGCATTGCGTTCAGATCGTAGAAAGAGCTTTAAAGAATTTCTGGCGCAAAATGGCATTGATCAACAGTTACCAGCTCCGTATTCTCCTGAACAGAATGGAGTAGCTAAAAGGAAAAATCAGTCTTTGGTTGAAATGGCCAGGTGTATGATGATTGATGCCGTTATGGATAATAGTTACTGGGGCGAAAGTGTGAATACTGCGAACTACTTGCAAAATCGCTTACCATCCAGGGCAATTGAGGACCCCCCTACTTTAGATGGTTTGGTCGGAAGCCAAGCTTAGGGCACATAACCGTTTGGAACAAAAGTGTATTGTCATGTTTCAACCCAAGCACCTGTTTTTTCGCTGTCCGTCAAGCTATCCGTCTTGCTAACAGACACAGCCGGAGTCGGATAGAAAGATTCTCACTATGGCGGTGAGTCTGTTGGTTTGACGGAAAGCAGCAACTAACCGTCTGCCGACTAAAGTCGATATACCGGTTGAAAAAAAATGGCCGTTCAAGCTGTCAGAACGTGTGGAGGTGGGCACATACGCGCACCTAGGTTCGAACTCGCATCGGTACGGATCTGAACCCAGACCAAGTGGGTTTTTGCCACTTTCATGTGGGTTCATTTTGGCTGCAATGTTGGTTCGTTCATAACCATATGATTTTGGACTTATGTATTTTTGGTGCCCCTCTCTATTGTCCCAATGTTTATGATGTGTTGTGCTTTCGTGATGTTTCTATGTCTGTGTTATGGAGTATGTGAAAATTTATTGAATAAGTTATGTTGTGGTTTCGAACTACGGAGGTTATGGGGTACTTACGTGACAGCTGCAGAAGACCGGTCAACCATAAAGGCCACGGCGGGTGCCTTGATTGACCTGTCTATTGCAGAAATATGAATGCAAGCATCTCGACACCAAGATGCCTCAATATTTATACAACAGTGTGTAAAATGTTTACTACATGGTGATTGCACCAATTATGATTTTATTGTTAGTCTCACCAGTCTAACTTATAACAACCAAACAATTAATTTTTGTAAATGTGCATATTTTCCCAGTTTATACCAATAATTCAATCATTAGCACCCCATAACCATTGTGTAGTTTGCTGCGATCAAAAAAGTGCATTTCGTTGTAAAAAGTTTAGTTTAGCGAGAGTCGTCGATTGCTCAACGATGGGTATCCACGACGCGCGGGTAGGCAACGGCGGGCGTGCGAACGGTTCAAACACGAACACATTCACATTCTCTATAGTGAGAAGAATTGCTCGAGTCGGATAAGCGTCTCACCAAGTGCTTGGGAAGTGTTCATCGAAGAAAGCTAAACGAGAAAGCAAAAATTCTGAAGCGAAGTGAAGAGTCCAAAGCGTATAGACTAATAGACATTAGTTCTGGGAAGATCACTGTTACCTGGACTATGATGTAAAATTTCTAGAATTTGAGAAATCTCAATCGCTTGAACTCCTACATGTAGAAATAGAAGAAGGTCATGAAATTGTTGTATCGTTATTCAGGAATCCTAACGATACTGCAGAACAATCCTTGTGTCTAGTTGAATCAAGTGATGATGATGCCAAAAGTCTAAAAGAAGCGCTAGAAATCAAAAGTAAGGAAAAATGGCAAAAAGCGATGATAGAAGAGCTAGATTCACTGCAGGAAAATGAAACTTGGGATTTGATTGATCTACTGGATGATAGACGCCTGATCGGTTGTAAATGGGTGAATCAATTAAAAAAAGGTCAGAGAGGAAAATTTTTGAGATTTAAAGCACGATTAGTGGCAAAGGGATACAATCAAAGCTACGGAAAGGATGATCCAGTTGTTCGTCTTGCTACTTTTAGATCTCTGATGTCTGTTGTTGCTACGTGATATGGTTGTACGTCAGTACGATACTAAAACGGCGTTTAAACGGAGACCTTGAGGAGAAGTTGTATATACCGCAGCCACGTGATTGTATTGCTAAAAGTGCTGGAGGCAAGGATTGTCGTTTAAAACGTTGCATATATGGATTAAAACAGTGCTCGATCATGAAACATTAAACTAAAACAGGTTTTAGAAGATGATGGATTCAAGAGAAGCGAGGGAGATTCGTGTTTATATTGCAAAACGACGAAAGGTAACCGATGCTACATTTTAGTTTATGAAGATGATCTTATTGTGGTAAGCAATCTTGACGAAACCATATCTTCGGTATACAATACCTTATCTATGAATTTTTAAGTTGTGAGCATAGGATAAATAACAAACTATGTTTGCAGGATGCAAAATTTTCTAAAATTTCCATTGATGTTGGCTACATAAAACCAGAAATAGAAGAAAATAATTAACAACCGCTACCGACCGCTCTGTCGTACGCTCCGCGAACTTCGTCTTTTACACCCGCGCTTCGACTGTGGAGCCAATACGATCAGCTTCTGCTACGCTTGCCTTGTTTAGTTCGTTGCTAAACAAGGTGACTATCTTGTTTTGTTCGTTGCTTAACAAGGTGACTAAACCTAGCTATACAAGTAGCGAAGGTTCATAGAGCATCGAAGTCAAGGTGTATAGCTTGAATGTCAAACCGTCAAATGTCAAACAAGTGTCAAACATAGTGCCAATCGTTTTCGTAAATCTTACAGATGTTTGACATTTACAGCTTTTCCTTTCTTCTTTCCTTAATGGCGACCATAGGTAAATGTGTCACGTTCGGGAGGGCTTTTGTGGTACCGCAGATGTTGCTGTCAATCGCTGGAGTTGCATAAGTCAAATGAAGGTGTTGTGACTAGTGTTGTGTAAAGCACCAAAATTTAGTGTGCTGTGCGCACACGTACTTGCACCAAGGTGTGCTGTGCGCACAGTGCGCACTTTTCGCACAGTGCGCACTTTTCGCACAGTGCGCACTTCTCGCACAGTGCGCACTTCTCGCACAGTGCGCACTTCTCGCACAGTGCGCACTTTTCGCACACTTTAAGCACTGAGCTGTTTAGTATCAGTGTAGTGAAGTGTATTACCAGTGTAGTGAGATAGAAATGGCTACATGAAACAAGAATGACGGTATTTGGAAGTTTTTTGAGCGTCATACAGCAGCTCAGAATAAATTTAGATGCAGTATTTGTAAGGACGTTTTAACGGTAAGTGGTAGTTCACCGTACACGTTGAAGCGCCATTTTTCGAAAAAGCATCCGACCACTGATTATGAGCAAAGTGCAACTTCATCGGGTTCGGTCCAACAAAGGCAGGAAAATACCATTCTAGGCAAACGAGTGCAGTCATCAGTAAGTGACTATGTTGATGTTTTCAAGCCTTTGAGTACGGCAACGAAAACCAACATAGATAAACATCTACTCAATGTTTTTTGCAATCATGCCTTGCCGTTTTATTTATTAGAAGCTGATGACTTTAAACAACTTTTCCATACCGTTTGTCCAAACTATAGCCTACCAAACCGGAAAACGTTCAGTAATACAATGCAAAACGATGAGTATCATAAGCTTCTTGAAAAAGTCCAACAACATTTAAATAAATCCAAAGCTGTTTGTTTGACATCGGATCGCTGGACTGATGGAAATAAGGTTAGCTTTATGGCAGCAACCGATCATATTATTGATGAAAACGAGAGCGAACTGAAATCTTTTTTGCTAGACTGTAGCGAATTTAGTGAAAGACATGCTGCAGGAAACATTGGTGATTGGTTAAATAATGTTATGGATACATTCAACATTTCTACCAAAGTATGCTGTATTGTAACTGATAATGCAGCTAATATGAAGAGCGCAATCAAGGGTTTAGGAATTCCACATATACCATGTTTTGCTCACACTCTAAACTTGATTGTTATAGATGCAATGGTTAAAACTATGGCAGATATCCTTTCGAAAATTCGAATGGTAGTGACATATTTAAATAAAAGTTCAACTGCTCTTTCGAAATTGCATGACATGCAAAAGAACATGAAGTTATCACCACTTAAACTTATCTTAGACGTGGTCACACGGTGGAATTCCACCTACTATATGCTCGATCGTTTTTACACAAATAAAGAACCAATCATTCCTACGCTTGCTCTTCTTAGGTTTGATTCGGGATTGGAAGAAAACGAATTGATTGCAATGAAAGAGGCGTCTGAAATACTAAAAAAATTTGGTTTAATTACAAAAGAAGTTTCGGCTGAAAAAAATGTGACAGTACCGAAGGTCCGTATTTTACATACATTACTATCTTCCAAATTAAAATCATTATTAGAAAAAAAAAATTTTCTACACCAATTTAAAAAATGATTCAACATCTGATTGATGGTTTAGGCAATAGATTCCAATACACAAATAAATCTATTGTCTCCCGGGCAACTATTGTTGACCCTCGGTTTAAGAAAAAAGAATTTACAGATGAGGATCATTTTAAGGAGTGTTACAATGCTGTTTTGATAGAAATGAACCTTCAAAATAATACTCCAAACGACCCCTCCGAATCCATAGAACCTTAAACAATAACTGCAACCACCGATGACACGGATGTTTGAGCCGAATTCGATACAGATCAGAATCATCCGCAAATCATACTCCATACGCGGAATTCGAATCAAATAGAGCTTGAAAACTATATTGCAGAGCCTTTATCGCACCGAAATGATGACCCATTGGAATGGTGGAAGTTGCACAAGAACAAATATCCAATGGTTTATCAAATAATGCTGCGTGATTTATGTATTCCTGCTTCCTCAGTTCCTTGCGAACGAATTTTTCCTAAAGGTGGAGACATTGAAACAAGTAAAAGAAATAGATTGAAGCCCAGCAAAATGAATGAAATATTGTTCATAAAACACAACAATATTGCTTAGGTGAGTATCTACACGATCCCAATGATGGCTGGTTTTGCATGTACAAGCGATCAAGCGATGCGATTTTTTTTATTTATGATTAGCTTAAGATGGAATTTGCATGTTGTATTCTCTTTACTCATTGAATTGAATATTTTTTTAAATTTAATATTCATTCATGTGGTAATGTTCCTGAAATTATTTAATTTTGATATTGTTTAATGAAAAATCCATGAAATCAATGTGTTATTTTACGTAATCATTTGCAATCTAACGAATATAATTGATATCAAGCATCGATCTGAGCTTTTTAAAGCGCCTACAGACTACGCCAATATTGGCGCCAAGTACTTACCGCCAATGCGCTACTCGCTAGCGATTCTACACTAGCGACTACTAGTGATTGCTAGCGCAACCAAAAGTTGCTCGTCGAGAAAATGTTGTCGCCAACACTTGACAACTTGTTCACGAAACAATCAAAGCAAACTGTTTTCTATCCGTGTGCATCAGAAATGGATGTGTCTACGAAAATAGTGCAGTGCTTTGTGTTGTGAAACGCTGTTTGTAGTGTAATTTTGTGTTATTTTGTGTCCTGGCACAGATTAGGCACTAAAGTCGTTCAACTATGAATGAATGAAAATGAATCAAATCGACTGTTCCGAAATCACCAACGGTTTCTCAGCAATTTCAAATCCAATGATTGCTGAGTACGAGGGTTGCCTTTTAAATTTCGGGATTTGGAAAAACTGGTGATGCAATCTGTTAATTAACAATTTTATCGTAAAGTTTGATGTTTTTGAGGTTATCCGTTCTCAGAACGTTTTGACATACGAACGCTATTTGTGTTGTTAAAAAAATGTTTAAAGTTTCAATCGACGCGAGTCTTTTTTGAGAGATCTTCGCTTCTTCAGGTGTTGAAAAACGTTGAATTCTCAGTTTATTTTTTACGTACGGGAATTAAAAGAAGTCATTTGGTGCTAGATCCAGGACTATATGGCGGATGACTCATCAAATCGATGTTTTGAGTACTCAAAAATGCAGTTGTTTGAGCCGATGTGTGAGAGCTCGCATTGTCGTGGTGACGGGTGATCCGTCGACAGCGGTTGAATTTCCTGATTTCTTGGAAGACAACTGGCAAACAAATTGTTATGTACCACTCAGAATAGACTGTTCTGCGTTGTTCTAGAGGTTTGGTTGCGATATATCCAGTTTTTCCGAAAAAACATGCGACCATTTGCTTAGACGTGCTACGTGCGTGAACAACTTTGGTTGGATTCGCCTCATCTTGAAACACCCATACAGTCGATTGCAGTTTAGTTACAGGCTCATTAGCGTAAATCCACGACTCATCACATGTCACGATATTAAAGACGAGTTTTGAAGCACCGCAATCGTATTTTTCGAGCATTTCTTCCGACCAATCGACACGAGTCTTTTTTTGAGATATTGACAAATTTTGTGGAATCCAACACCAGCAAATTTTTTTGACAGTTAAATGTTCATGCAATATTAAATATCTGCTGGTCCCAGTAATACCTAAGGTTGTCTCTATCTCACAAAAAGTCACATGACGATCTTGCAATATCCGTTCACGCACAGCATCAATTGTTTTCGGAACGAAAACTGATTTTGGAGGACCTTCACGAAATTCATCTTGGAGTGAACTCCGACCTCGATTTAATTTTCCAAACCATTGATAAATACTGATCATTGATGGAGCTTCATCACCAAAAGTTGAATTAAGTTCATTCATGCACTACTGCTGTGTCAATTCACGTCGAAAGTTGCAAAAAATAATCGCACGAAAATGTCCACGACCCAATTCCACAATTTGGCGGACATTGACACTTTTAACATTTTTTTAACAACACAAATAGCGCTCGTATGTCAAAACGTTTTGAGTATGTATAACCTCAAAAACGTCAAACTTTACGATAAAATTGTTAGTTAGTAGATTGCATCACCAGTTTTTTCAAATCCCGAAATTTAAAAGGCAACCTACGTATTACCGAGGGCTTTCACACACGGGCAAGGCCAAGGCAAGATTTTTTGGCACTTGCTAGTAGCTTGTCAAGTGTTGCCTTGGTCTTGTCTTGGCAGGCCTTGGCGACAGTCTGTAGGAACTTTTAGAGTTTGATAGACACCCAAGGAGAAGCTTGCTGCACGTTCCTACCAAAGGTATACATGCCTACCTAAAAGAACCTTTGCCAAGTGTATTTTTGGTAGGCATGGACTCCTTATAACCTACCAATAATTTTTTTTTGGGAGGCACCGCAGTGGAAGGAGGTACTGGCTGTCAAACCTTTGTTTGTTTACTGTTTACTGTTGACTGTGCAAGTCTGGCCAACTAGCTGCGAGTTAAGAATAACGCTTTCGCGGGTTTGGGTGTCGGAATCGGAGTGAAGTTTATTAAACAATGTGTTAAACAACATCATGAAACATGGTAGGAACAGGGCAGGAAAGGAAACAGGATGAGACGATGACCCTTAGCGACAGGCGCCGAAACTGCAACTCAGCGTTAATAGTTGGTCGGTGGCGGTAGGACATCACGGCGATCATCGGTTGTTACCGGGTGTAACATAGCATCGGTGGCCCGTGTCCGATACCAGCGCTTGGATCGACCGACTCGGGGTGGTTAACCGGGGCCGGGTTAACTCGCACCAGACAGTAAGTACGTGTGTAAGAACCCACAGCAGAGAGTTCTTACTGATGATGATTTGTCCGCACTTTTCACACATTTCAGTGTCTCGACAAGGAGGAAGAAGCGGCTTGAAATAAACATGAATGCGTTCTACGTGTTTTCACTGGCCATGACAGAGTGGTGCTGCACATCGTACATCGAAGGAGCCTGCTACGATCCGTGGTCGCTGTTTGCCAGCACGAACCAGAGGAGGCGTCGGACGATTTCTGAACATTTCCCCTGATTGCCTTCCGAACCGGACGATATGTAAGTTAAACGGCAGACGACGGTGAACACGTGGCAGGGCAACGTGACCACGCCAGCCAGCGACCGCTGTCCACCGTGGGAATCGTCGACGAAGCAGGCCACGCGCAGCGGGCCCGGACACCGACCAGACGCTGACGCGGCGGACCTTCGTGCGCGACCGCGCCACGACATAATTTTAAGCCAAAATTGTAATTAGTTCGTTTCCAACCATCGACTTAAGCGGTAATGAAAATAAAATTATATTTTTTTAATTTCGTTACGATTAAACTCATAACTGCAGTATACTGCAGTGGAACTGTAGAAGTTTACTTGAAAAACTGGACCTTTTTAAGGTGACAGTGAGTGAGCACAATTGCGACGTGTTTGCCCTCTGCAAAACCTGGCTGTCGGACAACATAAACCTATTGTTCCCGGGATACAACATAATCCGTCAAGATCGACTAACACGAGGTTGGGGCGTGCTTATAGGCATCAAAAGGAGTCACGCCTTTTCCAGAATACAGACCCCGGGACTTAGTCTCATCGAAAGTGTCGCAATACAGGCTAAGCTAGGAGATCTTGACGTGACCATAGCCTCGATTTATATCCCACCGATAGCCAAGGATGAAAAATCGTGGATTGTAGAGATCATAAATGACCTTGAAAATCTCGCAGCGACGTTGCCTTCGCCGCTTTTGATCCTGGGAGACTTCAACTCCCATGGAATCGACGGGGGTGGAGATAAAGATGACATCCGTGCTCCCATTATCCAAGATTTCTGCGGCACGCATGGTTTTTCGATCCTCAACTCAGGAGAAGCAACTGGGATAGCCACACCAAGATGTAGGGCGAGTGCACTGGACCTGTCTCTATGTACATCAGCTATGGCCCTGCATTTTCGCAGGAAGGTGATCCAAGACCCTATCGGTAGCGATCACTTACCGATAGAAATTTCCTACGTCAAGGGAGGATGTCCAGTACCACCCGTCAACCGTTACGTGACGAAAAACATCGACTGGGCGAGATACGGCGAACTTGTGGCCGCTTCGCTTTCGCGTTGGACCGACGATTTATCTCCTCTAGAGGAGTACCAAAACCTCGTTGAGTGTATAAACGAGTGCGCCCTTGCCGCCCAAACAAGGAGCTCCCACCAAGCAAGGATATTCCGCAAACCTCCCACTCCTTGGTGGGACAACGAGTGCCAAGCGGCCTACAATAAGAGGATAAGAGCATACATTGAATATCGCAACATCGGCTCCCGGAGCTTATATGAAAACTATAAGACGCAGGAGAAATGGTTCAAAAACTATCTTAAAGCAAAGAAAAAAGGCGGTTGGCGGAAGTACGTCAACAACCTAACCCCCAACACCTTCGCGTACAAGCTATGTCCCGACTTCACTCCTGCACAAAGTTTCCACCAAAATGTGCCTGGCGGTGAGCCCAGCATGGACTCACCATTCACGATGGTGGAACTTTCACTTGCTCTCCATTCGAGCAAAAACTCACCGGGTTTGGATCAGCTTAGAAGCAAGCTGCTTCGTAACCTGCCAGATCTGGGGAGGAAGCGTTTGTTGCGAAAATTCAACAATCTGCTAGATCTCAACATCGTCCCTGCGGAATGGAGAGAGGTGAAAGTTGTCACGAAGTTGAAGTCTGGCAAACCAGTATCAAACCACGAGTCATATCGGCCGATAGCAATGCTCTCGTGCCTTAGAAAACTACTAGAAAGAATGATGCTGTTCCGGCTTGAAGATTGGCTAGAATCAAATGGGTTGCTTTCGGAAACTCAGTTTGGGTTCCGCAAAGGAAAAGGAACTAATGACTGCCTAGCGTTGCTGGTCACGGAAATTGAACTGGCTCGGGCTCGAGTTAAGAAAATAAACGTGTGACGAGTTTGGATGTTGAAATCGAAGTGAAGTTTATTGAGTAAAATTTATGATTGAACATGAATGAAATGGAAATGCGGGAAGGGGACGGGAAGGAACGATGACCCTAAGCGTCCGGCGCCGAAACTGCAACGTAGCGATTTGGTGGTCGGTTTGGCCTCGCGGCGATGTTCGGTTGCTACCGGGAGTCGTGTAGCGTCGGTGGCGGGTGTCCGATAGCGGCGCGTGGATCAGCCGACTGGAGGTGATTAACCGGCTGGGTTAACTCTCCTCTTGCTAAATTTGAGGCTCCGTCCGAAACACATCGCTGGCTGTTGGTGCTTCGAAAGGTGGTAGATTTGGTTTTGCATCGACTTCAATTTTGATCGTGTTCTTCCTTCGCTTGATGCAAACATATATTGTGACTATGATGGCTACTAATATCGGTGTGATGAAGGAGCTGGTTATCGACCATTGCCATGACCATGAAAAACTATTGTTCTCCAATTTAATCTGTTCCATCTCGCTCCGTAGATCCAGGTTTAATGTATGCAGGTGTTCGATGCTAATGTTTACTATTTTCCGACGTTGTTCTACCTCTGCTCCATAGATGGGTAGATGTATAGCGGAACCCATGATGTCCATCGTGTTATTTTTGATAAGTTTGCCATCGACGAAAACCTCACTCGAAAAGTATCGAATCAGGAATGATCCGAGGAGGTTTTTTGTACTAGTGCCGCATGTCGAAGTTAGTGTGAAATTTACTGTGGAGCTGATGAGTATATGAGATGTGTCCAAATTGTAAATTTCTTTTTCTGCCGGGTTCGATACGTAATTGCAGGTCGCGTATATGTTGAATATTATGTCAGGAATTGCTCTCAATAAAGCTAGCGGGTGAAAAATTAGATATTTTTAAATATGGTAACAAATACTGCTTTGCATTCGTACAGCATCATCATTTAAAGCAGGTCAGTTTGTTGATTATGCGGTAGTTTGACAGGTTTTGCTATACCATGGTATGAGCAGACCTCCCACTTCACAGACCTTGTGCGGCCATCAAAATTTGCTTCCCTCCAACAGACCGCGTCCGCATTTCAACGGTAGTCAAACAAGATTCAGTCATCATGCGCCGCGTACCATCGTTGATACTCGCGTTTCCACCGTTATAGCGCGCCATTGCACAGAAGGCGGGCGCGTTTCCACCCTAAGCGAAAACGGGTGTATATAATCTGTTTTATTTTTAAATAATGCAGTAGAAGTTAAAGCAGTATGGATGCGGCAACAACATTGCTTGCCCTACGATTGGGGGTGATTCATCGGTTGTGGCATCGCACTATGGAGCGAAAAGAGCAAATTGCCGGGATAAAATTCAGAATCAAATGTTTTGCAATTTTTTCATTGTAATATCGTGTAATACTATTATATTACACGGAATTATGATGTTTCTGGACAATCCCGCCAGGTGGCGCTGCAAAAACAACATATTTTTGGATTTTTCTATGGGTGCATTATTTTTTCAATCTTTTTTTTTATATTAACTGAAAGATTTTATTTAGTTTGATATCAAACAAACTAAATTTACAAAAAAATTTCATTCCAAATATTGTTATCTGGAAAATAATTGATATTTAAAGCATCTAACGTGGACATAACTTCTGAACTATTCTGAGCTTGTACCATCATATTCTTGGTTTTGAATTGGCAAGGGTCTGTTACTATTTGAGGAGCTGTAATCTACGAAGAATGTTTTTAAATATGAAAGTCTTATTTAAATTTAATTTTTTTTTAAATTTAAATAAAAGAATGCTCTCATAAAAATGTCTTTAATATTGAATTCTCGTTACAGTTTACGGACGTGTTCTCTTCTATCCCTTCTGTATATTTTATTTCCACCTTCTGCTGCTTCCTATCCTAAGGATCCCAATGGACCTTGGTCATTTACAGTTGATGGCTATTAAAATATTTCGAATCCTTTCTATAAGTTCTGTTTCTATTTGCAAAATATCGCTCAATATTTCTATGTTTGAAAAAACCCGACGACAGACATTTCCCGCCGTACTATTTCCACCCACTCACCTTGGTTCATCTACTTTAACACCAAATTCCTTGTACATCTTTTCCAATACAATGATTTTTGACTATTGTACGTGTTTTTATAATTTTTAGTAACCTTCCGTTTTTTAAATTCAATTCTGTACGAAATGTGAAGCAAGCTTTCGAAAAATCTCATCCAACATAAGATAAATTCTCAGGATTTGGAATCCATTTTATAAGTGCTCTACACTGCTCATTTCTGTTAGTTTTGCTCCATACATACAACATGTTTGCGTATCCATAGCGTCGGTTAAATATGCAAAATTTTTTCCATCAATTCAACTCATGTAAAATGAATAATTTACCGTCACATAACTTGTTTCATTTAGCTGGATTGTATAAGGACCTAACCTGGTTATTTGGCTTTTGATTTCATACTATACTATTTGTATAACTTTTTCTCTTCAATCTTTCGCAAACTTGATCACAATTGGCCTGCAGAACCAACACTTTGGGGCATCAAGTTTATCCAGATGATATCTGAATTGTCACTAATGAACGAAAGACGGATATGAGTTAATGCTGATACTAGCTAATCACTGTCTCATGCAGTATTTTCTCAGGAACCATGAAACAGTTGATTGTAAATGCTGTGTTCACTAGATCCGTCAATGGTCCACGAGCGCAATAATACGACGCTTAGTGAATCACACAAAGAAGATGAAAGGTGCCGCAAGATTTCTGCTTTTTGCATTTCAATTATTCTACACGCAGTGTGATTCACCAAGGGTACAAACAGAACAAAATGTTAGTGTAGGGTACATTATTAATAGGAATTTTGGGTATAAAAAGATGGGTTTGTGAGCTGTAGAACAAGAAAAAGCGACCTAATGCATTCAAAGCAAACCAAACCTAATTTCATTCTTTGCTAGTGACTTGGCTTGTCTTTCCCCTTTTACGTGATGTGCAACCACTACCCTGCTTCACATTTTTACAATACGATCATCGACCTATATTTCATTGAATGAGAATTTCATATATTTATTACCACACATGATGCTGCATTATGGCATGATGGAGACGCCTAGTAGGTGATAAACTATAAGCTTCACATATAAAGTACAGAATAACGTAAAGATGCGCGCGTATGCGCAAAAAAAACTATCATTTATTGTTACAAAACATTCTAGACTATAAGTGGGTATGCATCATATTACAATCTTTCACAATCCTTAGCGATGGCGTAAGGTTAAAAACAGAAAATTGAAAAATTTTCCAGGAGTTTTGCGAAACAATCCTTAATATTTTGTGACATTCAATTTCAATTTCCTTAAACTGTCAACAATTTTAAAGCATGATAATAAACCTTTCCAAAACTGTGCTTGAAATCCGATTCCGGCCATTATTATAGGAGTTACAGACCTTCAAAGTTGATGGATTTTTTTCAATTTTTCACGCAATATTTTCACAAATCTTGACTTTGACGGGCTGTTTCTCAGAACCTGGAAGAACTGAGGCTCTAGTTTTTGGGTCATTTCTTAGTTTCATCTTGTAGTTTAAGAAAACATATCTCATTTTTCTGAAATCCAAAAATGAATTTTTGATTTTTATCCCGGCTTCGCTCCATCGTGCATCGGAGTGTGCAAGACCGTATGTCGGTTTCCTGTCGTGTTTGGGTGAGAAACTATTTTCTTGCTCGACAGAAATATGGGAACCGTATACTGTAAGAAATGTTCCAGGACGGTTTGCAGCATGATATGCAAGCAAACTTTCTGAGGATAAAAAAAAATGATTTTGACTACCTGCTATCGATAATTGGACCGAGAATACAACGACAAGACACATATTTGCGCTTGGCTATCACAGCGAAAGAAAGGTTAGCTATTACTATTCGATATCTGGCCACCGGTGACTCCTACGCCAGCCTGGCAGCATTATTTCGGGTAAGTACACGTAAACCACAACTTCAAAAGGCAAACAATACTTTCCATTCACGTTTCAAAATACGTTTCGTTCGGCACCTAGGCCTTGTGAAGCATTCTGAAAGAGAATACACTAACAATTAATTTGCCGATTTACGTATAAAACATACAGCATTAAAGAACAACCAATATCAAAGCACAGTCCACATTTCCAAAGAATACTGTACTTTGATACTTCAAAATGATTTGAGATTAAATTATTTTTATTCTTTTAGGTAGCGCCATCAACCATATCGGAAATAGTACCGGAAGTTTGCGATAACATAATTAAGCTTCTAAAAAAATATATTAAGGTATGTGTGTATGTTAATTATTTGGTTCTTTCAAAATATTTAGTTGTCATATGAACTGCTTTGTAATTTCCAATGGAATCCATATCTTTTTTGCATAAAGTTAAATTGAATGTTGGCATTTTAGATCTTTAAAGAGTAAAGTAACATCAGTTTAATACTACTAACAATATTCCAATGGCCTGTCATGCTACCCTATGTTAGTTGGAGGAAACTTTAACTATAGCTGGCAAAACTATTATTGTTGGCATGTTTTTTAGTTTTGTGTGTCGTTTATGAACACATTCTGTTGTGCTTGGGCTATTAAATGTGTTTGAATGGATACTTCGTTTGTGATTTGTCAATTTTTTTCGATTAATAGAAATTTCGAGACATAGGGATCGTTAGTTATGTTGAGTATTTATCGTATCCGACATGCTCGGGGAGAATTTTTATTTAGTTATCATAGGTACAGAAATTATTTTTACGAAGTACCGTTTGACTGAACGCTTGGCAAAAAAGGGGAGTTGCTTCCTACGCGGTTTTATCATTTCCGACTCAAATAACGGAATAATTAAGCATTTTTTTTCTTCTGCCCATCCCTTCGGTACTCGTTGCACTTTTACCTTTCTCTATAAGTAAGAGAGTACGAAACAATCAACAACACACAATTTGTTTTTGGGTTTGGCGGATACGAAGGGTCTCACAATAGCAAACAAACGTAGTTGCTTTATTGTGCTGGCTACAACGTTTCAATTTAAATGATAAAGCTGTCAAACTTATTCTGAAGACAAAAGAAGTACTACGCTTGATGATGCTTTGAAAAGAAAATTGCAAGCTTTCTTCGTTTCTGTAAAATCGTTGAAATGTTTCATTTTTTCATGCACATGTTATTAATAGTTTAAAGTACCAATCATACTAATTTAGGATACTAATTTATTTTACGTGTAATATATTATTTTATTTTAATTGACATGTAGCCACACGTTTCATCGAGTAAAAAGAGACCATCATCGCATTTAACGTCTATTTATATAGACTCCATATTATGTTTCCTACTCGCTATTCTAATGCTAACTAATCCTACCTATCCTATAGCTAACAATACTATGATGATAATGATACAATAATGATTACACTAAAACATTTGCAATTCCTAAATTATGTTTCCTACTCCCCATTATAATGCTAACTAATACTGACTATACTAATGCTAACACTACTAATAACACAAAAACAAAAAATATTAACCTATCTTACCTATCTCTAACCTCCTAAAAATAAACCTATCTTACTTCTATACCCTTATCTTTCTATAATTTATCCTAAAACATTATCTAACTTTACTATACTATTCTACACATTTATAAAAAAACAAATCTGCCTCTTCCTCAATGACTTCAAAAATACGTCTTACAACTCTAGTTCGATGTTGGAACGGAAAATTTTCCAAATCCCTGGCAATATGCCTTCCAATGTCTGTACACTTGTTATGTGGTGGAGCTTCAGGTGTTTTGTCCAGTTTTTCTATCATGTTCACCAACATTTTATCCACTTCTGATATACTCTGTGCCTGGGATTTGCGTTTTTTTCGTCGTGGCTCCACGTTTTCTTCATTTTCTACATCTTCTGGCATAGATATAGCTTGCGATGGTTCCAAGGAAGATGATGGCAACAATTCATCCACATCTTTTATAACTTCTTCCAGGGACTGTTCGATTTGGACAGTCTGATTTTCTTCCGGAAGCTTAAATACACAAAATATTAATGTTGATAAGCTAACACTAAAATTTATTTCATTTTCTTATATTTCAGCTTCCCAACACTGCGGCAGAGTGGCGAAAGATTGCAGAAGAGTTCGATACAAGATGGAACTTTCCCCATGTTATCGGGGCGATAGACGGAAAGCATGTGCAAATTATAGCTCCACGACACAGTGGCACAGAATACTATAACTATAAAGGAACATATAGCATTGTACTTCTGGCTATAGTGGATGCAAACTATAATTTCATATTTGCGGACGTTGGCTGCCAAGGAAAAGTGTCAGATGGTGGTGTTTTCATAAACAGTCCCATTAAACAAAAGTTTGAGAGCTGTGCTCTTAATATACCTGAACCGGAGATATTAAGGCCTCCTTATTCCATGAGGGTTCCATACGCCCCTCTTGGTGATAAAGCATTTCCTCTGATAGAATACTGTCCCAAAAAAAGATCCCATCAAAGAATATTTAACGCCAGACACTCGAGAGCACGACGAGTAGTCGAAAATGTGTTTGGCATACTCAGTAATAGATTTAGAATGCTGAGAAAGCCAATGGAGTTAAGGCCAGAAAAGGCTGAAAAAGTTGTGATGGCAGTAGTTTGCCTACATAACTTTTTGAGAACACGTTCGAGGCAGAATCATATTCTCCTTCGAATATGACGGACCGAATGGAAAACAACAGCATAATAATTGGTTCGTGGGGATCCAACCATCCCACATCTGCTATGCTTACGTGAGATACGATCACGATCCACAAGATATATGCAAGAAGTTCGGTTACATTTGGCCAAAGATTTTGCAATAAACAATCATCTCTACTAAATTTGTTTTTACAATTATTGTGTTATTAATAACTACCGAATTTATACCGAATTAAAAATTAATATTTAGCGAATTTAATGTTTTTCTTGGTTTATTAATATTTTTCATGAACTCCATCGATTTATATGCGAACCACGATGGTCGGCTAGTATCGGTTGCACCTGTTAAAAAAATCCAATACTTTTATATTTAAAAATAAAAATATACAAATCTAGCCTTACATGATCCAGTGGGTTTGCTTTTCGACACATCATCACGCAATTTTCTATAATATGTTTTAAGGCATTTCCATTTTTTTATAGCCACCGTAGAGGTGGTGCCCAATTGTTTTGAAATGTCTGCCCAACAATCATTTTTAATTACATTATTCTTATATGCCTTGTCCCTTTCGTTCCACAAGCATGGCTTCGATTGGACAAGGTCAATAAAAATTAGAACATCTTCATCATCATCTGTTGGTTGCAAAAAAAACAAAACAAAATATGACAATAGAACCACATACTAGTTGTCGAATCCCCATAAATTGACGAATGGAGTTGTGCCACGACAGTGCCAGCCGAGTGATCCGATGCCAGTATAACACTGTTTTGCATTCCGATAAACAACAGAATAGATGTTCGGAGTAGCAATGCTTTTAAAATGTAATTGTTCAAACATTTTTCTATTTAAATAATAGAATGTTTGAAGATACGCAAAATAAGACAGTAACACGTTAAGTGCTACGTCGGCTCCGTAATTGTACAAACATTTTTCTATTCAAATAATAGAATGTTTGAACTAGTGATGAGAACAACAACTCTTTTTAGAGATTTGAATCAGAGTGAATAATCATAACGATGATTCGAATCTTTAAGTCACTCTTTTGTGATTTAAAACGTGAAAAATGATTTATTAACCTTCGAGGTGATTTGAAATCTTAACTGGGATTCGAATCCCAAAAGAATGAACGAGTGGGTAAAAGAGTCACTAGTCGCCATTGCGATTCGAATCCCAAGTTGTGATTCGAATCCCAGTTTGGGAATCATTATATAGGATTCGAAACCCAAAAGAATGAACGAGTTGATAAAAGAGTCGCTAGTCGCCCATGTAGTGATCCCAAACTGGAATTCGAATCACAACTTGGGATTCGAATCGCAACTTGGGATTCGAATCTCTATGGCGACTAGCGACTCTTTTACTAACTCGTTCATTCTTTTGGGATTCGAATCCCAGTTAAGGATTCAAATCAAAGGGAGTCACAAAAACTATATGTTAGGATTTAAATCGTTCATTCAATATTAAGATTCGAATCACTCATTCATTCTCACTCAGAGCGCACATCACTAGTTTGAACACGTTAAGCGCTACGTCGGTCCCGTGGGATCGACATCGTTCTTTCCCGTATCCCGGCGTTGGTCCGCTCGGACAGACCGAGCCCGTTAGGTAGGCCGGCGTTTCTACGAATCGCCGGCAGAACAGAAAGCATAGCGCTTAACGTGTTAAACAGCATCTCACAACACAAGCCACTGCACCATTTTCGAAAAAAGATCCATTTCTGATGCACACGCATAAAACGGTGATTTCAAAATGACCGGATGTATGAATACTTACTTTACTCTTGTTATTTTGAGAGCTCATCCTGCTTGAAATGAAAAAAAATCAAATATTCGATTTCCTGGTTTTTCGATAATATTCGTCCAATCGACGGCACGGTGCCAGCTATCGCAATAAAACTGACGATGTTTTCAGTTTGCTTTGATTGTTTCGTCAACAAGTTGTCAAATGTTGGCGACAACATTTTCTCGACGAGCTACTTTTGGTTGCGCTAGCCATTACTAGTAGTCGCTAGTGTAGAATCGCTAGCGAGTAGTGCATTGGCGGTAAGTGCTTGGCGCCAATATTGGCGTAGCCTGTAGGCGCTTTTAGACTCGCACTAGGGAGCATGAAATCTACCCACAACTTGTCCCTAGAAGTGATGTGCGGAGTGATGCCGCTAAAACTCCGTTTTGAACAGCTAGCGCTTCGCCTTTTGGTTCGGGCTACAGTATCAAATCCCTTGATCATAGAAAATTTTAAAGCACTTATAGAGGCAGGTTCAAAGAGCAAAATCATGAAGGTGTATGAGGATTTTGTTGCCCGCCAGGTCATTCCTAGGGCCTCACAAGCAATAAACCGTGTTGATTTTCCTGAGTCCTACAGTTCCCTTTTAGTTACAGAGTCCTCGATGAGTGAGGAAATCAAGACCTTCCCAAAAGATCTTCGCTGGAAGAATGTGCCCAGCCTCTTTAAGAACAAGTATGGCCACGTACCTACAAAAAACCAGTAGTACACTGATGGGTCATCCTCAGAGGAGGGCACAGGCTTCGGGGTCTTTAGTGCGACCTCCGAATCCCTCTACAAATTGTGTCAACCGTTCAGTGTGTACACTGCCGAACTTGCCGCAATCCTCTATGCACTATTGCTTATAAGTGCAAACCCGCTGGACCACTATTTTATTTTCACAGATAGTCTTAGCTCCATCGAAGCACTCAAGTCCGTGAAAACCCGAAAGAGCCACGACTACTTTGTGAAGAAAATTATTGAGACCCTGGTCTCCATATTTGATAAGGCCTTCCGCATATCACTTATTTGGATACCCTCTCACTGTGGAATCCCCGGCAATGAGAGGGCGGACGCGTTGGCCAAAAAAGGAGTCCGGCAGGGTGCACTCCATGACCGTCCTATCTCATCCCATGAGTACCTGCGCTCCCCAACCAGCCTGGAATTGGGTTTCATTTGAAAATTGAGCATGCTAGAGAAAACTCCATACAAAAAAAACCAGCTCTGTCGGACCGCAACCAGCCTGGGATGGGTTCTTTTTGAAAATTGAGCGTGCCAGAGAAAACTCCTTACAAAAAAAAAACAGCTCTCTTGGACTTAGCCGATTTTTGCGATGCCTCCCTCGATGATTGCCGTGCGCAGATGCCGCGATAGTGGCGAAGACCCGTCGCTCGCGAACTTAGCCAAATTTTTTGATACCGCTCTCGAATTTTTCGATGGAGAGATCTTATTTGGATGATCGAACGCGCGCACCCTGCATTGCATTCGCTCTCGTACACGAGGAGCGCACCGAGCTCAACATTTTTCCATTGCGGCACATCGCGTTGTGCGTTTGTCTCAGTCACTGCGTGCATCCGTCGCTGCGCGCATCTGTCGCTGCGTGCTCCGTCGCTTCAAGCATGAGCTTGCATTTCTCCATTAGAACGATGGAGACGTGAATATTTTTTACTCCTTCGCTGTGTTCATCACATGCGTAGAGCGATTTTGCCAGATCGACGTAAACAAAGCAACACGGTAAGTTCGCTAAAGTTTTTCGGCGATAATTACATATAATTTTTACATTTCATCTATTGCAGGGTAGTATATCTGGTATTCAATCAACTATCAACTATTCAACCTACGATTCTAGCTAGTTGGAGACATCTTTTTACGCAGAATGATAAGTTCCGGAGCAACGCATCTCACCGATAGAAGCTGAGCAAAAAACTTCCTCAACTGTAAGCTCTGCAGTGAAGTGTGTATATTTCATACGAAATAGTTTATTGTATAGTGTGTATGCTGTTCTTGATGGATTATCGATGTTAACTTACTTTTCGGTGTTATTGGATTCACAAGAAATCGAGAAATAAAAAGGTGAAAACGCAACATCAAATTTCGTCCAGTGTATTCATTCGCGCAAGGGCTGTGACGTCACAGCCGCGCGTAGAAGCGAAAGAAAAAATCTCTCGGAAGTAACTCTCGGGTCTGGGGCTCTCGCGCGCTCACCTCTCAAAAATTGCACGGATGCAGCTGCTATTGTCACAACTATCCGTTGAACGGAGAACCCTCGGTTTTTGAACGGATATCAACTCATCGCGAGGTTAAAGCACGCAAAAGGTTATTTGGGTCCCCACAGCAACTTTGCCTAGCCCGCTGGGAAGAGCATGTGGTAAGCGGATGTGCTGGGGCGCTTCCTGTACTCGATCTCCCCAAAGGTCTCTTTGCGGTCTTGGTTTGGTGGGCTCCCTGTGGATAGGGCATTCATCCGTATGATGTCTCGGCTGATGTCGAATCATTTTGCGTTGGGTGCTCATCTACAGCGTATAAATCTGGCCACGACAAAAGTCTGCGGCTGCAGATTCGGATTCCACGATGTGGATCTCATCTCCTTTGGTCCTGCGTGGAGCTCGAGACCACACGACCAGCTTTGCGGGGTGAGACCGAGAGGATCGGCCGACGGCCGGGTACTCCAATACGCGACATATTGGCGAGCAGGGACATCGCGTTCATGAGGGCAATATATCGCTATGCAAGAGACACCGGCTTGGTCCTATGACTCCCATCCCTTATTCCTCCCAAACCCTAACCCTTCCCCTTGTCCAAGTGGTGTAATTTCGTACAGCCTTACCTGTGTCTAATTAGATCTGCCCCACGGAGACCAGACCGGTTGTGGATTCACATAGAGCAGGGAGTATCGCCGTAACATAGGGAGGCAGACTTGTGCGTTGTTGTCTGGGTTTTTTTCTGTTTTCTTCTGGTTTTTTTTTCTTCCTTTGCTTTTATCCGTAGGATATTCATAATCCGCCTGGCCGGAAATAGGCGAGGGCAGAAGGAGCGCGGCCGCTGACAAAAGGCGCAAATAAGCCGCCAAGAAGCTCCGCATCCGGTTCATACATACCCACCCCCGGATTCCCACACAACGTCCCAGCAATAGAAAAACCGACGCACTGCATCACACCACATACTGCAATAGTAAATCCACACACACCTACCCCGCACACGATTTATAATAACCGAGAAAGCCCGGGATAAGGCCTAACCGCAGGGAGGAAATGCCCTAAGAACAAAAAAGTCTGTTAGAGCATGTCGGCCCTAACAATACGGCAATGTCCGTCATAACACAATAAATAAATAAATAAAATAAATAAACTCATAACTTGTATATAATATTATCGATGTATCAAAATAATAAAACAATCAAAAATATTTTCCTGCATGAAAACAATTATTTTGGGAAAGAAAAGATAACCTGAACCCAGCTCATATAATCTACTACGAATGGGTATACGTTTTTGCCGCGTATAGTTAGAAATAGGTGTAATAAACGCACAGTCACGTTGTCAAGACTGTTCTCTTTTGTGGTGTCTCTTTTACCCCAAAATAACGCCAAAATTTCTCGTTGGGCAAGAAGTAGAAACTGGCAGTGGGACACGCGGTACCTTAAAGTATTAAAATACTTTTTCAAGTTTGTTTTACTCTAGCGAGCCGGAAACGTTCTTGATGTCAAGCCCTCTTGAATTAACTAGCCGCTGTGTAACTCACGGTGGTGTCGAGTCTTTATTATATTTCATGAAGGAGAGTTTTTAGTGGGTAAAAATCCCACACTGCCCAGGGGGATTGGGCGTCTTTTGGAAGATCCTCTCTCCTTATAAAAAAAAACAATGGGGAAAAAATAGGTCGAAAAATTCTACGACTATCAGCAATAGCGTGTATTCAATATTAGTATGGAAATAAAAAAAAACATAACTCGAAGCAAGCAAATGTTTTATTGTTATGTATTTTCATGAAGCAATTTTTGAGTCAGCACAAATGCAAGTAGTAATGACTGTAAATATAATATTTTATTCCTTACAACTTCGTGGAACGACACATTTATCTATCTCTTCTCTTTTCATTAAAAAAAAACAATTTTCGGGTGGTCTTTTAATGATGGTGCGCATACATATACACCCGTTTTCACTTAGGGTGGAAGCGCGCCCGACCCCGCGGTACAAAATGAGTGCTTGCACACAATTTCCACCCGTTTCACTGTCTGTTTTACCCACCCTACCCTAAAAACTGCTGCTTGCACACAACCGCTAGCTATTCTTCACCCACCGCCTTCCTGCTTCACCCCCTATAGGGTCCATGGTTCAAATATCTCTCACTCTCCTCGAAACCTAACTACATTTGCCACAGTAGGAAGGTTTGATTTACATCTGGTCAAAGTTTTATTCCGGATATTTTTCTACAATGTTACTGCCGATTTTTAGTGCGATTGATTAATATATACAACCGGACGCACTTACAAATAAATAGTATCCAATCAAACATATTTTTTTATGGTTTATTTCTTCGCAAACACGTTTTTTGCTCACCAATTAGATTTATTTTTGACCATCGTATTTTTCCATAGTAGCCGTCAGCATTCCTGCTGTCTAAAGACAAATCAGTGATGGGATAGCTCCAGAAAAGAACGACATCTTCGCAGCCGATCCAGCAAAGGAGCGAGTCCTTTCGTAGATAAAAAAATATGGTATTATAACACCATAATCTTTATTCATTTATTCATTATTTTATGCTACTGATTAAGTCACGGACAAAACGAATATTAGAATTAAATTCGCTGCTCGATCAAATACTGATTTTTATAGTTGACTCGTGCGTCGGAAAGATAACTTGATTGCTCAGGCAAGTACGCAGTAAAGCCTGAAATTGGCAAGTGGTTAATGCTAGTCTACCTGTCCCGTGTGAGCAAGGAGCTGGTATTCAGGTGGCTATATGATTTCACAGCTTATGTAATTACAAGCTTTCAAACAATTTGTTACCGGTAAATGATTGCTCCGGAGCGAACAGCTTTCGTCAAATTGTCTGCATGCCAGTCATTTGCCACTTACCAACGAGTGGGTCAATCTTTAAGCACAATGAATCTTCATAATGCAATATGAGGAGCCAATAAAACTTAATTTACGGTTGGAATGAAAAATGTCTTATATGGAGCAAATGAATACATACGATCCAGCTCCAACGTTCCAACTCTAGTTCAGTGTTGATAGCTGCCAGCAGCACTTGGAGTGCGTCGTGTGCAGTAAAAATATAAGTGTGAAAAATAGTTGTGTTTTCAATCTAACCAAGCTCGTTAATAGATAAGATTGGTTAATAAAGTGTTTGCTTTCATTTTAACATGTAAAGCAGATGAAAATCGATCGTGCTTCAGTATTGTCAACGCTCTTCCACTTGATGCTGGCAATAGAAAGAAGATAAGTATTCCATCTTTATATTGTGTATAATTGTACATAATAAGTGATATAGTCTTTCTTCTTTTGCAGGTTTTGCCAGAAGTAGACCTAGGAGTAGTGCCAGTGAAGTGTAAAACGAGAAATTAAATTAATAAAACGGTAACATAACCTAAAGGTAAATTCCAAAATAGTTGTTGTTTACATTTTCGGATGACATTTCCCTCGTGGGCAATGGGTGACCCGGAGGGTATGGGGAAAAATGTGGGAAGGGAGAAACGAGGAGGGGTAACCCATAAAAGAAGGAGAGTGAGTTCTTTCCTCTCATTTTTCGAATTACTGAACGCCATATATCAAAAAGACTCCTATTGCTTGGCGTTCAGTAATTCAAGCATATGGCGTTCAGTAATTCTAATGTATGGCGTTCAGTGATTGCATACAAGTTTTTGTACACCGGGGGACTTCAGTGCAATGGCGCGCAATAACGGTGGAAACGCGAGTATCAACGGTAGTACGCGGCGCATAATAACTGAATCTCGTTTGCCTACTGTTGAAACGCGGACGCGGTCTATTGGAGGGACGCAAATTTTTTGACGGCCGCCCCGGTGTACAAAAACTTGCGTGCAATCACTGAACGCCATACATTAGAATTACTGAACGGCATATACTTGAATCACTGAACGCCAAGCAATAGGAGTCTTTTTGATATATGGCGTTCAGTAATTCGAAAAATGAGGGAAGGCACTCTCTCCCCTTCTGTTATGGCTTACCCCTCCTCGTTTCTCCCTTCCCACATTTTTCCCCATACCCTCCGGGTCTTCCAATGCCCACGAGGGAAATGTCATCCGAAAATTTAAACAAAGACTATTTAGAAATTTACCATTTGTACATGTTACTCTTTTATTTATGTACTCTTTTTACACTTCACAAGCACACCTCCCAGATCAACTTCCGGTGAAACCTGCAAAAGAAGAAAGACTATATCACTTGCTATGCACAATTATGCACAACATAATCAAGGAATACTTAAATTCATCGATGGAAAGAAGATAAGATAAGTATTCCTTGATTATGATTGATTGATTATGAAGATGGACTGACGCCAGCAGTAACAAGCGGAAGAGCGGTAATAACACTGAAGCACGACCGATTTTCATCTGCTTTGTTTGTTTAAATGATAACAAAAACTTTATTAATTAATCTTATCCATTTAAAGAGCTTGGTAAGATTGACAACACATCAATTTGACGCACTTATATTTTTACCGCGCTCGACGCACGCCAATTGCTGCTAGCAGCTATTGACACTGAACTAGAGTTGGAAAGTCGGATCTGGATCGTATGAATTCATTTGCTCCCTGTAGGGAATTTTTCATTCCGACCCTAGATTTAGTTTTATCGGCTTCTCATATTGCATTATGAAGATTCATTGTGCATAAAGATTGACCCACTCGTTAGTAAGTGGCAAGAGACTGGCATGCAGACTATTTGACGTAATTATAAAAGCTGTGAAATAATACAGCCACCTAATTACCAGCTCCTTGCACGGGACAGATAGACTAGTAGTAATCACTTGCCAATTTCAGGCCTCACTGCGTACTTGCCTGAGCAATCAAGTTATCTTTCCGACGTACGAATCAACTATAAAAAGAAGTATTTGATCCAGCAGCGAATATAATTCTAACATTCGGTTTGCCCGTGATTTAATCAGCAGCATACAATAGTTTATAAATGAACTAGCTAAGGCCCGGTAGAACCTACCGGTTGAACCGGTGAATTCTGAATTTCCTGCAACTTCCAAGAGTAATTTTTTGTGGCCAGGCTACATGGGTTCATGTATAGCCAAAAATCTGCTTTGCTATTGGTGGTAAGCTAAAGAAAATGTTAGTAAAGTAAAAATTTCGAAAACCCTTTCTCGATAGGTTCGATCCAACCGATCGTTGTTTTAATCTGTGGATGGTTAAACTGTCGACGATACACAGCCTAACGTGAAAATGATCGACATTAACCAATGCTGTATAGACAATGCAGCGGTTCGATAGTCCAAAAATTCTGGAAAAATCTTGTAAATCTCATATTTACTTTATTTCATCCTCATCTTTTTTAAGTGCACGGACCACTAAATGGGCTATGTTGTTTTTTATGTGATCGTTCTCGAAGGCGACCTCTCTGACCCTTTGTCCTCATCCCGCATGTGCACCAATAAGGTAGGGCTAGGATGGGAGGGTTTCGGAAGGGCAAAAATCTCCTTTTACGGACGCTGTGGCATGCGACGATCTAAAAGGGGGAAAGCGAATGTCGCGAAGAGGCTTTTAGACAACCTTTGGATCAACAGACCAAAGTTATCCTGCTAACTAAATGAACTATTGTTCAACCGAAGTGATTGTTAAAGGTCCAAGACTTTAGTCATTCGATATTTGACTTCGAATACTACTGCTCGATTATTTTCGGTTTCAGTCATATGCTTCAATTTTTGTCTTCTATTGCTTTAATTCAATATAGTGTATGACTGATCTTTTACTTTAGTTGACCAATGTATTAACTATGCTTCCGTTAATAGAAATCTACTAATCAACACGCCGTGGAGGATGACCTAAGCATACATTCAAAATATTATTCCGTTGGTTGAGGGTTCGTCCTCAAAATCTGAGCTTCGAACATAGCATTTCGCTTAAATAAACACATTATTTCCTATGTCCTTGATGCTGCCCGAGTGTGTGATTGTGAAGACGAAAATACGTTTAGTTTTGGGGTGTCTAATGTTTGAATATAGTGGTAGGTTGTATTTATCCAATGTTTATATTTGATAATGTTAGCCATAGCCAACCAAATCTTGATGTTTTCAGCATTTTTTTGACCACACACGATCATCTGTTGTTACATTTTTTCCGGCGTCAAAATTATCGGAGTATATGTCGCTTTTAAAAAAATTCTAGAAGTTATTCACGGCAAAAAGAGTTATTTGACCATCGGTGTAACATTACCACATCCAGGATACTCGCGTCTACTGGATTTTCCGCGAGTACATAAGAGCACCAAAACACCAAAGCTATGAGCTGTTTCTGGTATTTGATACTATACCATTTCTAAAATATTCTCAACTATTTGGCCAGTTCCAGCGACCTTCCAGCTCAAAGAAATGAACAATTCAGACATTCTAACGTATTTCGTGTCGACTTCTGTTACACCTGGCGTTTCCACAGCACTGTCTATGGCTGTAACCAAGTTTTGTTATATTTCATCATCTTGATCCCCCAAAATAATAAATCATTTCGAAAAGCTAATTTTACTTTGCGAAAGTTATTGGTTATGCGAATATATGCGTGTTGCTCTGATTCGCTGTGTGGTGGTGATCAATGTAAAATGGTTAGTGTTAAGCGCGATTCCGTACAACGGAAGGGTTTTGCATCATTTCCAAGCTTAACTCGTAAGTGCCACTTTTTACATGTCCTTCGTTTTCCATTGAAGATCGACATACTCCTGGTATGTTGCATAGCATTCAGAAATACTATTGCACACGCGTAGTGATAGACATTCTGTTCTTGGGGTTTAGCTACATCGTTTAGTTCCGTTTTCTCATAAACTAAAAGCTAGAGAAAGACGTTACTTGAAAGAAGTAGCTTGTCTTGAAGAGATGTTTCGCTTGAAAGACCATTTGTTAAAATCCCAATTCAGGTGTGAGGTTACATGGGTGCATGTGGAGTAGAAAACTGTCTTACTACTGGCGAGGATGCAGAGCTAATCGTGTGAATATGATCGATATCAACCAATACCGTATGAAAAATGCAGTTGGTTGTTTGGGACATAAGGAACAGAAAGAGTTTTTCACTGCATTCAAGGAGAAAAGCACATTATATTCCGTAGCCCTAAAGCTGCGTAAACGATTTTGACATGAAATGCGAAAAGACACGTCGAATTGTTTCAAACGTCTTTTCCCTATAAGTAATCGCGCAGTAGACGACAGTACGGGGTTATGTTTTGACCGTTTTGTGTGTCCGAAGTGGTATAGAAACTCGTTCTCTAGTAACTGATCTACAGTACAATGTTAGTTCTTAATCTTCCTTTTGTTTTGTTTGGCATGTGATTTTGTTTAATATGTTTTGTGTTTCCATTTTTTTTTTTTGTTTAGGCTGTTCTGTGGGCTTTCCATCCGAAACCGCTCACGGTAGCTGGCCACACTGGTCCAATTCCGTATCCCGGCTCTACTGGCGGTTTCGTCTACGCCATGCTTCCCCCTCAATTTAGGCTTACCACGCGTCCTCTGTCCTTGGGAACAGCCTAAAAGGACTTTACGGGATGGGTCGTTCGGTGCCATTCGCATGACATGGCCAGCCCACCGGAGCCTGTCGCTAGTGTTGTGCTTAATGAATCTTTCGATGATATTCATTCATATGAATCTTCTGTAATGAGTGATTCGATTCACGAACCGAATGTTGAATGAAAAAATCTCCACGATTCATGAACCTCTACGATTCACGATTCTCCACGATTCACGATTCTCCACGATTCACGATTCTCCTCGATTCTTCGGCGTGGCGTGGATTATGCGACCAACAAAAAAAAAAAAAAAAAGGGGGCCCTTTACCCATTTTTGACTGATGACTTTTCCTCATTTGCTGTGTCTTGAGGATCAACTTTAGTGCCCTCTCATTTTCCTTCTGCTTGTTTTCACGCTCTGGCAAAGCCGGGTTGCATAAATCTTGGAGATTCGTGAATCGTGAATCTCTAACATGGAGATTCATATTCATTGATTCTTTTCAAAGATTCATGAAGATTCGTGAATCTGAATCTGATTCGCACAACACAACCTGTCGCTCGTCATTATATCCACTCCTCCATTGTCCCTCCTCTCATACGGGGCCAAAAATCCTCCTGAGCATCTTCCTCTCGAACACGGGAACAGAGGGTTTCAGATTTGGACAGAGTCCATGGCTAGTCTCGGAGGCGTGTGTGAGCACTGGTACTATGTATGTCCGGTATAGTCCCAGCTTCGACTGTCTTAACAGGTCTCGTGAGTGGAAGAGTTTTCGCAGACTGTAATATGACCGCGCGAATTTCATCATCAAGGTTGTTGTCGGTGCTGACCTTTGATCCAAGATAGGTGAACGGGTTTTGGACGACTTAAAAAGTGCGTTCGGACCAGTACGTCACTCCCGCTAGGGTTTCGGCGATTGCTGGCAGGCCCGCTGATGGTGCCACCATTATCTTGGTTTTTCCCTCGTTAATCTGCAGTGAGAGTTTATTCGCCGCTTGTTCGATCCTTTGGTATGCTTCAATATTATGCCAGCGCATGTCATGATCTGGATTGACTTATAGAAGATGGCCCCGAAGTTTCCACCTCCGAGTCTCGGATGGCCCTCTCTAACGCTAAGTTGAAGAGTATGCAGGCATGAATGAAGGTAGAATGCATTTAGCTTACCATGAATTTGTGAAGAGCGCCCATCACAGTGTTGTTCAACTCCCAAAATTTTCAAAATTATCGTGAACCTTATTTCATTTTTTGAAACATTATGGTTTTACAAAAAAAACTGCTTGCTTGATCTCAGGGTGAGCTGGTGTTTCCACCAGCAAGTGTATACATGTAACACCAACTTTACCCGCAAGCGCCATATCTTTTGTTTTTCATTGAAATTGCACAATATACTCGAAACATTCACACATCCCATCACATACAGTTCTGATAACATTCTTTCTCAGCTACATCTTTTCGCTACGGTGTCTCTAAACTAAATCCCATAGAAAGATGTTTTTTGCACCATCCGAGATGCCTTGAAGAGATGTTTCTTTTGTAATGTCGTTTGCAAAAATCGTTCAGAAGGTTAAAAAATAACAAACAATTGATTGAAATTGTATCTCGTAATCTTGAAACTTTTGAACCGATTGACAGATTTTCGCAAACAACATTTCAAATGAAAGGGGACTTCAATACAAACAACTTTGTTGAAGAAACCATCTTTCTATAACTTTTAGTTTATGCGAAACCGCTACGAAAAGTTAGAGCCTTTAGCATTCAGTAGAAAGCAAGGTGCGCCAGTGTGTGTCTGCCGTGCATGCGATCGCAATTGCACCTGCTATCACAGATGCACTATGGGGCAACTGGAAGAAAAACAGCCGAAATGACATTAAATGCGTATTTTGCTTGCTGCGAATACAGTTCGTTGATCGTACGTCAAGCAATTATGTTTAACATTTTAGACCGATTTATTTGTTTTGTAGTGCAGTTTAAAACAACATACTTATTTTCAAACGAATACCAAGTTTTAGTTCGGACTTTTATCCTAATACGGTTCCACTGTACCTGAGTGGAGTTTCCAACGTTTCTGTTCGCACGCTCGTTCGGCTCGCGCGGTGTCTCGCTCGCGTACGCCCGTTCAGGGGGCGAAAAAAAAACAGTGCGAGAGCGGAAGCAGTGCTCGTGCACCGTTTTTGCACCATAGCCGCGTTGTTTGCTTGTACCCGATGTGTGAATCTCGGGTTGCGCGCCTCTGAGTTTTTATTCTCTTGTGCACCGTTCGCATGACGCACTCCCCATCTCGGTTGCGCGGGCACGATGCCGTATTTTGTTCTTGCTTTCGCTCGTTGGATAGCCCTGGGCGCGTCACGCGTTACACTCCCCATCTCGGTTGTGCGGGCGCGATGCGCTATCTTGCATCCTACCTGCGATAACTAAGGCCCGGTAGAACCTGCCGGTTGTACGTGAATTCTGAATTTCCTGCAAACTTCCAAGAGTATTTGTGGGAATTAAAGTCAAGTATGTTGCCTACATTCTGGCGGATATCATTGGCATAGAAAAAAGGATTAACGAAAAGGATTAATGAAAAGGGAAATAGGAACTAAGTCAAATGAATTATAAGGTAACGCGAATGAACTATATTTGACAGATTAATAAACAGTAGCAAACTGGAGCTCAAAGTGTAAGGTTTAATTGCACAGCACGAAGACCATCCGAAAATTCACACATTTGGTCCTTCGAACCGGATTTTTCGTGTTGAGTGAAAGTTTTACTCAGTAATTGTTTTACGAACAATTATCTCGGTTTACGTCTACGACGTACGCAGTGTCTTACGGACAATTGTTTTCTTCGACGTTCACGACGTCAAGACCGCGAAGCAAGTGTTAGGAGAACATTCGACGAGTTCCTCGTCAATTGTGAACACTGATTTGCACAACGAGTGCAACGCAAAGGATTTGCACAACGAGTGCAACGCAAGGGATTTGCACAACGGGTGCAACGCAAACAACAGTGCAGTGAGAAAGAGTGCACACAATACGAAGTTAGTGAAAGTCGCCTACGCATCTCACCGCATCTCGATAGTGCTGCATCATCTAACCGCCATCACGTTTTGCGCGCCATCAAAGTCTGAGAGAGTTCGCGCGCATTTGATCTTCCAGCGCGTCACCGGTTAACCCTTGGGGGACAGCGAAAAAAGGCCACAGTGAAAACAAAAAAACTTTTAAGAGAAATGGAGAAAAAACTCAAAGCGGCTCAGCATAAAAAGAAGGTTGCGTTGGAGAATATCAAATCGCTTGAAAGATTTGTGACCACGTTCTCCAAGGATGAAGTGGGTCAGCTTCCAGGTGCATTGGAGAGGCTTCAGCAGCAAAAGGAGGATTTCTTCGCAGCGATGGCGAAATTAGAAGAACTCGATGATAGCAGTGAAGCGTTGGAATCGTGTATCAGCGATAGGATTGACATGGAGGAGCGTTGCCAACGTTTGAAGGCATTCTTGCGGACGAATCTTCCGAAGGAGACACCAGATTCTTCGATGCTGGCAAACTCAACAATGGCATTTGGACGGCCAACTGCAACCAATCTTCGGCTTCCAAAAATCGAATTGCCTACGTTCGACGGTGACTCTACAAAATGGCTCTCGTTTCGCGACCGTTTTGTATCGATGATCGATGATTCGGCAGAATTGTCATCGATTGCTAAACTGCAGTATCTACTGTCATCTTTAAAGGGCGACGCTGCATTACCCTTCGAGCACACACCGTTAACAAACGAAAACTACGCGGTCACTTCCCACTAGGCAAAAACTTGCATGCAAACTCCTAATTTGGTGTCACCTCGATTTCGCCCATACAAAATTTAGGAGAAGTTAGGAAAAGTCAGGAGTTTGAGCCACGGGCTTATGAGCGTGTGTAAGTGAGAACGTACAGCCCAGATCTATGCATGTGTTGGTGCGAACCATGGAATTTATGTATGTAGTAGTGATAAATGATTTCTTTCGGTTGAAGCCGCAAAAAAAAAAATGTCAGACACAAATAGCTAAAATTATGAAACATTTATTTAACACTCAAAACATATTGGAACACTTTTACACTTTTTTTCACAAATACTCACGTATAATACTCTTTTATAAGGATTCTTCTAGGATTGGCGACACCGATTGCGTCGGAACTTCCGACTCCGACTTTGCCACCTCGGATGTAGTTTCCCCGGTCGCTTTGTCGGCTTCCTGAGATGCTGCTTTCCTTACTTTTTACAGTTGAGTGTCTCCATCGAACTGAAGATGTTCTGGAATCACTAAAAGAAATTAAAGACCAGGAGAAACTAAAACAATTACCACGATTAGATTTGCGTTCGCGTGTGTTCAACTCACTTCTTGTTGTGATACTGATCCGGCTTCTCGAACTTGTCATTTGCTCACTGACTTTCTTTCCACGCACGGTTCCACTAACACAGACAATTTTTGAATCGCTGTGTCCAAACACGGGAAGTTACGTGTATACCACCCGGGTTGGATCCAATAGAACGTTGATTTATACAGATGAGCGGGACAGACGATGACAAGCTACACACTAAAAAGAGATGGCATACTCGACATCTTGTGTGCAAGCCCGAAATATGGGCCAAGAGGAATCGCGGGTGGGAAAACTTGTATGGTAACGGCTAAATTGACTAGTGGGTTGGAAGGCGCTGTTGAAAAGATACGACAATACACGTAGCCTTATTCGTGAGTATTGGCGGAAACTTCATTTTCTTCCGGTGGTAAAATCAGAGAGCGTCGAAGATCTAACTAATTTAGTGGATGAATTCACACGGCATTTGAATGGTTTGGCCAAGCTGAAAGAACCTGTGGAGGCATGGGATACTCCTTTGTCCAACATGCTGCTGATGAAGTTCGACAGCGAGACCATTCTTGCGTGGGAGAAGCATTCCGTCCACTTCGAGCGGGACAAATATCAGGAACTGATGAAATTTGTCGAAGATCGGATCCAGATCCTCAAATCCACTAAAAGCCTTACCATTGTAGAGGATTCGACGATTAAGGTGGCCGGCAACGCACGGCAAAATACCTCACGGAGAGCCATTACAAACACCGCAGCCATTCACAAATCCTCGGGGCAACCACGGTGTTTATTGGAGTGCGCTGAAAATCACTCGCTACGCATGTGTCCAATATTCAACGGCAAGGATGTGCAGCAGCGACGCGACATCGTGGCAAAGAAGCGCTGTTGCTGGAATTGCCTAAGCAATACGCATCTAGCGAAGGACTGCAAGTCGGATCGGTCCTGTCGCACGTGTGGGGAGCGTCATCATTCACTGCTACACATTTCTTCGACGATATCGATGGGAGTGAACTCGGAAGACGAAACGGTGTTCCTTGAGACGGCGGTGCTACATCTCGTCGATGACTACGGAACAAGGCACGAGGCGAGAGCGCTTCTCGATTCCGGATCGATGTCGAACTTCATCTCGGAAGCGTTCGCTCGGAAATTAATGGCCTCTCGGTCTAAGGTCAACGTTTCCATCTCTGGCATCGGTATGGCGTCGCAGTTGGTGAACGGGTCGATTGTGGCAACCGTCCAGTCGAAGATACAACCGTTCGCGACTCAAATGGAATTCCTGATCCTGAATAACCCATCGGCGGACATCCCAACGACTCCCACTGATGTGTCTTCCTGGAGGATGCCGGTAGATGCAGTTTTGGCGGATCCATCGTTCTACATCCCAGGCAGAATTGACATCGTCATCGGGGGAGATGCGTTCTGGGAGATTCATTCCGGAAGGAAACGGTCGCTTGGCAAGGGACGTCCGTGGCTGGTCGAGACTCCCTTCGGTTGGGTCGTCGCGGGTAACACTGCCCAAGCTGCAAAGGAGGCTCCACGAATTTGCCATGTGGCTACGTCAGACACCCCACTGGAAGCGATCCTGAACCGGTTCTGGGAATGCGAAACCCTTCCCAACGAAGCAACGTTTTCGGCCGAGGAGGACCTCTGCGAGAAACATTACGTTTCTACGACGACTCGGGACGCTGCGGGAAGGTATGTGGTTAGTTTACCGTTTAACTCGATTGCCAATACAATTTTAGGAGCTTCCAAGGAGATCGCCGATCGCCGGTGGGCGGGAATGGAACGTCGGCTGAATTCCAACCCGCAAATGAAAGAGGCATACATCAAGTTTATGAAGGACTACGAGCGTTTGGGGCACATGAAGAAACTTAGCGAACCCGTTGATGATTCAGTTCCGCATTATCTGCCGCATCATGCAGTAGTAAAGGAGACCAGTACGACCACTAAGGTTAGGGTTGTCTTTGATGCATCCTGCAAGACAACTTCCGGGTTTTCACTAAACGACACTTTGCTCATCGGTCCGGTAGTACAGCAAGATCTGCTTTCGATTGTCATGCGTTTTCGGGCTCATGCGATAGCAATTACTGCAGACGTGGAGAAAATGTATCGTCAATTCCTTCATCACGCCCAAGACAAGAATTTTCTTCGCATTCGGTACAGAGAAAATTCCGCAGAACCCATAAGCACCTACGAACTACAAACGGTTACCTACGGCACGGCATCGGCACCATTCTTAGCTACACGAACTCTGAAGCAGATTGCAAACGATCATGGGGAGCAATATCCACGCGCAGTTATCCCTGTACTGTACGATTTCTACGTGGATGACCTACTAACCGGTGCTGACGATCAAACAGATGCAATCGAAATAGTGAGCCAAGTTACAGAAATGCTGCAGTCAGCTGGTTTATCGCTAAAAAAGTGGGCATCGAACATACCTGAAGTGCTCTCTCGCATTCCACCAGAAGACGTAGCGATCTTACCAACATACGAATTACGAGACGCGCAATGTGTATCCACTCTCGGGCTTGTATGGGAGCCAGCCCTCGACTTGCTTCGGTTCCGGATCGATCTTCCATCTACAGCACCAATATGGACACGAAGGATAACAATGTCTTACATTGCAAAGATATTTGATCCACTCGGATTGTTGGGACCAGCCATAACAGTAGCCAAGCTATTCATGCAACAGCTTTGGTTGCTAAAGCAAGACGGGAAAGCTTGGGACTGGGACGTTGAGCTGCCATCACAGGTCCAAAAGGAATGGCACAAGTTTTACTCTACATTACATCTTCTTCGGGAAGTACGCATCCCGCGTTACATATCAAGCCGGGAACCCACGAGCATACAACTACACATCTTTGCAGATGCATCCCAAGCTGCATTTGGGGCATGCTGCTACCTTCGAACTGTAAATCGAGACGGGATTTCTGTTCAACTCGTGGCAGCCAAATCCAAAATCGTTCCATTAGATAACCCGCATTCTATCGCTAGATTGGAACTATGTGCGGCTCGACTGGCAACACACTTATACCGGAAGGTCAGCCAATCCTTAAACATTACTATACAATCCACGGTATGCTGGACCGATTCCATGACCGTGATACATTGGTTGAATTCCTCACCTCGACGTTGGAAACCATATGTGGCAAATAGGGTGGCTCTCATACAGAAGGAGTCCAGCATTACGTGCTGGAAGCATGTACCGGGCACAGATAATCCTGCAGATGACATCTCGCGTGGTCTTCATGCAGATAAGCTATTGGAATGCGATCGGTGGTTCCATGGCCCGCACTGGTTGTCCTGCAACGAAGAAAGCTGGCCTGTGCACAACCTATCTACAGAGGAGGGAGATTGTGTATCGGAGGAAAGAGCAGTGACGCCACGTGTGGTTGCCGTATCAACGACGGCAGATTTCAGCAACAAACTCTTTGCATCATTCTCGGCATACCATCGCCTTCGCAGATCTATGGCGTTTTGTCTGCGTTTTATTCATTGCCTGACAGGACGCGGAGCATTCAGAACCACGGAAGACGGAAATGCAACGGAACAGCTGTCACTGGTTGAGAGAGTGCCACCATTGACACGGGACGAACTACTCCAGGCTGAAATCCATTTGTGCCGGTTGTCGCAGGAGGACAGCTTTGCAGAGGAACTGCACACCGCAAAGCATGGCAAGGAAATTCCGAAAACGTCGAAGCTGAGGTGGCTATCGCCCTTTATTGACTCAAAGGGATTACTGCGAGTTGGTGGTCGGCTTCACAATGCGCAGATTCAGGACGCGACCAAACACCCGATTCTGCTCTCCAGTAATCATTCGTTGGCCAAGTTATTGACAGTCGCGTATCACTTGAAATTATTACACGCCGGACCTCAGCTATTATTAGCCACACTGCGTCAAAGATTCTGGATAATTGGCGGTCGCAGTCTCGCTAAGTCTGTTTACCATCATTGCCAACAATGTTTCAAGGCGAAGCCCACATTGGTGAAACAAAGCATCGCGGACCTCCCAATTTCACGGGTAACACCTACGAGACCGTTTGCTGTCAGTGGAATTGACTACTGCGGACCAGTCTTACTAAAGTCAACGATTCGGAACCGCAGCCCGACGAAGGCGTACATAGCTATATTCGTGTGTTTCGCGACCAGGGCGGTACACATTGAATTAGTGTGTGATCTCACGACGACGTCCTTTCTGGCAGCACTTCGGCGTTTTGTTGCAACAAGGGGGAATATTTCTGAACTGCACTCCGATAATGCAACGACATTCAAGGGCGCCGCGCATGAGCTTCATCGCCTCTATAAGATGCTCAAATGCATTCAACAAGAGCGGGACGAGATTTTCAACTGGTGTGCAAATAACGAAATCAAGTGGAAATTCATTCCACCACGTGCTCCGCATTTTGGCGGTCTTTGGGAGGCAGCGGTACGTTCAGTAAAACAACACATTGTTCGCACCGTAGGAAGTACGAGCTTAACTCATGAGGGAATGGTAACTCTGTTAGCCCAAGTCGGACAATGTTTAAATTCACGACCACTAGTGCCATTGTCTAACGAACCCACAGACACAGAGCCACTAACACCAGGACATTTTCTAGTAGGTTCCAATATGTGTGCATTACCACAAATTGATAGATCGCAGGAACCATCAAATAGGTTGAAGGAATTTGAGCTAGTACAGAAACATTTACAAGCCATCTGGGCGCGCTGGTATCCGGAATACCTTCAACAATTACAAGCGCGTGCTAAAAACTGTTCAAATAACCCTGTAGAGCTAGAAAAGGGACAACTCGTCTTGATCAAAGAAGATAACGTACCTCCAACTATGTGGCCCATGGGGCGAATAACAGCAGTGCATCCAGGGAAGGATAGCATAGTTAGAGTTGCTACAATTCGAACTGCATCAGGGAAGGAAATTGTACGAGCAGCAGCGAGACTCGCTCTCATTCCCAATCCCCAAGTGTAAAACCCATAGGCGTAGGATAAAAAAAAACACTCACGCAACAGTTAAAAAAGGGATACCCTTTTTTGGTGGCCGGAATGTGGGAATTAAAGTCAAGTATGTTGCCTACATTCTGGCGGATATCATTGGCATAGAAAAAAGGATTAACGAAAAGGATTAATGAAAAGGGAAATAGGAACTAAGTCAAATGAATTATAAGGTAACGCGAATGAACTATATTTGACAGATTAATAAACAGTAGCAAACTGGAGCTCAAAGTGTAAGTGTTGACGATTCGCGATTCGGAGTTCGTACAAATGACGACACAGTAAACTTTTCTAAGCACCGATAATACGGGAGCTAAAAATTAGGTCTGCTTGCCGCAAGTGTCGGTTCGCGAATGACATAATTTGTTTATTTA